>NC_066630.1:26876079-27184926 GCF_025201925.1 Gopherus flavomarginatus | reverse complement strand
CTTAATCAGCCATGGGAAAGATAGGAGACTTCCATACTGTTTAATGTTCTCGTGATTGCATTAGAGTGCCAGGTAAACCCACATCAGTGGATCTTGGGGAACACAATTTTATTTTTGTCCATAGTTCTTAAGGCAAAGAATTTTGAGCAGTGGTCCTTGTAATAACATGAATCATTTATTAATATAAATGTCACGGATATGGCATAAATCTTCCCTGCTTTTGAACTGTCAGGACATTTCTACATTGGATGAGTCAGAATCAACAAGGACTTCTTAGTACCTGGCTGTAGTTCGCATAACGTACTGTATTCCAGTCACAGTGTGAGTATTCCCTACTCTCACCAAGGAGAGATCAGGGTATACTCTCCATATGAGCTTTCTGCTGCATCATATCATCCTAAACAATATTTTATTACGCTTTATGAAAGTTAAACTTCTCTTCCTTCTACTGCTGTACAGAGGGCTCAAGTTATTCTTGGTTTAGGGATTGAAATTTTATTCTATCTTATGTGCCAGAAGCTAAATGCATTCACAAATTAAGTTATGGAGAAAGTGTTTTCATTCATGTTCGTAAAGAATTTACGTTTGCTAATGTGCCCATTTGTAACTTTATTTCATGTACTAATGATGGATATGAAAGTACATTCAGAACAGACATTCTTACCATTCCATGGCGTCAGAGACCTTTATGATTGATGAAAGACGTAGGATTGGTAATTCTAGATATTAATGTGATGGGGACTATGGAAAATACCTGAGAGGAAGCTTCTTCTGTAAAAGCACAGGCCCTACATTAAGGAGGAACAAGTGTGGTATTCGCTCAACCTATTCAAATAGAGAGAGATCTGTAGTTCTGGAGATTCAGCCGTGCGTGAGCTCTGTATCTGCGAACACCTGTAAGTTCCTGGGTGGCCATGGATTTATTATAGCACTAATTCCTATGTAGTCTTGCCTCAAGCTGAGCCCCAAACCCTGAATCTCTCCTCCCAAAGTTGGGGAAGTTTGATCCTAGATCCAAACTCTGCAGCTTGGGGCCATCTCTAGTTTTGGAATGCATAAATCACAGACTTCTCATTGTCCAACCAGTGTTTTCACTTCCTCAACATGACATAATTCTGAAGCACTCTTATAAATGAACTGAAGTGCCTTAGCGTGATATAAAACCATAACAGCTATTTACACCACATCGTTAGTGGAAAATGTGTAGGTTCACAAGGCCTGATATTTAAACTATAGTGGCAAATAGCTACTGGCACAATTGACTGACAGATAATGTAGATGGATATCTCTCTACTCAGGCCAAACAATCATTGACGTCAGTGGGAGTTTTGCCTGAGTAATTAGTTCAAGATCTAAATTGTAGATGAACTGATGAGACATTGAAGGCTAAAATGTAATCCTTGCAGTAAGGGCAGCCTTAGGGTATCTGAACATCATCTCATTCAGGATGTGGTAGCCTAAATTGATCCCCTTTTGTTTGTGGTCCTCATGGCCTTGATTTTCAGATAAAAATTGTGTACTACAGCCTGTTTGCTGCAAGTCAGGGTTTTGCTCATGCATAGGTGTGTACAGTTTGAACTCAGGCCCTTGCCATTACTCTCACCACTCACTAGAAGTAATGAGAAGTTATTCGGACCTGCTGTGCCCCAATAGCATGTATAGTTCAGTCTAGTTTCACGGTTTGATTCTACACTGAATAAGTAGCCCACTCTGAGAGCATTTCATTTCACCAACGTGTCTCCTAGATGCAGGAAGGGATTTCTTTTTTGTGGAGCAGTCAGACAACTTGTGTGCTTACTGAACACAGAAGGCTGGAGCGTGCCTTTTAGGTACAGACAAGAATAAAGGGAGATAAGAAGGTCACCATTCCTCAGAGACCTCAGGAAGGCAGAATTCTTCTCCTGTGCACTGGGAGAGCACATTTGTCGCTACATCCTTTTACTGGGTGCAGCATGTTCCCCATGCTGTGCCAGCATTGCTCCATGGGCCAGTGTGAAAGGCGGTGAGCTCCCATCACCCTTCGGAGCACTCTGTGCCAGCCGGGGAGTGTTTAGGGAGCAGTGCTTGCACTTCCCTGAGATCATGGATTGGAATTGTGCCTTGCCCTTACGCAGACTACACAACAGAAGTAAAGGAGACATACTTCCCCCTCAAACCCACTTCCTCAAGCCCTGGCTCTTCTCTCTCCCCCCCCCCCGCGCCCCCAGGGCACTTGAATAAAGGCAGGATGCAGTCTGGCCCTCAGTGTGATTATTACTAACAGGTGCACAGAAAGACAAATCTCTTGTTTTTGTTAAGAGCAGATTCATGTTTTAATGATGAATGGTTTATTTTGATGAGTTTTGCACTGAAGTATATCTTACTCCTGGAAAGGAGAGTGAATGACCCTAAAAATTTTGCTCCTCAGTGAACAAAAGGTCCGTGATTTTATTTTTCTTAGAGTGATCTCTATAAAGGGTCATTTTAAGGATGCACAAAGCACACTTACAGAAGACAGAAGCAGGAATTTTTCCCCTCCAATAAAATATTCAGTGAGCGCTCTTTGTCTCTCCCTCAGAACATTGCAGGATCCTGGAGCAGTAAGTGAGGCACAGACGCCAAACTGGGGTGGTGGGGTGGGAGAAACAAGCTATATTTTCTGCTCATCTGTGGAGTGAGGATAACTCAGGCCCAGAAGCACAAGTTGTGAAGCAATTTCAGTCGTAGCTGAGTGCCTGTTTTCCCCTGGAGCGCAGACTGTAAAAACCTTAAAAACCCTGGTTTCTGTTTCCTTAATATCCTGTTTTTGAAAGTGTCATTGTGATGAAGCAAAGAAGAGGAGGATCCTTTTAAATCTCTGCTCCCCATTTATAATTGGGGAGATTTGGGCAGCTTGAAGTGGGAGGATCAGGCAGTAGGTTTTTCAATGTAGTTACACTGCATGGATAAATATTTAATTGAGAGAGAGACAGAGACACATAGTGGGCCATATTTTGATCTCAGTTACACACTAGTGTAAATTTGGAGTAACTCCAGCACTCTGAGAAGTTAGCGTTATTACTTGTGATTTATATCTGTGTAACTGAGATGGGAAACTGGCCCACTGTCTGCAGCAGTTTTATGTATCTGACTGTAAGGAATTTTTACTTTTAAATCCATCACATTTAAATTACATAGGGCCATGGTGTGTCACTGACATCTTTGACAATTTTAATATAAGAAATTGCTAAAATCTCTCTGGGTTTACGGATCTTCCTGGGATTTCTAAGGATTCTGTTAGGCTCCAAGAGATAATGAATAGCATAAACCAGGACTGTTTCATTTTTCTGTGTTAGCATTAAAGCTAAATAATTTAAATTGTGGTGAATATTTTGAGATTTAGCAATATATAGCATGCTGAGGGTTTGTTACTGGCAGCTGTGCCTCCAGATCTGTTGAATTCAGGTGCTGTATAGCCTGTGTTCCTATGACACACACAAGCAATGCCTCCAAACAATGCTGCAGACTTTCATATTTCCTGAAAGCACTTCCTTCGGGTCTGAGCTCAGTTTATGAACTTACAGTATGTGACCAGCAGTAAAGCTATTTGATTTTTATTGTGCCTTGATTGCTAGTGCTCTTTATTAAAGTATAAAGAAGCCTGATAGCAAATGGTGGTGAAGACAGATTAGAGATGTTTGGCTTTCTTAGTGGGTCATCTCCCAGCTGACTTAAGCAAGGGCATTGTAAAGAGACTCCATCTGTAGAGTCTGACAATTCCATTCCCCCATCTGCTAGATGGACAGTGGACTGTGCTTACTGCAAAACAGACAAAAGCAGGTTTTTCAGCACAACAACCGTGAATACAACTAAGCAACAAAGGATGAGCTCAAGAAGGGTAGTGGATATGAGGCAATGGCAAGCTCAGTTGTTATCTGACCTTGAGCCATTCACATGACCTCCTTGTGCCTCTGTTAACCCAGCTATAAACTGGGTAAAAATAGGACTTCAATTAAAAACAAGGTGTTAAGACTGTGGTTTTCTCTCCAGATGATTAATTTTCTCTGGGCAAAACAGGCAGAATCTTTTGTTAGCATGAACATGGACAAAACTGCCTGTGTTTTTGTGTCAGAGCCTCAGCTGACAACGAAGGGTATTTATTTTCCCTATTACTTTCAGCAATAAACTCTTCACAAAAAATTCAGTTCCTCAGCTGCAGCACGAATTGATGTAGAGATCTAATATTGAGGAAAAATAGTGAAATCCTGGCCCCCTTAAAGTCCAGGGGACTTCATCGAGGACAAGTTTTCATGCAGCATTTTGAGTGCTCACTATTATCCCGAACACATCTTCTCCCCGGCTCATAGAAGTAGATCCCTTGACACTATTCACTCCAGCCCGGATAGATATAAAGAACCCTGCATAAGGTACAGTGAACAGAGATGAGTGTAGACATACCAGTTTTAAATAATGTGAACATCTTGTGAAGCACAGGAGTGGAGAAAGAAAGATTCTAGGGAAATTATAGGAACTCTTAATTGTTTTCACTTTCTCCCTAACTCTACTAAAAGAATTAACATTCCCCCCTCCAAGGTGGAAGAACACTGGGTATGAGAAGGAATGCAAATGAAGGATTAAAAAATAAATGGCTTGTTCACTGAGGAGGAAACACACACGTACACAACTTACAAGGTGCACTAGTTTCATATGTGGGAGTTTTGTAGGGAAAAGTTAACTCAGCAGCTCGGTGAGTTAAATTGTAAAGGTACTAAAAATGGAAGCTAATGCTCGTGGTAGCAAATTATTATTATTTTTTAAACAGTGTTAAAAGCAAGTAAACCCCCTAGTGATCAGAAATTATTTGCCTAAGTACACTTAGCACATCCACATTCTTGGGAGTTCTGATTGGGTATTGATGAATTAGTTCCTTGTTCTTTAATAATTACAAACAGGGATGATATCTTCATTATGATTTCTTGGTCTCCTGCTTTCCTCCAGGGCCCAGTGCGTGGGAGCTCTGACCACCTCAGTACTCACATATATCATAAAAACACTTAGGAAATAGCATTTTAAGGTGGGAGGGATGGCTTCATCAGCAAATGGCAAGCATTAGGACAGCCTAATCACTTAAATGTGGCCTATTAGTAAGTTTAGCAAAAAGATGTTAAAAGAATCCTTAAAACCTCTCTACTGGCATGTTTTGAAGGGAGTTCAGTTATGAGACTATTAAAATGTTATTTTGATAATTAAGCCCACAGCTGTTGTGAGGGCGTTAGGGGCAGGAGCTGATGAAGCGACAGACTGCACAATGGATTGGCTAAACAAGAAAAACAGAAAAGGAAGAGAGAATCTTGAAGGAACTGAAAATACATTTCCTGTGTGTAAAATAGTTATGCTAGTTATGATCCATAAGGGCTATTTCAGTGGTGGGCTAGAATTGGGTTTCTTAAGGGACAAGAGACAAAGCCTGAAGGTGCATCACGCCCACGTGTGTTTGGTGTTTGTGGCAGTATTTCTACCACCGTCGTGTATGTTTTTGTAGACGACAATGGGAGAACAGCCTCTCCAGGAAGCATTATTTTACTTTTGCAAAAAGAAACTGGAGGAAAAATAAACTCTTAAGAAGCATGGGAGCAAGGAGGAAACCTTATTTTTGAGATAGAATGTTGTTCTGATCAGAAATATGACCGGAAATGCTAAGGCACTTTAAATGGGTTTGGTGTTAATCTTTGTATATACAAACTCACACAAACTCAACAGATTTCTGAGCAACCAAAACTACTGCTGAAGAGATTGGCAAGTTGTGCACTGTGCCAATGAGTCAATGGTCAGGACTAAAACACTGGTATTAAGAGTGCACAGGTTCATGCTATTAGGATAAGTGGTACCTGATTCTGAGCTCACACTGATTTTTAACTGGCATAATTCCATTGCTTTTGGCAGAGCTACTTATATACATCCTTGTAAATGCCTTGCTTACTCTCCCATTAAAGTCAGGAGCAAAACTCCCATTGGTTTCAGTCAGAGCAGGATTGGGCTCTAAGTTTAGAGTCCACCCTATAAGGAATAGTCCTGTGAAGTGCTGGATCACCCTCCTTTTCCATTAATGTTAATGACAGTGGAAGGCACTCAGCAAGTAGCAGGATTTGGCCCCTAATGGTGATCTGTAATTTGTTTTGGTGGTTAAGTGGGTTCAGAGCTATGCAATCGTAAAAGAAAATTCGGCTAGATTCATTGTATTAGCTGAGATAAACTACTTTGTTTTGTGGCATACTGATTATGTTTGTATTTTATGTGTACTGCATAAAAGTAAAACACATCAAATAATGTATGCGTAGATATTTATCTTACGCTGCCCTGATCTCTTCAGAGTTAAAACTAGGGCCATTTACAGTTTTTATCCATAATTGCACAAATTAAGTCTGTCCATCAGTATGACTGGTAACGTCATCCCCTTGTCTGTGCATGTCAATGGTAACCTTTCCACAACTGCTCCTCTACGCCTACTGCAATGTCAGTTGTTGTCCCCTGATGACTTTCTGGCTGTACTTGCTCACTGAATACAGAATCAGGGAAACGTTGCATGGGACTTTGTAAAATAAACCACATAAACAGAATGTAAAATGGGGGAAATTAGCCTTTTGATGAAAAGGGGAATGAAGCCCAACTAGAGGTCCTGCCCCGTGTCAAAAAATCATTGCACTTGCATAATCTTTTCAACTTTCCAGCCATCCTCTACTTCCCCGATCACAAAAATGTCTTCAGTAACATCTGTTTTCTTTCTCAATCAATACATTCCCTAAAGAGGACCAACTTGTAAAATATTATATGTAGCATCAAATATGTATCTGAATTCAATTAAGTTATCTGGTAGGGTTAGAGATTCTGTTAATTAGGCGCTCTGTTTTATATCAAATTACTGCTACTGCTTATATTAATCTTCATTAACATCCAGAGAACAATTTAAAAAACAAAACAAAACCCTTTCTAATCTTTCAGAAAGAAGCAAACAACACAATTTCATTTTTCTGTGAAGTCCTTGCCAAGAGTCAGCCAATAGTGTGTGTATTCTTTATCTTGAAAGCTGCATGTTGGCAAACTTTTGTAAGGGTGGGATATTTAAAGTACATTCAGTAGAGTAAATATTTTTATACAGCACCATGAACATACACTGCTCTGTGCAAAACAAACAGAAGGCAGAATCCTTGCCCTAAAGGGCCTACAGTTTTACTCAGGCAAACACAATACCCAAGACAACAGTTAAAGGGCAATTAGGTATACAGACCCAGTGAGGTCAGAGGGATTTGAAGGAGGTGAGGGAGAGAGCTTGGCTTGTATGGCATGTCAGCCTGTTCCGAGTGTAGAGGCAGGTTGACAAAAAGTACAACACTGTCCAAGTAGGCAGGAGCCTGATTCTGATCTCCCTTGTCCTGGTTTCACACCAGAGTGACTCCATTGACTTCACTGGAGTTATGCACACTGGTATACATCAAGAGTGGGATGAGAGTCAAGGCCAAAGGGTGTATTTAGCAGAGGCTGCAGAAGGGGTACAAGGGTGAAGTATGAAGTGACAGCCAAGGTATCGCATAATGTGGGATGGAATTGTGCAGAATTTGGAAGATCAGAAGGCAGTTGATCCAGTGAAGGGATTTCTGGGTAGAGGGCATAAAAAGAAGATGGTTTAAGTGATATCCCTTTGGGCTGACTGGAAGGAGAGTGCTAAGATGCATAGAGACCACAGAGGAGTTTTCAGTTGTTAAGATGAGCTGGGGCTAAGACATGGACCAAGGTTTTAGCAGCAGGTATGGAGTGGAAGGGATAGATTTTATATGAGGGAAACGGTGACTTGACACTACAGTAGTATGTTATTACAAGTCTGTTGAACTTGTTTGACTTCAGGGCGTTTGATTCCTGGAAAGCAATTTAATTATATTGTTGCTATGAAATTCTGGCTGTCTTACCACTCAGAAAAGGTTACCTTTCTATTGTGGCTATTTCTTATCACCACCTTGCGATGGTAAAGTATTTGACATATGAAGTTCAGTTACTCTGGTGATTGATGCCTTATAAATACCTAAGGTAAGCAGATAGGTTAATGGTTTGCTCATTAGTTAGTTACATTACATCATTCAACTTGTATACCTTTCAAACTTGGCAGTTGAAAGAAGATTCATTCTTTCCTCTTAGCCCTGGCCAAAATGTGAACTTCCATCATTCTTAAAGTTTTACTCAACTTTGCAGGTAGACATTTCCATATGTGCTGGCCTGATATCATCTGTATTATACAGCATAATATCCAAACAAGCAATCTACTTGCTTTCGTTGTCTTCTGATTTTGTCATTACAAGTTATTAGAGACAGAAGCAAGAGATGAGCCCAGCACAAAGTGCAAAATGTTTTGGCTAAAGGGACTGTAGGATAGGAATGGCAGTGAGGCAGGTAAGCAAGAAGTCAGCAGGTGATGTCAGGAAAAGAAAACAACTCTTTGCCAATTTCTTTGGTCAATTTCTTTGCCACAATCTTTTAAAAAAGAACATTAAATATTCTTTAGGCAACCAGATCTCTAAATTAACCCCTCTTCCAGATGCTGAGATTAGAAAATAATGTTTTGGTAACCACAAAGATATGATTCTTAACCTAAGATGGCAGTGCTCTCTCTTCTGTAGGATTAAGTGACTTGGCGGTTCAGGAAAAGTCCAGCCCTAACATGATATTAATAGTTTGGGAATATGATTAAAATATTTTTGGTGTAACTGGTTTAATAAAAGCATTTTTATAAATGCTTATTCTAAAGAGGATAACAGGTCCCATTGAGCCTGGAACAGCTGATGACAGCTCATTTTAAGTTAGCTGCATTTGCCTCTGTTTATTGCATCCATATAGGCACCAGCAGTGTCTCCGTATTTCCTGTATGGTGGTTGTTATTATTTTTAAGTGCACACTAGTATGGAGTGCAGAGCCCTTAGCTTAGATCGTGGTAATGCTCACACAGAAAAGGGAGGGGCAATCCAAACTCTGCCCCTTGCCTCTGACTGATAGAAAGGATGTTATCTAAAAGGGACTGACCTGCTAGTTCCATTATGCTGCATGCCTTGAAATCCCTTGAAACTAAGGCCTGGTCCCCCTGGGGGGATGGGGTGAGGGGTTCGATCTAAGTTACACAACGTAGCTGAAGTCGACCTACTTAGATCTACTTACAACAATGTCTTCACTGCGGTAGGTCAACTGCTGATGCTCCCCCATCGACTCCGCCTACGCTTCTCGCTCCAGTGGAGTACCGGAGTCGATGAGAGAGCACTCGGCGGTCGATTCATCGCGTCTTCACTGGACGCGATAAATCGACCCCCACTGGACCGATTGCTCCAGAGGTAAATGTAGACATGCCCTTAGCCTGCATCTACACTGCACACCGCTGATGGTGGTCTGTAGGGTGTATGTAGCAACACACCACAAGGAAAAGCAGGCTGCATCCACACTGCAGTGTGGAGCAACTCATGTCAGTGAAATGCTCTGGTGGGGAGAAGCAGCAGAGCCTACTGGAGACTTCAATTGCTGCTGGAGTTTTCCTTGTGGCAGAGAATGGCTCTGTTAGCTCCCAATGCTGGGGAAAGGTTGTAGTAGCAGGGAGATGCCAGAGGCTTTCCCCACTGCCTTCCCCTGCCGCTGGAGCCTTTTCCTGCGGCAGGGGGACAGCGGGACTCTACACTTCTGAAAATAGCCATGTAGATGGGGGTGGAGGCGCTGCTTGGGTATGTTGAGTATGTACCCTAAGGGTTCTGCGTGCCTCTACTTACCTCGCCTAAGCAGCGCCTTGCTGCCTACTCCTCTCTTTATACCCATGCTAGGGGGCGTGCAGTATACATGCCGTCATAAGGAGTCAGTAGTGTAGACATACCCTAAAAGAAGTTCTTCAGTGAAATACCAGGCAAATGTATGCTTTAAAAATACCAGCTTAAATGCAAAGAGCTGAAATATTGGGTCTAGTTCATCCCTAAGATGGAACTAAGCTGAAACCACCTTTGGGAGTCACCTGTCCTGGGCTGGCTGAAGGGTTGTTTCAATCTCTGGCACCTCAGGGGCTGCCTTAACTTGCCCTAGGTGATGTGTCTAGCAGGAAGGGCATGGGAACGCTCCAGTAGGCCATTTCTTCCCAGGAACGCCACTGATATGCACCTGGGAGTGTCTGCAGTGAATGGCACAGGTCCATCTATGTCTGCGTGCCAAGGGAGTTCTTTGTTCTCTGTTGTCCACTTACAGCAGCTCCTCAGCCTTTTTACTCCAAGCAGAGCTGGTGTAAAGGAGCTGTGGGGCAAAAATGAATGGGACTCATTATACTTTTACACAGAAAGAACTTGTCAAATTTTAAATTTATTTGCAGAAATGCACACTGTTTGTCCCCTCAAACTGCTGCAGAATGACACAGGATTGTTGGGCTGAGGGCTTTCTTCTGATCAGCTGGTGTAATTACATGAATGTTTTGAATGGGAGACAAAGTTTTCTGTTTATGCAATGTACCTAAATAACCTCCCCTCCCTCCATCCCCACCACCTTATGAATAGACTGCTGACACACCCTGATTTATCTTCATTCAAGGTAATAAAACTGACAAACTAGAGGAAAAGAGGAAAATGGCTCTTCTGTTTAGGTCTTCCTTGAGACTTTTAACAAAACATTTCCACTGTTAATTTTCGTAAATGCCCGTGAGATAAAACCTTACATTTTAGCTCACAAGAGTCTTTCTGTGTGTCTGCTTTCCCTTTTGTGTGCACTGGTAGGATATGTGGCCCTCTAGGAATCACTTACCAGCTTTAAACAACTGAAGAGAGTTTTCTTCCTCAGTGAAATGTTTCCAAAATTCTTCCCACTCCTCCACTGTGAAGTGTAATAACAGCAGTCCAATGGTGCCGTTGTGCTGCCACAGCCTCAGTGCTTGGTAGCTGCACATCAGCACAGTAATCATTTTCAGATTTACAAGCATTAAATATTTTAATTTAATGCCTTGGCTCTCATGTAATTCATGCACTTAATTATATGATAATTACTCAAATGAAAGAGATACAGCTGCTGCTGTAGCAGTTCTTCTAAGAATCTGAGATTTTGGAATTGGCCTATGATTTCAGGGTTTCTTCTTACCCTTTCCTAAAGCAGGTGGGAACTTCAAGGTATTTTTTAAGTATATATGACAGAGATGAATTTCAGGTATGGTTCTCTGTCGTTCTCCTTTTGTTGAAGAGTAGAATACATTTGGCAGCTGAGGGATTGGGCACTGTACTGGTTGTTTTTACAGCTCCTTGTGGATTATGCTCATTAAAACAGAGGAGCTAAGGCAAAGCTCCCAAAGTGTGAGATTCCGCTCCATTATAGATGCCTACAGAAGAAAACAAACTGAAGGAAAAGGTGTGTGTTTGTGTGTATATGTGCACAGAACTATAAAAAAATTAATGCATTTATAAGCTGCCAATTGGTCAGCGTGTAAGCAGTGCACAATAAAATCAGTACAATAAATTAAAATCAAGAATAATGGTTCAACCAGGCCAAATAGACCACCAACCGGAACAAAATGATTTGGCACAAAGGCAAATCCAGTTGATGTTAGGCAAACTGCCCCAGCAGAGAAAAGGGCAATTAACACACAGAGTAAAGAAGAAGAAAAGGTAGCAAATGCAAAAATCAAAGTCAGTACAAAGGAAGTGGATTCAAAAATCAGTGAAGGGTAATGCTGCCAGAGAATGCCATTATGCCCAAAAAGCAGGTAGGTGAGGGACTCCAGCAGATCTCCTCTCGGACCAGAGTTCCACAACTGAGAATTCTGGACCTAGAAGGCTCAGTTCCAAGTTTGGTCCTGAACCCAGATGTCAATTCTCTACCCTCCAGCTGTGTTTGCACTAGAGCTGTTAAAAAAATAAAACATACCCAGAAGTTTTTTTTTCTTATAATGAGGAAAATTGTAAAAACAACCAAAACCACTTTGCTTCTTTCATAAGAAAAATGCATGTGATATTTTTTGGTGCAGCTCTGGTGCTAAAACAGCTGGAAAGTAGAAAGCTAACATGGGAATAATCTTCACTGAAGAGAAGTGCCTGTGGGTGTCCCAATGAAAACTAGTTGTGATTCGAATGACTTATGACCATTGGAAAGAACACTCTGTGCATGTGCAATACCTCTTATCCTATAAGTTCTGGAGAAGTGAACCTCACTTCATGGAACCCTGTAAAATTTAGTAGGTCTCCATTCATGCTCATGGTCCCACCCATGCACAATGTCTTGCAGGGTCTGTGGCATAGTGGGCAGCTAAGTTAGCTGCATGTGAGTGCATGACTAACTTAACTGTGCATTGAAAAATTTAGCAACAAAAAAAGGAAACGAGGCAAGGGCTCCGTCAAGGCCTATCGCATTCACTGTATATCTCAGGAGTAGGCAGCCTATGGCACGAGTGCCAAAATCGGCACGTGAGCTGATTTTCAGTGGCATTCACTCTACCCGGGTCCTGGCCACTGGTCCAGGGGGCTCTGCATTTTAATTTGCTTTTAAATGAAGCTTCTTAAACATTTTAAAAACCTTATTTACTTTACATACAACAATAGTTTAGTTATATATTATAGACTTATAGAAAGAGACCTTCTACAAATGTTAAAATGTATTACTGGCACACAAAACCTTAAATTAGAGTGAATAAATGAAGACTTGGCACAGCACTTCTGAAAGGTTGCTGACCCCTGGTGTATCTTATAAGGTAGAAGGTACACAGCTCCAAATGTGTGGGTGAGGGAGGTTCCCTCCATTGGACTTTGTCATGTATGTGGAATAGATTGTGTTAGTGCTGTCTGTCTAAATAGTTCCCCGTCATAGAATGTTAATTTCCCTTTTTCCATTAAACCCGCCCACCCCTAGAAAATCTCTTTGAAAATATCAGATCAGCACTGAATGCTTAAATGCACAACCTACTGTTCTATCAATGCAACTTTTAAATAGTGTGTGGGTACATGGATGTGTGTGCACATGTATATATGTATATACATATATAGGGGGTGGGATGCAGTGAGGGGTGTATAATATAACTTATATTTGGTACCAAAGAGAGAGAATATTGTTAGAGAGAATGCTTTTTAACAGTAGTAGAGACTCTGAGTGACATTGTTTCAGCAATCAGTGATATCAGTCTGGCTTCAGTGGCATGCTTTTGGGGAAAAGAAAAATGCTGAGATTCTTCTCAGTCTCGGTTGAAAACAGAATAAGCTACAAGCTACAAGCCTTACAGCACTGACCAGAGAAGAATTTTGGGAAAACACTTTGCAGCTCTATGTAAAGTTTTTGTTGTTTGTTGTTAACACAAGAAATTATGGTTAATTCCTTAGGGGCACTGGCCATTTTGTAGGAACTATAGCTATAAATATTTGGCAGTAGTTACATATCCCCCATCTCACAGTCCCTGTAGAATAGATGATGCTCAGTTACTCTACTGTAGATAGTAGGCTTTTTGTTGACGGCAGTAGCACGTTTTACACTTCTGCAGTGTTACGTTTAACTATGTGAGTATCGGAAAGCTTTGTCATGGAAATGTGAAGTGATTCTTACGTAGCCTGTTCTCATGCAAGAAGTTGCAATGCTTTTCTCGGTTTCTTGACAATTTAGTAATAATGGGGAGAATCATTTGTGGAGAGAGGGGGCTAAAGCACTTCCACATCCTGTGTTAAAAATGCACAGAGATGTTCTAAATCACTGACGGCATTTAGCCACAAAGCATGAGTATTTATGTAACTGATTTCGGTCCCATTTTCAGACGCCTCTTATAATCAGGCCAGGTCAATTCAAATGACTAGTGGAAATTGGCATTTGAACTTGTAAACTCAGAAAAACTAATCTGTTCAGAGGGCCCTTGCCCTTCTAACTCTGCAGACTGTCGTCTCTAGCTTTCCTTTAACTCTCTAATGATCTTGGTAACTGCATTTCTGAATTCCTGCCTAAATTTAAGTTGCACCAAAAGGGTTACAAAATTTTAAACCCTGTGCATTCAGACAATTTTCAACTAGTTTACAGCAGCTGCGGCGTCGTGCTGATAGATTAAAAGCAGCTCCCAGCCCCAGAATGAAGTACATTAGAGTTCCTGCTGAGCAGAGCTGGGTGAGGCCTACACAGCTGTCATTTAGGCCAAGTTTCCAACTGAAAACCTAAAGAAAAGGATGCAACTTTGAGAAAAGTTATATTTTTAAATAAGGTGACCAGTTATTAATCAAATATGGGCAGGAGTTTGCGTGTACAGCAGTGTTCAATTTAAGGCATTCTGACATTTTGGAAACTAGGAGATAGTTTTCAAGCATCCATCAGGCGCGTGTCGGCTCAAGGACTATTAGTAAAACTTGCATTATACAAATAATCCTTTTTACTGTTCTCTCTAATTGAAAAACAAGCAGTAGCACGAGTATCCTTGGACAATGATGATCAACTCAAGGCATCACTTAACTCTGGTATTGACTTTATACCATAGTGATACTGCAGGGAACACATATCTGGAAATACGCAGTTGACAATAAAATATGTACTATCACAGAAATTTCTGTGGACTGTCACCTATTTCTGACACATTTAAAGGAGGTACAGTTATCCCATCCCCAATAATGAAATGTTGTCTTATGGTACAATTTTTGAGAAGGCTGACAACAGGCAAAAACATTTTAAAACAACTTTAAGTATATAGGATCTCCTCCCACGCCCACTTGGCCTGAAGTAGAGAAGACATGTACATACTAATCAGTTAAGCATTATTGCTTCGGCTAGTCAAATTCAATGCTAACATTCTCCATTATTCTGTATCATCTTATTTCTGAGCAGGAATGAATTGGTTTAACCCTTCCTCTTCTGTTAGTAACATAAGTGAACATAAAATGCTTATTAGTTGTCGCTTTACTAGTTATAATACATGCCAGGAGTGGCTTTGGCCAGGTTCTCAAATTTTCGCACAAAGGGTACTTCAGTAAGAAAAAATATTCATTCATTACATGGTCACATTGACACACCTTGTCTTCTAGAGTCATTGGTGTCCACTTCTGCTTCAGCTCTACAGCTGCTATAAACTTAGCTCTGTTCATCTTTAGCAAACTGATTATTTACTCTGCGGTATCACCCAAAAGCACCAACGCAAGATGATCTTAATGAATTTTAAGTACAATAGCCAATAATCTTTGTTTAAAATACTGATTTCTGTCTTTGTCTAAAATGCAGTAAGAAGAATTTGTCTGAATTCAGCAGCTAGAATGTTGCAATTCTTATCCTGGCCGTTGTACCATATGAATTTGACAGAATGCCTGCTTGCTTTCTTCCTCCTGTGCGATGCATAATAACTTTCCAGGTTGGAGGAATGAAGCATAGTGGGGAAGATGATGTCTATACCATGAGGAGTTACCCCAACACCCTTAAAAACAATATTACTTATTTGTGGATAATTTCCTGATTACACTTAAAATTATTCCCTATATCTTCAGATCCTTTTTTATGAATTAAGGAAAAGAACATTTATTCTCTGGATTAAAGAACATGAAAATTCCAAAAGTATAAGGAGGCTGACAGGAAATCTTCCCAATGTATTAGGAGCAGAAATTCACTCTACTTGTCATCAAGAGGTGACTTACTCTAGGATTTGTATTTGAAGTTTTGACAAAAGAGCACTTCAGTGCTGTAATTTGGACATAGAATCATAGGACCGAAAGGGACTTTGAGAGGTCATCTAGTCCAGTCTGCCGCACTTATGGCAGGACTAAGTACTATCATTCTATACCATCCCTGACAGGTGTTTGTCCAACCTGCTCTTAAAAATCTCCAATGATGGAGATTCCACAACCTCCCTAGGCAATTTATTCCAGTGCTTAACCACCCGGACAGGAAGTTTTTCCTAATGTCTAACTTAAACCTCCCTTGCTGCAATGTAAGTCCATTGCTTCTTATCCTGTCCTCAGAGATTAAGAAAAACAATTTTTCTCCCTCCTCCTTGTAACAACCTTTTATGTACTTGAAAACTGTTATTGTGTGCCCTCTCAATCTTCACTGTTCCAGACTAAACTAACCCAATTTTTTCAATCTTCCCACATAGGTCATGTTTTCTAGACCTTTAATTATTTTTGTTGCTCTTCTCTGAACTTTCTCCAATTTGTCCACATCTTTCCTGAAATGTGGTGCCCAGAACTGGACACAATACTCCAGTTGAGGCCTAATCAGCACAGAGTAGAGTGGAAGAATTACTTCTTGTGTCTTGCTTACAACACTCCTAATATGAATACATTTTTAATATACCCATTCACTGAGCTGGTAGCTCCTCCGCATAACACAGAAGGGGTATGTTTGTATCTTTTATATGTATGTGTATTTCATATCATATGTTAGTTTTGACAGTACTAAGAGATAATTTCTCCCTTTCTGTGTCAATCTAAGGTTAATTCAAATTCAGCGATCATGTTTTAAATTGAAAGGTGGTGTTTTCTGACAGAAACTGTTGTTTAAAATCATTCTATTTGGCCATTGCTATCAGAATTACCTATACAAGTGGCTTATAAGAAATGCATACATTGAGCTTCTTATTCTAGGTAAGTGATATGCATTGTATTTAGATAAGTGATCCCATAGTATTATCGTGCTTTGTTGAACCTAGGGCACATGTGTTTATTTGGCCTACAGTAAAGTAAAATGAGTCACCTTTACCAGCCCTTGAAAAACGCCTGGCGTAGTGAGGCTTCCAGCTGCTTCGTATAACAAGGTTAGTAAGTTAGCACAGTTTTGGCATAAAAATTGTATAAAACACTTGTAAAGAACTAAATATCTCTCAAGCAGCATTTTATACTTGTGATTCAGAAACCATTGTGATCAATGTTCTTAATTTTAGCTTCAACAAATTGCATGTATTATAACATTTCTCAATAACAAAATGAAATAATATACATACTGCAATTAATATACCATATACCTGAAATTAGGTATTGGTACTGAAGTTAGGTCCAATTCTACCAGTGCACCACATTTTCAGTAATAATTAATAAGTTATTGTATAGAAAAGATGCGTTTTATTTATTAGCTATTGCTTTTTGAAGTAGCAGCTTGGCTTTTAATTCATTTATTGATGTATTTCCATCTTAGAAAAAGAACATTATTATATGGATCTTTCTATGGATATGCTATATGGATTTTAGTGTTAAAACAATTCCAATCAAGAACAGGGAAGTAACTCAATATGTGAATAGCAAGAATGTATTATTTATTTATTTTTTAAAAACGCAACCTCCCCCTCCCCCAAATAGTTTAGCATATTTTCTAGCTATATTATTTCTTCTGAACTTTAGTGTTTGAATATTATATATTTATATTTCAGTGACATACATTGCCTTTTGTAAGTTAACATGGGCATAGTCCATTAGCTAATATGCTTTCTCTGACTCTGAGAGGTTTTATTTCATTAAGTTCTTAATGCAGAAGGATGTAATTTTTTTTTATTAGCTTGGCTGGTTTATCTTAAGCATACTCAGTAGACTTGCCTCAGTTTTTCTGTAGCTATTGTTCTTTTTTTGCACTGCATTTGCACACTGCAGTGCATCTAGGGAATTTCAGCTGTTGGAATACATGAAAAGAGACCCGCTCTACTTTCATAAGATCCCTGGATGAATTGGACGAAACCTCAAGGCCCCATGGTGGAGCCAGAGCTGCATTCATATTCCTTGCCATCACCCCATATGTGATAGCATGAAGCTCAGACCAATCGAAAACTTGACAGTAAGCCTTTTGATTTTGCGGGGAAGCCTTCATCAAGCTGAGAGAGGGAAGAGAATATAGCCCAAACTGGACTTCATACTGTGGCAAGTTTGAAATCCCAGCCCAACCACAGAGCTGGTTGATTGGAATAGTTGGAAATTGTGTCCAGGAATTTGGCAGCAAGAACTTGGCTTTCAGTAACTTTTTCCTTTTTAAAGAAAAATTCACTACATGGGCCACTTAGCCTCATTTAATCTATCAGAACTTTAAGTATGTGTATTTGCATAATAGGTATATTTTTTAATGTAAAACACTTGGCATTATGCACATCTAATCCACATTCACACCAGTTTTATTTTTAAGCCTTCTTAGATAAGGCTGTTGTACTTAAGTTTACATGTAGTGTTATTGTGATTATTCATTTAACACATCCTCTTTAAAGCTGTAAATACTAACATTAGCTCCCATCATAGATACTATTACTAAGTTTGAGCATGTATAATAGACACATTATGAAACTGATAGCATATTATTAGCATGGGCATTTTAGTGCTGTTTAAATACCATAGGCCAAATTTGCTAATGGTATTGCATCCAGTTATGCCAATGGTTGTATTATTGTTACTAATGTTTGTGTTCTTATTTATACTTTTACAGTTCATGTGACTAACCAAAACCTCATATGTATATCTCTGTAGTACATTATCATTAGTGATGGTTTTAGGATTCTGCCTTTGGGGTTGCAGATGGAATGGCAAAGATTTCCCATTGAGGAATATAAAGGGTCACTACTCCAATTTCTCCCCTAGAATGTTTCATTTTAAAATTAAAAGATTTGCGTTTTGGTGCCTTTGTAGAACTACATTTTATAATGTTTTACCCCCTGAATGACGATCCAATAACATCCTTGCCCAGCCCTCAATCAGGTGAAACTCTTGTTGATTTCCATGGGAGTTTTACCTGAGTAAAAGACAAGTAGAGAGTGCAGACTGGGACCCTAAATACTAGTAGCACATAAAAGGGTGGTGAACTGATAGACGTGTTCTGTGTGTCAAAACATCCTCTTGGTATAAAGTTCCTGATTGAGATGGGAGACTTTTCCCATGGAGCAGTGCCTAGTTCCCACTCCAGTGCATCTCCAGTGGTCATGCCTTTTATAGACTGCCGTCCTTACTGCTAAAACACAGCACAAAACAGTCAAAAGTATTGTGCCTCGTGGCATTTTACATGGGACATTACCATTTTTAAAATCCTGTTTTAAGAGTAGAACATATCACTGTAAAAATACTTCTGGCCAGTGGGGCATGTACCCACAAAAGGTCGGTGGGACATGAGGTGACAGTTATTGAAAGTCAAACCTAGAATTTTGGGAATTATTTTCTTTTTAAACATGTTTCCCTCTTCATCTGTTATGTAGGGAATGACTGTGTCTAGATGTGCATGTTTAAATATCAATGCACACACTCAGAGTACGTCTACACTGAAATAAAAGACCCGCAGCATAGCTTGTGGAGCTCGGTCTGCAATGTAGCATTCTGGGCTCTGAAACCCAGTGTGGGGGTGGCATTCAGACCCTGGGATCTACCCTGAGCCAGAACATTTACACTGCAATTTTAGCCCTGTAGACCGAGCCCTAATCAATTGACCCCAGCTCTGAGACTCAATGCTGCTGGGTTTCTATTGCAATGTAGACTTTGGGTCAGAGTTTTGTCCAATGCCAATAGTATTGTTTTGGATTAGCCAGCAGAGGGTGCTCTCTGAATAGTGTAGCTACCATCCTGCAACAGAAATATACACATCCTCTCTGTGATATATTCGATTTCCATTGGCTCATTGGAATGGTCATTTTGGTGTTATTTTCTGTCTCTAAATTAAGGATTGTTTATTTGACCGTGCAGAAATGTTCAAACTTTACAAATAACTTATTTTCGCCAACAAGCTCTGTGGTGGCATTTTAAAATGAGGGCGAATTAATCTTAAATCGTCAGCACAGTATTTTAAAAGTAAGGGGCTTGTCAAATTGAAAGTAGAAATGGCTCTAAAATCAAAATCCCAGATCCTAATGCTCCTAAACTGTGGAGTGGGTTCAAGATCCAGATATAAATTTTCCAAATGATATTTGTCTTTATGATAAGTTGAACCAGACCCAAACATCCCCAAATTCAGAGTGTTTGTAATCTGGAACCAGATTTCACAGTTTGAGCTAAAGGAGAGTACAGTATTTGTGTACGATATGTGCATGCACACCCTTCCTACAGTATTGTAGTACGGTGACATTGTTTAAATTAACAGGCTTCACAAAGCAAGCATCCTTGGCCTAGTATATCAGAAATCATAGAAATGTAGGGTTGGAAGGGACCTCAGGAGACTATCTAGTCCCTCCCTATGTGCTGAGGCAGGATTAGGTATACCCTATACCAGGGGCAGGCAACCTATGGCACACGTGCCAAAGGTGGCACGCGAGCTGATTTTCAGTGGGGCATTCACACTGCCCGGGTCCTGGCCACCAGTCTGGGGACTCTGCATTTTAATTTAATTTTAAATGAAGTGTCTTAAACATTTTAAAAACCTTATTTACAGTACTTTCAATTCAACAATAGTTTAGTTATATATTATAGACTTATAGAAAGAGACCTTCTAAAAAGGTTAAAATGTATTACTGGCATGTGAAACCTTAAATCAGAGTGTTTAAATGAAGACTCGGCACACCACATCTGAAAGGTTGCCGACCCCTGCCCTGTACCATTCCTGACAGGGGTTGAGTTTGTGTGTATAATATACAAATGTGGGAATGTTACGTTAAGAACACAAGAATGGCCATACTGGGTCAGATCAATGGTCCATCTAGCCCAGTATCCTGTTTTCTTAGAGTGGTCAGTATTTAGAAGTTTGCAGAAATGAAAGCTCTCAGGAATCCTTTTGGGAAATGTTAGGTTTGATCCTGAAAGGTATTGACTGCCCACAACTCCCACTGAAATTGATGGGAACTGAAGGGGCTCAGAAGTTCTCTTGAATTGTCTACCTCCTTCTGCCTGAAGTATTTAGTAGCAATTCTAAAAGCTGTGCTCTTTGTTTATTTTGTAGCATATAGCATGGGCATAAAGAAGGTCAGCATAACAGAAGTAGCCTATATTATCAATAGTTAATAATAGAAAGTAAAAGATATGCTTTGTTGATTAAGTATTGCACCGCTGGATGGGCTAATCCATTTATACATTATTTAAATAATAATAATAAAGCAATGCTTAAGACTTTTAAAGCAGCTTTAGCTACTTAAGTTAAAATGTGAAGTCTTGTTTGAAATGCCAGGAAATGAATATGAATGATTCCATATTCTATAGTGTGTTGATGCAGCGATACCAACCAATGGGAGTGAAAGATTAGATCTTGCTATTTTATAATAGGTTAATAAATATATGTCTTGTGCCCATGTTCTTTTTGCATTAGATTTAGTTTAAGCCCAGCACGCCTTCAGTCAAGCAAATTTTCAGGTCATTAATTTTTAAAATAGATGATACTGCCTGCGTACAGTGCTACGTGTGCTCATATGAATGGGAGATGTTTCTGAATGTTTTTTCCTCCTTTGGTCTATACACCATTTAAGGATTTAAGTCACTATTTTTCAGAAACCTTGCTCCATTTAAAATATCAAAATATAGGGCCATTTTGTTTGTTTTTGCTAAGGCACAGAACTGGAGAATCAGTGCTGCACATAAGCTGTCTGGCCCTGCAGTTTCTCTTACCAGGGGCTCATTTGTATGCAGAGGGGATTAGCCAGAATTTACTGTAGCTTCGCCCTGGGGAGCTGTGAACTCCCTAGGAATATGCTCTGACGAAAGCGTGCAGTTGGTAAGATTAGAACAAACCCTTCTGCTACAGAAAGTGCCTTGGTCACTCACTGGGCCTCCAACATTGAAATCATTTTCATTTGTAACCTTTTTGATCATTCAGGCTCAAAGAAGCCTTGGCTTTTATGACAGCCTGCACCAAAATTGCCCAATTATTTGGGGGCAGGAGGAGGGAGAATCTGAAATCAGTCAGATGTGAGAGACAGGGCACTTGATCTGTGCTCATGGTTTTTTCTTCCCTTCTCCTACCAATATTTTTACAGCTGTTGACATATATTGAGTTACATGTGGCTGTGCCATATCCCCGTGGTATAGTTTCAAAGATCTGTTCACCATAAAGTGTGCTGTTCTCAAGTAAATGACTCTGACTTCAAGAAAGCACAGTAGTTTAAATGTTACTATAAATACAGGAGCTTAGACATTTTAATTATAATTTTTGAGTTATACAGTGCTCTGTAAGTACACTCGGCATTTACAAAAGAATCCTGTATGTGCTCAGATTATTGTGCTCTCTTGTGGATAAGGCAGTAACTACAAGCAGCTAATTCTGCTGATACCCTTTCTTTATCTATGTTTGTACTGTATTTATTGACAATGAACATCTTAGGTTTGGGAGTTCAGCTGCAAGAGCTAAAGGAGAAATAAAAACAGACAATTCAGCAAAATATTGCCTTTCATACACAGAATTGAGAAGACATTTTTACTCTATAAGATCTCAGAGATGTTACTTTTATTTTATTGTCTTTTAATGCACTTCAAACTCACATCAGTTAATTAGGGCAGGCTCAGGTTTCAGTATTAGCAGATCTGTCAAGTTTTTGAGTCAATCCCAGGGCTTGATTCTGTTGATGCTTACACCAATTTTACACTAGTATAAAACTCCATTGGCTGTATAGAAGTTACTTCTAATTTACTGTGGTTTAAGCAAGAGGTGAATCAGGTTCCAACTGAGTGCAGGCTTGCTGGGAGCAGATGTAATGGTATGGAGGCAAGGATGGGCAGCCGAGTTCCTAGGAGTTTTTTAAAAGCACATTGTATTTGTATCTGTCACTGGGTCAAGGTTATTAAGGCTCTTTTACTTAAAAACAGAACACACACACACACACAGCCTTTCTCTGAACCTTGTTGTCAATGCAAATACAATTAAACAGAGTAAAGGTTTCCAACCTGTGAAGATAGACAACCAATCCTCTGTATTTGGCACTGGTATATACAGTTGTACTGTAGATAAAAGATTAAAGGATTCAGTGATACTGTACCATGGTACTTTGGAGAATTCTGGACTTGAGATCTAGCAAATCATGTACTACTAAGGATCCTTAAATTAATTTGTTTTGCTACAGTATCTGCAACAAAGCCATTGTAATGACGATTTCAGTTGTCTTTACTGTGACTACTGCAGCAAAAGCGATTCTCCTAAGCACTGTTAGGGCCTGATCTGAAACTCATCAGAGTCAGTGGAAAGACATCCATTGACTTCAGTGGGCTTTGAATGGGGTCCTTTATGCCAGCTTGGATGCCTTCTTTGCTCATAGCATGTTTTAGGTGACACAGTCTAATAATCAACATAAATTAATAATAATGCTGAATAAATAGAATACATAAAGTAAGTTGTGTATAGTGGGTGCTCTTAAATACTTCTACCATGTCTAGTGAAATTCCCATTACATAGAAAGCAAATATTGCTGAAAACAGAACTCTTTCAAAACTAGAACTTCTCAGTGTGCCACTGTAGACAGCTCTTCCTTTGCCATTAAATTAATCCTCATGTCACTGGGCTAGAGGAGCACCATATAATTCCCATCAAAATATTTTTGAAGCTTCACAGGTAGGAGTTGAATACCTGCAACCACCTACTTGGCTATGTCCTCTGTGGCCTCAGTCCCTCCAAAATCACAATACAGACTTTTTCCTGCGGTTTTGATTAACAGTGGGAAGAAATATAGGCTGTAGACTGCCTGGAAGGAGTTGAGAAAGTATTTGACCAACTCTCTGTGTCCTTTACTGGACTTGGACTGAAGAAAATGAGGACATGATACACTTCCTTTATCTGTGATTTTACCTCTCTTGTGAAGTTAACTTTTACATTGTGTAGATTGTATATAACAGTGAAGTCCTGAGATGTCTCTCTCACCACCTCTTCATGCTCTGAGTTAAGAGAACAAGGAGACTCCAGTGACTTTCAGAGAATTTTCTTATTCAGATTATTTCTTTGTAGGTGAAATCACAGGTGATTGATCAGAAAGATCAGAATTCATTGCAAGTTCCATGTTCCTATATTTGGCCTCAGGGCCAGCTCTACCATTTTTGCCTCTCGAAGCAAAAAAAAATAAAAAAATAAAAAGCAGCCCCTCGGACTGCCGCCCGAACTGCTGAAGCAAAAAAATTAATTAAAAAAAGCCGCTCAGACTGCCGCCCGTACTGCCAAAGCAAAAAAAAAAAAATTTTTTTTAAAAAGCTCCCCTAACTGCCGCCGGAACTGCCGAAGCAAAGAAATAATAAAAGAAGCTGCTCGGACTGTCGCCGGAACTGCCGAAGCAAAAAAAAAAGAAAGCTGCCTGGGTTGTATCGCCCCAAGAATGGCTGGAATGCGGCCCCTTAGCATGTGCCACCTCAGGCACAGCTTTCTCCGCTGGTGCCTGGAGCCAGCCCTGTTTGGTCCCTGTGCAGCAGTTCAGAATGGCAAAAGCCTGGATGTTTGTGTTTGCTTTACTGGATGTTTCCTAATTTAATACCTTCATTTGTCTGTACTAGTTAAAATAATCATCTTTAGTGGCTGATTAGATCAACATTTTAATAAAACTCAATTTATATAGACAGATGTAGATGTAGCTATAAATTTATATTTACTACATAAATGTTCCATTAATTGATTTTATGGATGTATTTGGAGTTGAAAATCAAACACAACACGAAAGTAAGGCCCTGCACTGCATATCTGTTAGCTTGCAATCGATATCTGATTTTGAATAGTTCAAAAGTTGATGCATACAGTCATTAGTGGTTTCCCCTTCGCTATCCCGTCATTGAGGGATCCCCATTTAGCTTATTTTCCCAACCCGTTCATTAAAATGTGGTTTATTCAGCAGAATGATCGCAATCTGCTCTGAGAACTGGACAGCAAAGGGTGCTGAAGAAATAATGGCGATGGAACTCTCTCTTGTAACCTGCATGAGCTCAACTGTTCGAGTGTATGGTAGTCTAGAATCATGCCGGTTTAAGGTCTGCTAGGTAGACACAAGAAGTAATTCTTCTGTTCTACTCTGTGCTGATTAGGCCTCAGCTGGAATATTGTGTCCAGTTCTGGGCATCACATTTCAGGAAGGAAGTGGACAAATTGAAGGAAGTCCAGAGAAGAGTGACAAAAATGATTAAAGGTCTAGAAAACATGACCTATGTGGGAAGATTGAAAAAATTGGGTTTGTTTAGTCTGGAGAAGAGAAGACTGAGGGTAGACATAACAGTTTTCAAGTACGTAAAAGGTTGTTACAAGGAGGAAGGACAAAAATTGTTTTTCTTAACCTCTGAGGATAGGACAAGAAGCAATGGGCTTAAATTGTAGCAAGGGAGGTTTAGGTTGGATTTTAGGAAAAACTTCCTGTCAGGGTGGTTAAGCACTGAAATAAATTGCCTAGGGAGGTTGTGGAATCTCCATCACTGAAGATTTTAAGAGCAGGTTAGACAGATACCTGTCAGGAATGGTCTAGATAATGTTTAGTTTTGCCATGAGGCAGGGAACTGGACTAGATGACCTCTCAATGTCCCTTCCAGTCCTATGAATTTATGATTCTAGGCTAACCTAAATTCGTTCACTTTCACTGGAGCTGGAAGGGTCTTCATCAGCATTCCTAAGGAAAAATGGAAGGCTGTATCACATAGGCCTCCTTGTCCTCCTTTTAAATGACTTGTACTTGTCCTTTTTGGTTAAAATAAATTTTAAAATGTGTCTTCTAAGATGCAGACTGACATGTTTCCTTTATGAATTCTTGTGGATTACTATTGATTTTTCTGTGGTTTTCGAAATCCTACTTCTAAGACTCTTGAGATTTCCCTGCTGCAATAATAATGTATTGTCATTCTTAATATCTCAAATCTTTGACACAATATTCATATTAAACCACACACACACACACACAAAAACTGCATTAGAGTAACACTAAGGGTCTGGTTTGAAACCATCAAAGCAAGGAAAATCAAAGTCAAGGCTGAAAATGAAGGTTGACACTGGAACTCATCCCATTATGCTTAGGTGTTGCAGCACATTTATGGATGTACAATCACATGCTCCTTAGAGAGCAAGACCTAAGTAGAGCAATGGTACTGTGACTTAGAATTTCTTCCTTTGAGAGGAGGGTATTAATGTGGACTACTGGAAGTTACTTTACCATAGTTTTATTATTATAATTTCCATCTACTCTCTCACCTCTTCGACCTGAGTTCTATTAAAAAAAAAATCCATAAATGCTCCATTTCAACTCAACTGACATAATACAATTCTGCTCCAAATAGGTCTAAGTCAGTAATCAGTTAAATTAATATGTGGCCAAGGTGTTTGGATGTGGATGGGTGTTTACAGAGTCTTTTTTGTTTTTTAGCCAAACACAAACAAAAATACATTGTAACCACACACAGTGTTCATAAATTACATTTTATTTTAAGGTATGGCTTATGGACCTACGCAGTGTAAACATATTGTCATGGTAGTTATATGCATTGTGACTACTATAATTAAGGTTATGTCAGGACTTTTATTTTAACCCTGTGTTTTCACACACTCAAAACTTTCTGAAAGATTCTCTTTGAGGGACGACATTTCCCATATTTGGTCTCAACCGAGAGGTCTTTTTTTTTTCTCTTGCTAAGTTTGAGCATACTTCAGTCATTTATCTGTTTTTTCATTTACACAATGGTGAAACCCCATGGAACCTCAGGAGCCCTTGGTTGCAAAGGGTAGGGAGATGTCCTAAGTACAAAAAGAGTCATGGAAGTGTATTCGCACAGGGGAGACTTCCAAAGCACATAGATTAATAGATTCAAGGCCAGAAGGGACCATCTAGTCTGACTTTCTGTTCAACACAGACCATAGAATTTCCCCAAAATAATTCGTAGAGCAGGTCTTTTAGAAAAGTATTCATTTTTTATTTTAAACTTTTCAATAATGGAGACTCCACCACAACCCTTGGTAAATTGTTGCTGGTTCATGCAGGCCTGCATGTGATCTTCAGTTGGTGAAACCCACATAAATACCAGCAAGGAAGCAGGACAGCCTGACAGAACTAAATCAAATAGATTAAATGTGCAGTATTACACACTTAAAGTTACATTAATGTACTTTCAAAAAATGTCTGTAATAAAAGATTTTGAAAAGATGAATTAAAGCACTGGTCCCTTTTTCATTCATTCTTCTCTACCATGTCAAAATGACTTGAAGTAAATAGTTATCAGTTTTTCCTCAGTCGATGTCTACCTCAAGGAACGAATGGGTGAAGCTCAGCCTTGGTGTCAATAAGCACAATTCTATTGAAGTCAGTGGAATTGTGCTCTAGTGCAGAAATTGTCCCACGGATTCTTGATGGTCACCAAAAAATGAAGTGAATATGTGTAATGTTATGTAAATTCTCAATATGAGAAAAGATTGGAAATTGTAATATTATCACTACAATTTTCAAAGGTGTAACAATTAAATTCTTATTGTAAAGGAGAGATGAAGTTACAGATTCAACAAAAACCATTATTTGCCTCTGGAGAAGTGGTTAGTAGCTTTCACTGAACTCATTGATCAATGGGATTGGTTAACATACTAGAAAAAGTAAGTAAATTAAACTTAGACTCATTATCCAATTGTTAGGTATTGTAGTCCATCATGAATCATTTTTCCCTCATTTATGCCACAATCGCAAATATGTAATAAAATATTTTGAAAAGAAGATATTTGCAGTAACTACCTGTCAGAGTGTACTATCTGTCTAAGTATCGAGGGGTAGCCGTGTTAGTCTGGATCTGTAAAAAGCAGCAGAGAGTCCTGTGGCACCTTATAGACTAACAGACGTATTGGAGCATGAGCTTTCGTGGGTGAATACCCACTTCGTCGGATGCATGTAGTGGAAATTTCCAGAGACAGGTATATATATATGCAAGCAAGAGTCAGGCTAGAGATAATAAGGTTAGTTCAATCAGGGAGTCTAAGTTTATTTTGAAAATACAAAGAAGAGCTTGTCAAAGTTAACCACTAATAAGTTGCAAAACTCTTTCCTAAAACCATTTGTCATGGAGTCCCCGGGCGATGCTCTGGAACTGCTCCCCACAAAGCCAGTCAGGACTTCGAGGAGCCTCCTCTCCCTTGGAGCAGACTGTCTTCAGGGCAAGAAGCTCACACGGCTTCACCTCCCTGGGTCTGACCTCGGAGCATTCAGCATATGCCCCTCCGTGCGCTTCCTACAGCAAGTCTGCCCAGACGGGATCCTGGGGAGGCCAGAGGGTCCTGCACACACCCCCACTTCGGAGTCAGACGTGACTCTTAGCCAGCCAGTAAAACAGAGGTTTATTAGATGACAGGAACACGATCTAAAACACAGCTTGTTGGTACAGAGAACGGGACCCCTCAGCCAGATCCATTCTGGGGTCCAGCGAGCCAGACTAGCCCATCTGCCCTCACTTCCCATCCCCAGCCAGCTCCAAATTGAAACCCCCTCCAGCTCCTCCTTTCTGGCCTTTGTCTCTTTCCCGGGCCAGGAGGTCACCTGATCTTTGTTCACCTTTAGCCATCCCCTTGCATCCCTGGCCATTTGTTGCGAGGAGACAGAGTCTCGGCCATTTATGCACACTGAAGACTTAAGAAATGCATAGGGGAAACTGAGGCACCCACACGGTATTCAGAGGAAACATTAAGAACCGTCCCACTTCATCACACCATTAGCGAGAGGTTGAGAAATATAAATCCCACAAGCTTCTTGTGTTGTTTTCCATTTCTCAAAATGCACAACAAATCACATTACAGTGGATTAGGTATTCAAGAGGGGGGAAATAAGTTTGTCTTGTTAGAAACTGTGTATGTGAAGAGTCAGCCTTTCATCTGAGTTAGAAACCCCTGAAAACTAGGATTCAGGTTGAAATGAATTATAGTTACATAAATTAGAATCATTGGCTTCATTCCTATCCTCTTGGTTAAGAAGATGATAATATCTTGATCTTATCACACTTTTCAGCCTTAGATCTCAGAGCACTTTACAAATCTGCGGTGCTGTGTCTAGTAGGTCACACAACCTACCCCAATATGGAGGGTTAAAAGCAGCTCAGAAAATGGGAGACTGTTTTATGCATATGTTATTAGACTCTCAAATTGTCACAAATAGATTTACATTGAAAGTGAAGAAACAAACTAAAAAAGAATTGGTTTATTTCCTTTGTGATGAAGCAAATTAATTTTGATTTAAAAACAATCAGTAGGTAATCCTAGAGCCTACTTAAGTATCCAAAAGCCATTAGCTACCTTATTAATCTATGTCAAAACAAGGTTTATTTGCAACTGCCCCCAGAGATTTGCAGAACTAGCCCCTAACCTAGTAACACAGGACACGAGGTGCTGATCAGCTCCAGTAAGGTTCCGAGTCCTCTCAGATCCCATTACATTCAACAGGAATTGAGGGGCCTCTTAAAAAGCCAAATTCTAGTATAATGGTAGGCAAAGCATCTGATCCTTGGAGCTGCTGCAACTCACTATTCAGGATGAGATGGTGTGTTGTACAGTATTTAGAAACCAGCCTTGCAGAGAGGTTTTTATTATTAAATTGCACCCAGATTACCAAAATGTAGCTAAGTATAGGAGCACTCTCTTTTAGTCACTACAGCTTTAGCAGTGGGATGAATGTCAAAGGAAATATTTGGTGACAGTTCCTTGTGACCCAGATTTTATAGAAGTCTCTTATAAAATAATCTTTCAGTGAACACTACTCACATACACATCCTAAGAACCACCTCATCCCCATGAATCTAACGCCAGAACTAAAGCTGGTGTTCACTGGAAGATCTGTGACTTTCTATCTGAGAATTTTTGTCTTGTTTGATAGTTCATTCTTTGTGCCCTGCAGATCCATTTTGAATCATCTGAAGCAGGAATAAATCTAGTACAATAACTACTACTTTTTTTAAAATATAAGATGGATCTGTGAAGAGGTTTTAAAAAGTAAAAATGAAAGGCTGAAGTTGTAAGGCAAACCTGTTCACTGGACAAACCTGCAATGCAGTAAATAATAACCCCAGAGGTGAAAGACAGCCTATTCTAGAAAAAAGGCAATGGAAAAGACTTTTGTGTGTGTGAGAGGGGATAGGTCTAGGGGAGAATAGGTCCTTTATTCGTTGGTAACTTTTCTGATTTTAAATATGTGCTTGTCTGGTCATAAGGACCAAGGTCATTCCTACTGCTCGGGGCCTAGGCTTTGTGCCTGCTTTGGCGGTAGCTTCTCTCCTCTCTCTCCTTTTCCTCCCTCCCTCTATCTCTCCTTTTCTTTTTCTCCTGAGGTGCAGATGGCCACATTTGCAGGTTAACTGGAACAGCTGGAGGCGCATTATTAGCTTCCTGCTGCTAACTCATATTTGCTTAGATTTTTTTTTTAACAGCAACATAATTTACAACTAGTAGGCCAGTGACAAAGCTGGCATGTTCTAAATCCGCATCAGATTTATGTAATGCTGTTGCTTATCAGTGAATGAAGTCATAATTATTACTTTGTACCATTAAATAGCGTAAATATATAAACTGTTATACAAATTGCAGTGAATGTTTCCTCTAGGGAGCTCTAGACAAAATTTTAATGTAGTGCATTTGTCTGCGGTGGCAGTTTCTATGGTATATAATAATGTTGATAAATTTTACTGTAGCAAGTGACATTTTATAACATTAATCTTGGTGGTAAAAATCTGACGAATATTACAGCTATACTGGTGGGTGCAGTAAGAATGAAAGCTTTTGACACCAGCTGAATCAATTTTAATACTATTTTTTTTAAATGTCCAAACATGAGTATTATGCACAGATAACAGATCCTTAGCTAGGCTTGAAGATGACTCAGACAAGCATTAGAGCACCAGACACTGGGGAACTTTCCTTGATGATGGTAATAATTAATTTTTAAAAATCCTGACTTATCAATATATTTCTTTGTTTTGAAATGCAAAAAGAAAAAATTCAAAAGACACAATAATGAACTTAAAATCCTTACCAGTTATTTAAACTGTGTGCGTGTGATAAAGACCCTGTAATAATTAAAGATACAACACCTGGACTCAAATGTTATTTCAGATGTCTAACATGCAGATGCATGGCTTGCTAGAGTTATTACTGTCGATACTGACTACTGCTGAAAAGCTTTGCTGACAGAAGTTGAGCAGCCTCACTGGTGTGTTATCGGTGAGTGTGCAACCACAATCTTGTGTGTATGAAATTGAAACACAATGTCTCTTAAAGAAAGAAAGTAAATTTGAATTCTAAGAGTTATGAATCCATTTTTTTTTCATTTGCACCTTTCCTCTGATTTGGCCCGTGGTGTAGGAAGAACAGATCAATATTGCTAACATTTATAAAAGAATCTTCTGGTGGTGGTGTGTGTTTTGAGTTACTTTAAACACAGTTTTTACTAATGTTTTCAAAGACTGAAGCCACGATGTTGCAAACACTTAATCACGTATTTAATTTTGTTACTGTGAATGCGGCGCACTGTAGTAAAGTTAAGCCTTTGGGTAATTGCTTGTTTGCAGGGTTGGGGCCTTCATCATTTGGGCCCACTCCTGCTTCCACTGAAGTCGCATGCAGGATTGGGCCCATAATTGGTAAATAGTGAAGTCAGCCAGTCTGATTTCCTTCCCACAGAGGTATGCCTTGTTTTGAGGGAGAGGAGTGGCACTTAAGGATTATTACAATAACACATGCTGTATATATTCTGCCAGCTGTACAAGGACAGACCGTACTTTTTATTCGTGGAAATAAACACAATGTTCAAAGACCCCTGTTCAGAAACAATGGGCCTGATCCTGCAGGTCTTACTGGGGCAAAACTCAAATCACTGTCAATGGGAGTCTTGTCTGAGTTACGACAAGGGGCTGAATCCTTCTGTCCACTGGTGTGGGTGGAGGAAATAAAAACCTGGCAGATGCAAAGTCAGGAGAGTGTAAAGGGAAGGGAGAGTCAGTCTGGCATCTCTCTGACATCATATCCCTCTGTCTGGAAAGCCAACCACGTGAACGGGGTAGGGAGGGTGCAGACTATGAGTGTGTTTACGAGGAAGGGTACAGTACATGCATCGTACACCTCTTCCAGAAACCAGTAGAGAACAGCTGAAAATGTAATACAGACTCAGGCTCTAGTAGCTAGTATTTTTGCCATCCACTGCTCTGGAACCCTCCTTTAGGTGATATTGGAGAGAGAGAGAGATGCTAGCAGGGGGCAAACTCATGCTGACTCAGGGGACAGGATGCAAGAGCTACAGAGGGCCAGAAGGCAGCCTGTGGCTGGCCCTGACTTCTGGCTGTTCCCTTGAGATCTATTGAGCCCTTTGCTCATTCTGCAGTGGGAAGGGGAATGATGTGGTGGAGAGTCTGTGATGGGAACCCCTGTAAAGCTTCCTGTCTCCTGTATAGGTTGTGCCAGGGAGCGATGAGGCCTGATTTAGATTGGCAGGATTTTGTCTTATATAATTGTTTAGATCAAATAAAAAAGTGTTGCATGCATCTGTGCAAAAATTTTATATTCCTGGCAAAGAAATGACGTTGCTGGTGCTCAATTGTCTGTGTATTAATTATTCACGTGACTCCACTATTAAATAAAAATGCTAAGATGCTTCAGATGTCACTCAGTCTTTAACAGGACAGCTGTCAAACGCAGGTAAATCTATTCCATCCACGCTGTATTGATCATGGTGCAGAAAATAATTTAATGCATGAAACTGTAAAATATCCATTAAGGCAGCAATTTCTGTAACAAGCAAACTTAACTGAAATATTTAGTGTAAAATCTTGATGAAATAAACAATTTTCCCCCTTTTTTGCAACTTGAGATGAAATAGCAATGAATGATACAGTCTTTTGACTGATCATAAAGCAAATTAAGATATAAGAAAAGCATTGTTTGTAACACAGTGAGCGTCGCCGTTTAGCTCAGTCACTTCACTACTTTATTATTGAATAATCAACATTTCTCATCAAGCATGCAATAATTTCATGCATTTCAGTGCCACAAATGTTGTTTTTTTTACCACAGAACTTAATGTTGTTTTTTTTTAAAAAGCCTCAGTTTTCTTCACAAGAGCATGGATACAGCCCCTCGTCCTGAATTTGTTTTTTCTAGGGATTCCACCACTTTAGGAAAGTTTCCATGGTAATGAAGGACAATGTACTTTTAAAATTAAATCTAATTCTCTGAATGTTTTAGCTTCTTTTGGATAAATGTGGTTTTCTGTTAATGGTGTGGTTGGTTGTGTTTTGTTTTTGTTTTTGTTGTGTTTTTCAATCCCTGACACAGCTGTGAAGACATTGTGTATGGAGCTATAAAGTTGAAATCCTGTCCCATTGTCTTCCATGGGACTAGAATTTCACTCCTGGTATTCTAATCTTGAAAACTTTTAGGTATGTATATACATTTCCCTTTAGAGCAGTGGTTTTCAAACCATAGGTCGCGACCCAGCCTGGGGCACGGAATGGAAGGCACTGGGTCTCGGCAGCTCTGGTAAGCACCACCGACTGGGACGTTAAAAGTCCTGTCGATGGTACTGCCTGGCTAAGGCAGGCTAGTCCCTACCTGTTCTGACACTGCTCTGTGCCCCAGAAGTGGCCAGCAGCGGGTCTGGCTCGCAGGGGGCAGGGCATGGGGCTCTGTGCACTGTTCCCACCCCGAGCACTGGCTCCGCACTCTCATTGGCTGGGAAATGGCCAGTGGGAGCTGAGGGGCAGTGCCTGCAGGCAAGAGCCACGTGGAGCCGCTTGCGTGCCTCCTACTAGGAGTTGGACCTGCTGCTGGCCGCTTCCAGGGCACAGTGCAGTCCACGGTACCAGGACAGGTGGGAAGCCTGCCTCTGCACCCTGGCTGCGCTGCTGACTGGGAGCCGCTGGAGGTAAACCTGCGCCCCAGTCCTGAGCCCCACCAACCCAGAGACCCTTCCTGTACCCCAAACCCCTCATCCCCGGCCCCATCCCAGAGCCTGCACCCCCAACCCAGAGCCCTGACGCGCTCCTGCACCCCAACCCCCTTCCACAGCCCTGAGCCCCCTCCTAACCCAAAACCCCTCATCCCCAGCCCCACCCCAGAGCCCTGACCCCTTCCCGCAGCCCTCTTCCACACCCCAGTCCCCTCATCCCCAGCTCCGTTGGGTTGCGGGCATCAACAATATTCTTCAGCTGGGTCTCCAGAAAAAAAGTTTGAAAAGCACTGCTTTAGACAGTCCTCCTCTATGTCACTAGTGGATCTCTGAATGCCTAGATTTACCCCTACCTTAACTCCCCTCTACCAGCCATATATTTTTTCCTAACACGCTTCGTTTAGGGAAGGAGAAGTGGATGGGATTCATTGAAGAGCCAGTCCACAGCTCTCTCTTTAATAGACTGGTAACAGTTGAGCAATTTGAGGAATTCTTCCCCTCTGGGAAGTGAGTCCTTTGTTTCTCATGTAGCATGAGGAGCAAGAGGCTGAAATCAGAAATCCAGGCTTGTCTCCATATGACAGTTTAGGTCCCTGCCACTAAGAAAGCCCACGTGTGTTGACTGGATACAGATTGTAGTCCAGTATCATCTATTGCAGGTTTTATGCTTTTTGAAATTTCTGAAGTCAGTATTGCTTAAAATGTTGACAGGGGCCTTCTTAAATCCCTTAGTCCTGAGAGAGCTCATGATGCTGGTGTTGGTTCTGCTGCACTGTTCTTTTACAATATAAAACATAAAATATTACCACTTGTGCATACAAGCTATTTGAAAGAGCATAAAATGTCAGTTGACAGAGCAGTCTGCCATATAAATCCTCCATATCCCAAACTGTTCCCACTTCATGCTAGGGCTGTGAGACTATTTTACCCAGAATCCATCTGTGAGGATTTGGGTTCCATTACACCAGTTAGCATTAGCCCCTCTTCAAAACCTGTCAGCAAGACTGGCTTGATGATGATGGTATAGCCTACCCTTTTCTTATCTTTGAGAGGGTCTCCTGACCAATGCTCCATTTTGCTCCATTGTCCTACATTGGTGTCTTTCTCTCCATTATCTTTAGAGGCACCAGATAATGCTGCTTGCAGACCAGGTCATTAAACACATTTTGAAGAGCTGTCATATTCAGGGCCGGCTCCAGGTTTTCTGCTGCCCCAAGTGGGAAGAAAAAAAGGAAAAGAAAAGCTGATCGGCGGCACTTCGGCAGCAGCTCAATTGCGCCGCTCCATTCTTTGGCAGCAGTTCAGCAGCAGGTCCTTCACTCCCTCTGTTCCTCTTCGGCGGCAGGTCAAAGGGGAAGAGAGGGACTGAGAGACCCGTCACCGAATTCCCGCCGAAGACCCGGATGTGCCGCCCCACTAACGGACGGAGTGCTGCCTCTTTGTATTGGCCACCCCAAGCACCTGCTTCCTTCGCTGGTGCCTGGAACCGACCCTGGTCATATTGATAAGGGCTAGCAAGTTTTGAATGTGCCCCCTTCTCAAAATTGGCACCTTCCAGTAAACGTTTGTACCAATGCATTATGGCTTGTGCATGGGTTAAAAAAGAATTAATCTTTTGGCTGCTGTTATAGCTCTTAAGAACCAGCGTTTCTTATAATGCACCTCAGGAAATATTGACTCAGCAAAAAGGATTGTTTATTTCTGATACATTGAAGAAAGTCATCTTAGTTTGTGTCTGAATTATTGTAATGGTTCATTTACCTTGCAGTGTAGTGAATTCAGGCAGCCTCTGTTGACACTGGTATATTTTTAAATCATGCAGAGTAACTCATGGGTACCACCAGACTAATTTATACCTCAAGGGATTAAAGAAAAGTATTGAAGATTTTGCAAAATTGTCTACTTAGGTGGATTAGATTTCTGATCTGGATATAATTTTTGCACTCTACTCCTCTACTTTCCCCCAAACCTACAAAGTTCTCACTGTACATCCTCTGAAACTGGGACCTGGATGAGGGGAGGGGATTTGGGTGTATTGTAATGAATAAACCCATAATCCAGACATTCCACATCTCATGCAGATTACGTTTTGTAAAATAATCTGTGCATGGGTCAACGTAAGGCTATGGCCAACTAGAACACCGGCCCTCATTACGTTAACTTTTGCAAAGCTAATGTACATTGTGTCTGTACTGAAAGCGCTTATGCCTAAATTTGGCAAGTGATTTTCAACTACTGTAAATAGTTCCTCTTTACAGACCATAATAAAGTATTTGTGTAATGCTCCGCTTAATGTTTTAAGTGGACATTAAATACAAACGTATATTCTAATAGCCCAGTATTATTTCTATGTGGTCAAAAGCTGACTATCCCCATCACACCCATTACTGTGTACAATACTTAGCTACATTTGAAAAATGAGATATTGTTCTGTCAGCTTTTTTTCCTCCGCTTGTATTGCTTGCTGGATGTGAACACAGTGTGTGGACCTTACGAAACAATTACTTACAAAACCCAGCCATTGTGTCACACTTTGGTAACACTAGTATGGTTATTGCTAGAAGTAAAATGTCTAGCTCAGGTCTCCAGTGCTTGTGGCCTAGTGTGTTATTGCTTTGAGCTGGTGTATAACTAATCATATTTGGAAGGTGTAGGTGTTATATTGTCCACTGAAGCATGTTCCTGTTGCATTAAAGCATCATAGTGTTTTTTAAACTGGATAAAAGAGGTTTTCATCCAGGGTCGATTATTGGTCTGATGTACAGAGAGAACGTGAAGAATATTTCAGTGGTAATGAGGGCCTGTTTGGGAGAGTGTTGACACCTCATTTATAACACTGCTTCAGCTGATTTTCAAAGATACATTTTGCAGTGCCTACAGTTGAACTGAAGTAAGCCTCAGTACCTGTGAATACTTATAAATATATTGCAGAGTCAATTTTTGTGCATTTTGTATGGTGTCTTCAGTTACATTGATTTGGAAGCTAGTGCATATTTTCCCCAATCCCTCTTAAGGCTGAGCACTCATACTAGAGCTTCATCATTATGTAAACTGGCACAATAGTATTTGCTCCTATAGACACCTCTCCAGCCAACATAAAGACAGGAGGCAGCTTGAGCTAGTTGGATTCAGCTCCAGATCAGGGAAGCCATTCTACTTTGGTAGGGGATAGGGAGGAGGAGGAAATGTGCTTCACAATTACATGTATTCTTCCAGGGGAATTGACGTTTAACCCTACAACCATGGGTGTATGGCCAGGATGCATGGCAGGATTGAGAGGGTTGCAGTATCATTGAAGATAAAACACGAGGAAAACCATTTTTGAATTTACTCTTTGTGTATTGGGGCCTTTTATGATTCATCAGTAAGTAAATATAAGCTAAGGGAGTGATTTGTTTCTAACAAGCTTATAAAATACTAGAGTCATTTGTGAGTTTATTGGAGTGCTGATTATAAACATTCCCTCATGCACACTCCTTTATATCAAATTAACATTCAAAATACAAATATTATATCTTTGAATATTTCTGTAATCTCTTCCCGAGTGTTTGAATTCTGCACAATGAGAAACTATCTACGGTATGTCATGAAGAACGGTTGATTGCCCTGCAACTATTTTATACCCATTATTCATTTGTGGTGCATTTATTTTGCACATGCTGCGTGTGTGAACTGTTCCACACACTAGCTTTTCATTTATTGATACAACATATAATTGGTGCTCATCTGACTGCAAAGATTCAACTGTTCCCTGTGCCACACTGCCTGCATATGGCTTCTTAGGTTGTACATTAGGACTATTGGGAACAGCTAACCTTGTGAATGGAATAGGTATCCTGGGGCAGTCCTGTCTTGCTTCAGAGAGCCTTTGGCCTGATCTTCTCAGTGGGATTTGTGTGTAAAGGCTGCACCTGAGGCATGATGGGTCTCGTAAAGCACTCTAGAGAGAAGTGGAATTCTGGAGAAGTGGAATCATGGGCCTCTAGCCTAGCTAGAAATGTAGTCCAGGTCTCTCTCTTTCTCTTTGTGGTCTAAGGCCTGGTCTACACTGGCGGGGGATTGATCTAAGGTACGCAACTTCAGCTCTGAGAATAGCGTAGCTGAAGTCGACGTATCTTAGATCAGTTTACCTCCCGTCCTCACGGCGCGGGATAAACGGCTGCGGCTCCATCGTCGACTCCGCTTCTGCCTCTCGCCCTAGTGGAGTTCCAGAGTCGACAGCAGAGCATTTGGGGATCGATTTATCACATCTAGACAAGACGCGATAAATTGATCCCCAATAGATCGATCGCTACCGGCCAATCTGTAACACACTTACTGCTATTAAACAGGGGGGAAAAGAAAGAAACTCTTAAAAATTGGCATCGTCCGCAGTTAGTCTCCTTAGGTCTCGATCCTCATGCCCAATACCATTTGAGCAAGCAATGATTTAGCTTATTCATAAGAACTCCTAACTAGCTGAGTAGTTAAGATTCTCTGTACAATAAATTTAAAAATTAAATATACTGTACACTATGGGATGGAGTGTTGTCTTGTAGTTAGAACTAGGGAATTGGAAAACAGGGTGTAATGAGAGAAGACTCATCAGCGCGGCACCTCCTGCTGGTCGTCTTGGGAATTAGCTCTCCAGAGTGTGGAGTACCCTCTGCAGGCTGGTGTCTCGCCTGCCGCTGGCCCCATGTCCCTCCCAGACCCCAATGCCCTTTACTTCAGGGTTCTGCCCCAGCAGTACCCCCACTCTCTGTGTCTCCCCTCCCAGGGAAACCCGCAACTCTCTAAACCCACCTGGTCTCAGTGGCTACTGCCAGTCATCATCTAGCCCCTGCTCACTGGGGCAGACTGCATCTGTAATGGCCACTCATCATTAGCAAGGGGTTAGGACCAGCTGCCTCTGCCTAAGCCCAGGTGCAGCCTCTAGAACCCCAGTACCTATCTTTGCTTTTTTGCAAGACCCACAGCCTGGGGGTTTACTAGGCTGGAACTCCCCAGCTCCTCTTGCCTTTCCCCAGCTCTGCTCTGTTCCATGTATCCTGAGCGCCCAGGCAGCCAGGTCCCTCTCCCTCCAAGGCTGGAGAGAGATTCCTCCAGCTTCTGGCCCACAGCCCTCTTATCAGGGCCAGCTGGGCCCTTATTGAGCTAACCACAGCTGTGGCTGCTACTCCAATCAGCCCAGCTTGGTTGTTTTAATCCCTTTTCTCCAGGAGTGGGGCAGCCACCCCACTTCATGGAGCTTCTGGGTATTGTTCTTGGTTCTGCTACTGACTTGACGTATGACCTTGGGAAAGTCATTTAACTTCCCTGTACCTCAGTATAATTTTATCTGACTGTTCTTTTATTTTAGGCCCCACCCTAAGAAGAAGATAGCCATGCTAGGGCCAGTGAATGTACTGATTGATACATCGTCACATATTTCTCCTCTCATGGTTCTTTTGTTTTTACTAGGGACCTGCTGTGCACCACATTATGCATTAGCAAACCAGGAACCCAGAAGAAACATTAAGTTTAAAATACAATGATCATCAATAAGAAGTCAGCATTTGCCAATAGTCACCACACAGTAGACCAGAGATACATCTATCCGCTGAAAAGGAAACGGCTCTGGTAACTGTAGGCAAAAGTTAACATTTTAAATGGCAGATACTAGAGTAGTAGTAGTCGAGGACTACCTTGCAGGATTGTATTCCCCTAGTCATTTTCTTTTAACTTGGTTATACGTTAACTCTTTTTTGCAAGACTAGAAGAGGGTCAAAATCTCCTGCGATCAGCATTTCATCCTCCTTTAATTGAACAAAAAGGAAGGCTGTCCTCAATACTCTAGAATACTTTCTGCTGGAGCCCATCTATATCCTCTAGAACTTCTTACTCTTCAATAAATCAGTTTGCGTAGGTCTTCCTTTGGGGATTGGAAAGCTTGTCCAGACACTTAAAATGAAAAGATGATGGCTCTTTTGCTTAAAAAATTAAAGAAATAAAACCAAACTGTTTATCTTATTCAGTGAGAATGTACCACTATCAGCACTGTGTCTGACTGGACTACCACACAGCAAAATAAATACTTGAAAAAGGCAACAAAACCAAAGCAAAAACTTGGTTGAAAAGAGGATCCTGGGGGCAGGTTTCGCTATGTTGCCAGCCTGTTTAAGTTCAGAGCTGCTGTGCAAAATACACACACACAGCTGCATCTGGAGGGTTTACAGAACAAGTGTTTCATCACAGGTACTTCTAGGTCCTTGTGCTGGACAAAATCTGTGTCAGATCATAAGTGGGCCAACTCATGCAGAATGAAGAACAAATCTAAAGGTGGGGGTTTTTTATGTGGAGCAACTGGCCATGTGTTACTGAGAGTAAATTTCACATTTCATACTATGCATAATGGTTGTATGATGTTGAGATCTCTTTTAAGAAACCTTTTTGTGGGGGATTTTTTTAAGGCCAGGTTAATAAAAGATACATTCTCCACCTGATGTGTGATGCTTCAGTCAAGCAAATCCCATCAGCATTGGTGGGAGATGCTCTGCACATTGACTTGAGAACATGCCTCTAGTATGGAAATATAGAAATTTGTATAATGCAGAGATGCTTAAGATACTTTCTGTCCTCAGACAAAATCTTCTTTCTGATTGTCTTGAAGAATAGAATATGTTATTTGCTCTTTAGAAATCTTCACTTGTGAACATCTGTTTTTCCATCTACCCAGATATATATATGCACATGGCAGCTAAGTGATCGTTTAAGGTCCCATATAGTCATTGTTATCTGTCATGTAGAGGTGATTAGATAATTTTCATAATATTTTTCAGTGAAGAATATGACAATGATTTTGGTTTGGTTTGGTTTGTTTTTTTACCAAAATTGCTATACAGCTTAAAGCCATAGTGTAGAGTCAGTTATACTGGTGTAAAGGTGCCTGGTCCCTTCCTGTATGGGAATAGCTATACCATGAAGCACTTTTATACTGATCTAACTGTGCCCACACTTTAACTACATATAATTAAAGCAGTACAAATTTCTAGTGCTAACAAGCCCTTAACGTATGTGCTACAGTATACAGGCAAAATATTGGTGTTTAAAGGTTAAATTAATTCAATGGCTGGGAGATCCCTCTGTCCATCCAGTGAAGTAGTTTGTGTCACATTGCCTTTGTTTCTACATGTGTGTGTGTCCCTTTCCACACACACACACACACACACACACACACACATTATAATGGTTCTTGTTTTCCCCCAACACATATTGATGGAAGTGGTATGATACAGTTTTGTAAACTGTGTAGATGACAACAACTAGCTTGGAGCCTGTCTGTCATGTGAATTATATAATATTATAGACCATTAATCTGATGATTATTTACATGATAGATTTATAGATTTATAAATTTATATAAATAGATTTATAGATTTATTGTCTATTGTGTCAAAGTGTTCTTGGGAACTTTACTCTGAAGATCAGTGACACACTTCAGTGGGAGTTTAAAAAATTTAAAAATAATTTGTGTGTAATCCCAAGTATGCACTGTAAACCTGCATCTGGGACATTCAGTCTGTTAGAAGGGGCTGGGAGCTAGTGACTTAGCACTTTAGCCTTTCACCTCTCTATATCTAGATTGGATCACAAGCAAAGATGAGTTTGGTGGTTTCATCCTGATCCTCACTAGATGTGACAGTGTTAGGAGCAAATGAGGGAATTTTACCTGTTTTTTTCTTCATATTTTGCATTGGTCTCCAACTGAGTGCAAGTAGAGTTTAAGGTTTTGGTTTTAGTATCTCTTATATAATCCTTGAGTAGCTCCAAATTCCTGCAATGACCTACCAGCACCCTGTACATGATCATACTATTTTTATGGACACTGGGTTTATGGAGCTAAGAGTTTGCTAAAATAGCACGGGGGGCATTGTGTTTCTTTGCATCTGTGGTGGAATGCACTGGTCCTGTAAACTGAAAGATGTCATGGATTTCTCTTCATTTAGATTGGATTTTAAAACTTCCATATTTGAGATAGTACAATGGAATGCTATTTGGTTTTGATAAGACTTTATAGGAATTTGTTTTTATTTTTAATTTCCTTGGGGACATATATAACATAAAGGTGAGTAGATGCCATCTAGATAAAATTGATTTTTATGGTTTGTCCATAACACACAATTGTATTTGATACTGTCCAACTTGGCTCAGTGGAACACCAGGGCGGAAGTAGCAGGGGTGTTGCAGATTAGGAATGAGCTCCAGTGATAGAATAGTATGGAGAACAGACATGCAAAGATAGTAGACCATTTATTGATTGAGATGTATCAATTGGCAGAATTATTCAGGGGATACAAATACAGGAATTGTATAGATACTGCAGCTCATGGTTTACCACTGTATTACTTCAGTTTTAAAGTGATCTGACACCATTACAATGGGGAAAATGCCGTGGTGAATTGGGCCCATGACTAAAATACATAGGCAGAGATGTGCAGTATGAGGAAACTTGTCTACTGTGTTTGACTTTAGCCAATGTTACTGGTTTATCAATTTCATACAAATTAAGTTTGTGTGTGTGTGTAGGACTTCATTTACCTCTCATTATACCTGATTTGCACTGATGTCAGAGGAGACTCAGGCTCATAACTTCAGCCCAGAGGAAAATTTGACATAAACTAGAAAAAAGAAGTTTCTAGAGAAAGGCTGACAGAATTAACTCTAGATGCACTGTGATGCAGTGCAGCAATATAATTTATCCTAAACTTTATACAGTTGTGAGCATAACATTTAAATCTGAAATAAAGTTATATAGCAAGTAAATTGGGGGTGCACAACTTTGAACTTCCAAATTAAGTTTTCCTGGTAATATGAAAAGTAGGTTGGTAAAGAGAGAGGCTTGTAAGACACATCTTATGGGATTTTAACCTTTTCTTCCTTGGTAAAGTATTGTCACTAAACTTGCCACTGAAAAGTATCAATTCTTGAGTAACATTCAGGAGTCAGTCTGCAATTCCATTCCATAGGAAATCCCACAGCAATTTACACAGTATCATTCTCAGCCCCCTGGGAGCCTGCTTCTTTTAATGGCCATTTTAATTTTGCAATCTACTAACATGTACTGTATATAGTGTATACCATGAACTTCCATGCACCAAATAAATAATTTGGAATCTAATTCCCCTGCATGTTTTGAGCTCAAGAGTCTCATGGGATAATGAAAAGAGTTTAAAGTGTGTGTTATGTTTGGGCTAATTTACTCTGAAAAAGAATAGCTTTTTAGGAGTAGAGAGCCATGTAATGAATACAACAAAGGCAGTGTTAGAAAGTTTATTACCAGAGATCAGTAGAATGCTGCCTCTTAGTGAAATTTGAAAAGAGGTTCTGAGACTTTTATCTCTTCATATCTTCACTGCTTTCCAAAATCAACTTCATCAGCAGGGCTCCAGGAGGAAGGCATATCCACAATTTGTTTTTGTCAAACCATTATAAAGAGCTGTATTTCAATATACAGGAAAAATAAGGAAGATATAATTATTTTAATCAATAAACTTGGATCAAAGCCAAATATATGCTTCAAAAGCAAATGCATTTTGTTGAGTTTTCTTATGCACTATCTAGAAATATGAAACGCCTCGTGTTATCATTTTTCATTAAAGTGATTTTTTTAACCACTGTGGACAGCTGTCATATCCGTTAAAAACTTATAATAGTAAAATTGTCATAAGAATGAAGCAGAAATACAAGACTTTATTAACCAATCTTCAGCTCATAAAAAAAATCGGTTTTTGTGCCATTCTAGATCATAAAAATGTATTTCAAAGCAGAATCATATTTCATCTGCAAGATAAAGCACAAAAGAATATGAATTGCAGATGCCACGCTAAAATTTTAAACTCTGTAAGAGGTGTTCAGGTGTATATATATCTACATAGTCAAGTCTGTGGAATTGCATGATCTGGGAGCAATGGAAGAATTTGGCACTATATCAGTATAACCAACAATAAAGATACCTGTAGTTGGATTTTGTTACAGTATATAAGTATAGACTGTCCACATAAGTTTATTGAATAGTGTAGAAACATTAAGGGCCTCATAATGTAGCAGAGTTGTCAAAGGGAGAGATCAGCTTTACCTGGATAAATGGTATAAATAGTTTTCTTTCTGATATGTGACCAGATTATTTTCCAGTTGATTTCCAGCTATGGCCCCAAGTGTCCCACAGATCAAAAAAAGATAAGGGTCAGTTACAAGGTTGAGCTCATTCTATGTTGCTATAGTAACTGACCTCAAGCAACCCACAGAGGACTACACCCAGTTCCCCAGGTGATATTTCGCTGTCCATGCCATCAATCCCAAGCCTTTCAAAACCAGACTATTTAATTGTCAGGGTACTGTTTTGAAGAGTGCTTTGTCCCAGTGATGCCAAGGTAAGGCTAGCAGAGCTCATTTGTGTCTCCTGAAGACACTTGGGAGAAAAGACATGAGTCCCATCCCTCCAGACGGATATTGGGAAGCATTCTCAGGGGGTTTAAAGAAGGGTGCAACTATATCCTCCTGGATTAATTAAGAAAATATAAATGAGAACTATAGCTCAGATATTCTGTACAGTAAGACGCTTTCTTAAATAACAAATATTGGTGAAGTAACATCATCTCGCATGTCAAACGTTATAGTAACAATCTCATTTGAACATTTGTTGGTCCACTGTTTCCTGCTTGTGACCCTGTTTTGCTTATAGTCTACATGCTTCTTTGCTCAGAGCTTGGTTCTACGTTCTTTTTTGTGGCATTTAATGACAAATCAGTAGTAAAACAGTGCCATCCGTCTAGAATGAAAGTGTTAGTTTCCTTACACTGCTTCCATAGTCTTTGTTTGCTAATAGGCTTTCTTTATTGTCAGATCTTGTTTCATTTATTTGTTTTCCTAGTCTGTTTGTAGTCACCTACTAAATAACATCATGGTGTAAACGGCTTGGATTGTTTGTTTTAAATAGTGCTTTACTTGGAAATGAATGGCATAAATGACAGTTTATTCCATTTCTCAATTTATTTCCATGTGTTTATTCTAATATCTATTTATTTTTTACTATAACTAAAGCACCTCTTACAGGGCCCCATTTAATGTTGCCAGATTTATGACATAGAACATTAATGTTTGGTTACGCTGCATTTCACTATATCAAGATTCATTAGAAGTATAGGTAACTCCAGGATGTGCGCGCCTCATTGTAGCCTCCCCTTAACCTTAATTTGCTGCAATGAAGCAGAAATAATAGTGCTTTTTGGAAGAGCTGCAGTGTGGGATTTACATGCTGCTATCAAGAATGAGTGTCAGATTGTCTTAAATTTCTTCACAACATGGTCTGGGACTATTTTATTTTCTTCTGTAAGGGAGAATTTTGTTTTATTAAATCAAGTTGCAGAAAGAAGTTTTAACTAACAGTAAAGACAGTGCCTCTTTATTGTTCAAATCTCTCATTTGTTATTGGTTTGATAACGTCATTGCATGACAGTGTCAATGCACTGTTTTATATTGCCATAAATATAGTTATAATTAGAAATGAAGCTGATACAGAACATGGGTTTAATACAGCATTATTAATTATACTGCATCCTCGCCAGGAGGCTGCTATTGTCAGTTCTCTTAGTGGCTTAGAGACTCATTGTAATATGTATTAGATGCACATTGCTGCAACAGAAATAGCTTTATGGAGAAGCATATTCCCACTATAAAATGAGCAGAATGACAGTGTAAATGCTATTAAGCATCCTGTCAGCATATTTAGAACTATCACGTAAATGTGTTTGAACTTAAGAACAATAAACTGTGTGCTTCACCGCTGCAGTTCAGCTGGGTCGGGGCGACCCACTAATCCTCACTAACAGACAGTAAATTATGTACCTAAAAAATTATACAAATGCCTGCCTTTGACATCAGTGGGCACCACCCAGGTTTCACCTTCAGGATTCAGATAATCAGCTCTCATTCCTACTGGCTTCCCTCAAGACCAGTATGGAAATAAGTATGTGTCTGCCAGGGATCAAATGCTTTTGGAGACAAAAGTAGGTACTCAGAACATTACAGGATACTATCATCTCCCCATGATACTTTTACACAAAGCACTCTGTTCCTCTTTTGGCCTGACATAGTTTCAACCTGACAGAATCCAGCAGGCCTGCTTGTTTTAAACAAGAGCACATCCTATTATTTTTTTGAGAAATGAAGTGTAAAATTAATGCTTATTATTCTGAGCTGGGGTGGGGGGGAAGGAAAGAAACCTTAGAATCTTGTTTGGAGTGTATTGCTTGTTTGGTGTTAAAATCAATAGATCCACACACAGATACACTTAAGGAGAAATGGGAGAAGATCTAGCAAAGCAAGCAGCAAAAATCTGCATTTTATTTTACAAATGAGAAGGGCTGCATAATTCACTTGAGTTATGTGGGACTCTCTTATGGATGCCTGTCATGTTAAAAAATGGAATAAAAATGAGGGAAATGATGGCATGTTTTCTTTCACTAGCAGCACATGCTTGAATGGCGTGCTGGCTGTCAGACACTGTATTGTCACCATGAAGCTGTCTCACATGTACCTATGTGATCTTATATAATTCAAGAAAGTTATTCTCCAAAGATACACCTGGATCTCTATGCATACTCCGTGTTTCTATGTAAAATTCTATTAAATGCCATAGAGAAGAGAGTGATTGTAGCAGCAGTTCTCTCTGTATCTTTGGGCATTTTCATAGTTTGGATACACATGCATGAATAGAAAAATGCTTGTCGTGCTAACCAGGGTACTTTCCCTCCCCCAATACTCTTTTTTTCTTCCTGGATGGTTTTATAGACACAAGGAATACATGATGGACTCCTGTGGGAGTGGAATCAAAACCTCACTGGTGAGGAGAAGGCCTTACAATTTAGAAGTGGATTTGCAAATCAAAAGATCTTGCCTCAAGTGGGATAAATTTTCAGATCTGCAGGAACCTATTATATTTTATTATTTTTCATTCCAGGTTTAGTTTGTTATGGGTTTAACTATGTAAAATACTGCAGGGATCAGCCAAGAAAATATTCAATCAGTGTTACCTAATTAAATATCTGAAGATCCAGAGAATATAATTTCAGTCTCATATTGAATATTACATATATTTCACATTTTTAATTTTGCTGAAATTATAGGTATTTAGCCACAAAGGAAACATTTTTCCTAATGAGTGCTCACTCAGGACCATATGTTATATATGAATCACAGGTTAATGGGTTTCTGAATAATACAGTATATGGAAGTTAGAAAGTGAATGTCAAACATGATTTCTCTGATTTACTATTTGAAGGAATTCTTTCTATTACCATAGTATCAGCTTTGTACTTTACATGTTTATTATACTGCTATTTGGTTAAGGGTTCTACAGCATCTCCATCACAAAGCCATCTCCCTGCCTTTTTTCCCCCATGAGGTTTATTACTAAACTATGCAGATTTGCACAGGACTGAAACTGAGCACACAAGAGTCTCTTCTAGGAAGTCAAGATAATACAGGAGATTGGGGGAAGGGAAGTTTTAAAAACATATTCATACTTAAATGCTAAATATCTGCCCAGCTTCGGTGACTGTGCAGATCAGAAATTTTAAAAAATTCGAATTTAAAATCCTTGTGTTCTGACAAATATTCCGCCTCTTGGTTTTGGCTGTCTAGAGAATTTCTGGAGTAGTCAGAATGGAGAGTTGAAGTCCTGGGCCTCTGTACTCTCACCAGTGTTTTCTCTCTTCTCCTTTCTGTCTCCCTTTTCTATTTTTACTTCCTTCCCATCCCATCTGTCTGTCTTTTCCCCACTGCCCTCAATCTCCCTCTTCTTTCTCCATGAAACATTACAAAGAAAAAGGATAGAATTTCCCCCTCCAGTCTAAACTGTCTATGCACACTGTGGGGGCCTTTATTGCATATTCTGCAGTCATTTTATGAATAGAGGATCACAGTGCAGATCAGGGTAGAGAAACGTGCCCTACATGTTAGAGGTGCCTGGCATCCCCTCAGTGGGAGGAGCTATCCATTCATGCTTCACTGATGCTGCCTCTTCTCCTCAAGCATTTCTTGTCATCAGCATTCTGCTCTCTGCTCTGTATGTGTTACAGGCAGTATGGGGAACAGAGCACCAATTATAAGTGTGTCAGGAGCTTACCTGTTTTTGGAGCAGCATAGACAGCTCCTAATACAGGCAGTAGCTCACTACTGCACAGGGTACCACTTACAGATTTTTTTTAATATCCTCCTGGTGAGGCTAGGGCCCTTTAAGATACATGTACTCTGGGAATTCTCTCCAGCTGCATGCCACCAACCCTCCCCTGCTGGTCCTGTTTTCAACGAAAAGCCAGGTTCTAATATGCAGGCTGTGTGTGTGTGTGAGCTATTACAAGTGCATAATGGCTGCTCCATTTGCCTTCACTGTTACCATACTACTGTTATTTAACTTGTTACTTTGTAAGGGCTTTGAGATTCCATACGTTTCAGAGGCCTTATGGAAAACAATAATTTTCCTCTGTTCAGCCATTTTAAGGTTATAAAAAGGTAATATAAAAGCAATTATAAACAGAGATTTTCTATGCTCTTTCTCACATTATTTGAAGGATGCAAATACATTTAGCAGGAGGTTATTTCATTGTACACTATAATCACTTATTGCTATTCTGGAACTAAAAATGTAAATTAGATGAGATTTTGAGATGAAGACATAAAGTAGTGCATATCTCATAGGCCAGAACTTGATTTTTTTAAAATATATTTTCATGAGAATTTCACATATAATGTCCTAACGGGGAAGAAAATTTTCAGCTGGTATTCACAAAAAAACACTCGTAAAAACTGTGGGCATATTTATTGGCATGCACAAAAGAGGTATCTCCCCTGTTCTTCCTGCCCTCCTCCTTACAGATTATTTAATTTGTATTTCTGGGAGTCTTGAAATGTTGTTCCAATATCTCACAATATGTCCTAACTGCACAAAACACCAAAAGTGGCAAATTAATGCATTAGGTTAATATGCTGGTAAAAATAATAATATTAATAATAGTAAATGTTTATTTATTAATAAAACAGAATTTAAGGGGATTTTTAAATAGGTTCTTTGTATTCAGAACATCTCTATGAAAGGTCTTTTCAAAACCAATATATATGAAAGGGAAATTCAATTTAAAAATGCCATTTAAATACCATCAGTGGTCTCACTTCAACCTAAAAAAGGCATTACATGTAAAATGAAAACTGAGTTAGCCCTGCATTCCTGCTATTCTCTGTTAGTTTCCTCCTCTCTTCCTCCTATATACTTGCAATGTAATCTGAGGTGAAGATGGGATTTCACTCTGTTTCTGGTGGTGGTGGTTGAATTCACACTGTTCAATTTGTTTTAAATGCTGTTTGAGTGTTTAATAATAGATATCCAGAGCAACAATGTTCTGCCTTTATGGTAAGATGCAAGGTGCAAAGGTACAGTATTGTCACAGCCTGTAAACAGGCATATATGTTACTGGTGGTTTGATCACAGCATCACTTTCATCACAGCTGAAAATAAATGCCCCTAAATTTGACTTGCGGCTGTACACCTGAATACATTGTACAAGTGACTGTGTGTGCTTTTGTAATAGGGACACAGAAATTGTAATGTCTTTGGGTCCTTGAAGCTGTGCAATCCAGCACTACCATTTCTAGCAGACTGCTGCATTTCAGACACTAATCTGCTGTGTCACTAACAAGTTGTATCATTTGAACCTTGCAGAGGAAGGCATCAATCATGAGTGCAAGCTGTGTAACCAGATGTTTGACTCTCCAGCAAAGCTTCTGTGTCACCTGATTGAACACAGCTTTGAGGGGATGGGAGGCACATTCAAATGCCCTGTTTGTTTCACAGGTAAGACAGTAAGACCTAGACAAGCCTCAGTGTGCATGGCTTGATCCAGAAATGACACACAGGGGATTTTTAAAATACAGTATTCCATTCCTTGGGAAAAAGTGCTCTGCTTGGAAATGTTTAAAATATCACCAGTCTAAAACTGGAGCTAGGAATGAAGAACAGCACTGTGATTTTTTGACACCAGGCATCAGTTCTCAAGCGCAAGAAGCTAATTACAGCCTTTTTAAAGTGATATTTGTTGGGTAGAAAATGTGATACATTTAGTAGCCTGTAGTCAGTTCTCAGTGGAAGCACTCATGTGAGTAAAGGCTTGGTAAGATCAAACCCTAAAACTGTATAGTTTTGACAACTGCTGTATTCATTTTTTTCACTGTATGACCAGAATCTGCCCTCAGATACATATGCTGAGGTCTTGTTTTTTCTGTGTAGAGCACATATCTAACATCTTGCTGTTTATCCATCTTTTGTAGTTAACCTTAAGCTGTCTCCGCAAAGCAAATTTGGATGATCTTGGTTAAAGTGACTGTCTGTAGGATCTGTTGTCACCTGCTCTATATGCTTTTTAAAATTGCAATTAACATCTTGTATTTGTGAAATATGAAAGTAATGCTGGATGTGTACATGACTTCTGTCTTTCATTTCCTACATATGTGACTATGAGCTCAGAAAAAAATAAAGGGTTGAATCGTGAGGGGCGCTCAGCACTGGCAGTACCCCTTAACTTCAGTGGAAGTCGCAGGAAGACGCTCATGCAGTGGAAGACGCTCATGACGTCTCAGGTTTTGATCTGCAGTTTGAGACTGGAGTTTGTAGTTTTGGACTTAATTTGTCCTTTTCTGACCATGTTTACACTGCAAGCTCAGCTTGTGTACACATACTCTCTGTAGCCACGGGAGCTAATCCATGCTGAGTATACTCACTAGTTTCAGGCAGGTCTTTTGCTCTGCATGGCTAAGCCATGTCTCCGCTGCCTGTGCTACCGCAGCTGTTCATACCTGTGCTAGCTCAATGAGGTTCATGTGAGTACGTATACATGAGCAGGGCAGTCACACCACTACTTAGTAGTGTAGATCTAGCCTCTGAGACATGCTATAAAGTAAATCCTTAATAGTATTTCTTTAAATTCAGTTAATAAGAAGCTACTTTTGCATATTGCATAGGTCTAGAACTCATAAACATTGATCTAAAATGAGATGTGAAGTAGGCTGAGAAATTATCTTAACCAAATAAATCATAAACTCAGCATGCTTAATTTCCAAACTCTACTTGATAAAATCAGAATTACTTTCAGTTCAGAATTATAAAAGTGCTTAAGTGTAACAGTATTTATGGTATTGAATCTTATCTCTTCTATTCTGTATGGACAGAATAGTTATACAGGTTGTCTTTGCAACAGACTACATCTGCAGGTTCACACTTCCTTTGTAGTCTGCCAGAAATGTTGCATTGGTCACACATCTTCTAGATTAACCCCACAGGTCTCTTCTGGTCCAATTCTCCTGCATTATAAATAAATCTCATGCACTTATGATTGGCTCACAGCTCCCTGCAAAAGAGGTGACGCTTTTTTTCGATTATACAATTGGGTTCATCCAATTATGAACGGATAGCTGTGACTTTATGGTGGAATTTCAAAAATCGATATGATATTAACTAAGCTAAACATTATTCTTTAAAACTTAAATTATTAATATTGTCCACTTTTGCAGGATAATTGTACTGAAACACAAATATTGATGATTTATTGATAAATATCATTGGACCTTTTAGGATTACAACCATAATCAACGTGCAGCAAATATAGGGCAGAAGTTACCTAAAGCAAACAATTTCTGATCACATTGTATTATTTCAGTTTTTGTACAGGCAAATAAACTGCAGCAGCATATCTTTGCAGTCCATGGGCAGGAGGATAAAATTTATGACTGTTCCCAGTGCCCACAGAAGTTCTTCTTTCAGACAGAACTTCAGGTATGTTTTTGAAATAAGTAAATACAAACTGACAGCAATTATTTTGTTTGTATGTAATAACCCTCTCATCACTGCACGGCTTTTAGACCACTTCTTTAACCAATGCATAACCATGGTTTTCCCTCCCTCTTTGCAACAGCAGCAAACTCTCCTAGTCTCTCTTTCACTCTCTTCCCGTGGGTGCTATCAGGAGAAAGGGATCTCCGAGCCTGGCTGGCATAAAATAACACAAGACAGATATCATGATTCTTTATGAGTATTTCTCTTGACAGTAGCATTGCTACATACTGACATGTCTACATCAAGCACTATGTAAATAACTTCTTTTTCTCAATTAATAATGTAGGGAATCATTAATAGACAAAGACTAAACTAACGTTATGACATCCCCCCTTCCCCAGTGTTAAGTAAAAAGTTAAGGGATCGTAGCTATCTAGGTACCAGAGCAAAATGTACGTGCTACTTGAACATAGAATTCTAATCAGACCAGCTACAGCCACAGAGGCATAGCAGTGTGTAGCAGATTGTTAAAACTAGGCACTACAGTCCAATTTCACTGCTGGCATAAGTGGATGCAGCTCCATTGATTTCAGCCTTCCCAAAGTAAGCATGTGAGGGGTCCCCCATTCCCAGGGCCACCCAGAGGATTCAGGGGTCCTGGGGCAGGGCTGGGCCTTCAACAGCAATTCTGTGGTGAGTCCCTCTCGGAGGGAAGGATCTCCCACCGAATTGCCGCCAAAGAATGAAGTGGCGGCGGTAGAGCCGCCTAAGTGCCACCAATCGCGGCTTCCCCTCCCCCGCCCCTGGCCACTTGTGGTGCTTGTACTCACCGAGTGGATACCTGAGGCTTCGGAGGCACTTTCGCAGCGGGTCCTTCACTTGCTTCCAGTCATCCGCTGCACTGAAGGACCCGCTGCTGAAGACCCGGAGCAAGTGAAGGGCCCACCCCCGAAGAGCCGCTGAAAACCCGGAGGGGCTCATGGGGCCCCTGCGAGGCCCAGGACCTGAGGCAAATTGCCCCACTTCCCCCCCCCCCGGCAGCCCTGCCTCTTCCTGTCTCCACACGTGCAGACAGAAGTATGCATTGCACTTTTTCAAAAGACTATGCTGATCCAGATTCCCCTGGCCCTCCTGGAGGCAGTAGATCAGCCTCAGGCACAAGGGCTCTGGGAGCTCCCACAGGGGCAACTGCACCCCTTCTGCTGCTACTGCACGCATTGGCTGAAGAGATAAAATTTAGCACTTAATGTTGGAGGAGTTCTCAGAAGCAGTGTTGGGAATCATAGAAGTATAGGCCTGGAAGAGGCCTTGAGAGGACATCAAGTCCAGCCCCCTGCTCTGAGGCAGGGCCAAGTAAATCTAGACCATCCCTGACAGGTGTTTGTCCAACCCATTCTTAAAAACTTTCAGTGATGGGGATTCCACGGCCTCCCTTGGAGGCCTATTCCAAAGCTTTACCCTGAGAGTTAGAAAGTTTTTTCCAGATATCTAACCTAATTCTCCCTTGCTGCAGATTAACCAATACTTCTTGTCCTACTTTCAGTGAACACAGAGAACAATTGATCACAGTTCTCCTTATAACAGCCCTTAGCATATTTGAAAACTGTTATCACATCCCCCCTCAGTCTTCTTTTCTCAAGACTAAACATGCCCAGTTTTTTAAATCTTTCCTCATAGGTCAGGTTAGTGTTGAATCAATTATGCTTAAAATTAAGTTTTGACCTTCAGTGTTAAACCCGTTGAAATGCGGAGAACCTGCCATAGTGCTGTAACTTTGTGTTAATCTAGCAGCAAAGAAGAGCCCTGCATATCTAATTATCGCATAGAAAAATTGACTACCAGAGCTTTAACTTTTAAACAGATACACAGAGGTTCTCAATCTGGCCTTCCTTATCATACATATTTTACCTGTTTAGCATTTCTGCCAAAATACTGCTACCGTCCCCTGGTAAATGTAATCTTTTTATAGAAGATACTGTATGGCTCATTTAAATCTATTAGCTTTATAAACCATGATTTACTTAAACTTTGGAGGTTTTTTATTTATCTTGCTGAATTCCCAAGCTGATGCCTCTTGTGTCGTGCTGTCATACCGTGGAAGGATGGTTGATCTTTTCACTTTGTTGATTTTATATTTTTTCTCCCAAGGGAACATCTTCTTTCCCTTGTTCTAGCAACCTCATTTGCATAAGTGTACAAAAGTTTTAACTATACTTTGTTAATATTTTAATAAAGTCGGCAGATTTTGTTTTTGTGATTTCTCACTGTGTAGATTTTAGAAGATAATACTGGCTCACAAAGCGAGCTTGGATTTTTCCTCTCCTTTTTCATTTAAAGTGGTCTTTGGTCAAAATGCCAGCACAATTAAAATGGGTGCAGTGGCTTCCTAGGTCACTGCATTAACCTTTTAAATCAGATGGTCAAATACAGAGAACCGTGCTAAATTATAGTCCTAATGACCAACTGCTTTTTGCAATTAACCATTTTAATTACATAGTGTTCAACTTCTGAAGTGTTGTGCATAGCAAAATCTATGCAAATAGTAGCTTTCATCAGATAAATTTGAATCGTAATTTTCCAGTTTTTACACGGGATTTGTGTGCATTTAAAATTCCTGTGTTCATAATAATTATACAAGTAATTTTAAATGGTGTTGGCTGAATGAAAATTTAGTGTTTAACTACAGAGTTTTACTTGTGAATTTAGTGGTGACTCAGGATAAGGTGTTTACTTGAAGTAGGGGGGTTTATTGATTGAAATAACTGAGCCAAGCAAGGCACAGAGTATGTGAATAAATTAGTTAGGAAGACTTTTGAACTGGCAACCTTATTTAAGATGATTAACTCATCAGTTGCTTATTTGTAGGTTGCCTGTTTTAAATTCCTTGGCTGTTTATTAAATTTTTGTCTGCTAGTTGAGTAATGAAGATTTAGTATTACTAAGTGAACCGGTTGTTTAGCTGCTAATAACAGTTTAATCTGCATAGACCCTTTAGTCTCTTAGTTATGCAATTTCTCCTGTATGTTAAAGTCTCCGTCCATCAAACAGTTATGCTTGACGAATCTGACTTTTCAATTCTAATCTTGCATTCCCACTGGTGTAAATTAGGAATAACTCATTTTAAGTCAGAATCAGACCTGTTCTATTTTATTTTACTTACTTGTATTTTTTTGAAATCTTAATATTACATTACAAGGAGAAACTTTCCATTGTGCCCCTTTAAATATAAATATATGGAGATATACCTATCTCATAGAACTGGAAGGGACCCCAAAAGGTCATCGAGTAAAGCCCCCTGCCTTCACTAGCAGGACCAAGTACTGATTTTGCCCCAGATCCCTAAGTGGCCCCCTCAAGGATTGAACTGACAAACCAGGGTTTAGCAGGACAATACTCAAGCTATCCCTTAGGTTACAGAGGGCAGGAAAAAGGGAGCAGAGTGGGAGAAGGGCATATATTGGAAGAAAAAACTAATTAATTTTGCAAATGTAATGGCATGCTATAGGTTAGCCCTGCTGCTGTGTGACTATTTTTAAGCAGATTCCTTAGGTATAGTATGACATAAAGGGGCATATATGGACCATGTTAGGAAGGAGATTATCTTTTCAAATTCACATTTCAGTAGTTTGGGAAAAAATTCAAGTTACTGCATCAATAGCATGACATTTGCAGGTAGGCGGGTGGAGCCACAAAGACAAGATCCTGTTCTCAGTTACACTGATGTAATTCCAGAGTAATTTCATAGACCCCTGTGTAATAAAGAATAGAATTTGGTCCTGCTTGTTTAATATTGCGGAACTTCCACCATCAAAAGAAAAATTGAAAACATTGTAAGAATAAATACATTGTGATATATAGTGTGTAAAGATGTCCCACATAAGAGAAGGTAGGTACAAAACGATGGAACATGCCATTCTAGGTGGAAAACAATGGTGAAAGAAAATAGCAGATCTGTGGTTATACTGAGCATTTTGCAGCAAATTAGTGCAATATTATACATTCTGAACACTCAGGATGATAGCTAGTCTAGCTTAGATATCTATGAATGTGATGAAAGTCTTACGCCTTGTAAATATTTTTTACATCTAAGGACACTTAATAGAAGTAAATTTACACATAACCTATAATACTTTTGTTCTGTAGTACTTCATTGTACCTTCTGAAATTTATTTAATGAAACAAGTGTAGACTTATCTCAGGAGTTAAATGAAAATTGAATTTAGCCTTATTCATACTACAGAGAGACGAAAGAAGCCTTTGTGAAACAGAGGATGATCTCTAGGACTTATATTACAAACTAATCATTAGCTGCTGAGTGTGCCTTTAATGTACTGCCCTGCTGAAGCTGAAATAGTGTACAGCACAGCCATACTTTGGAAATGAACTAGTGAAAGTACTTTGCCCACTGCAATGGTAGTCTTTAGACTTACACTGAAGTAGGGAACCCTGCCAAGTTAGAAGACAGACTGAAATCATGACACATGTTGGGTGTTGATAGTTAAACTTGTGTTGTTAAGCAGAGTTGCGAAATCTAAATTCTTAATTGCTTGCATTAAGAATTACATTAAGCAAATTGTGAATGAATAGTGATTTTAGAGGAAACTCAAGGAGGTTTTCATCTGTGCTCTTTGCCCCACTGTTTTTCCAAGGAGCCGTGGCATAACCAATAAAATATTTGTATTTAAAGGATTAATTCCTGCTGTTTGCTTCTATGCTGCTAATCATACCGTTTCCCTCTAAATGATTGCAACTGATGAAAACTAAAGCAAGGGATATAATAAACAACACACAAATAATCCAGGTACTGAGAGAAAAGGGACCTGCCAGTTCCTTCCTAGTGCAGGTGTTCAGGTGCCTGCTAGGAAAGAAAGGCTTTCCTTTCTGTTCAGATTTGAAGATAAGTCAAACCACTGAATTAAGGGAGCTTCACGGGAAGATTTGGCTGTAATTTTAAGTGCCAAGTTTCTTTAAATGTCAACACATCAGAAAGAAAGAGGATGCCATGGCTCATTGGCTAGCATCATCATTTTTTTCCCTTTTCAGTGTATATCAAAAGCTGCAGATTTAAGCCATAAACTGGCAAAAATTGCTGCACACAAGCTGCACTCATTACATTAACAATGATTTGTCACTAATGTTGATCCAGTGCCCGTCAAAGTCACTGGGAGCCTTTTCATCGATTTCAGTGGGCTTTGGAGCTGGCTCTAAATCTGCTTCTTTAAAGGGGAAAAATAATGAGTCTTTGCATATATAATGGAGGGTGTTATCAGTTAAATATCTATGTCCTCCAAAGAGGGAATATATCCTGCCCCTGTTAATGGATCTACTCAATCTAATAAATCTCTGATTCCTATGATGCTAATAATCTTGGGCTTGATTGTGGCTTGGTCTAACTGGGCCAGATAGGGGAGTGTAGCTGTGTAGCCACATCAGTTTTCCTTCAGTTGCGGCTCTGGGTACAGCAGAAGATCGGGCTGAGGAGTGGAAGTAAGTCATGGCTTTACCCCAGTCCAGCAGCCAGTGGATCTGGCTAGGTTTTAGTGGGGGACCAGGTTTCACCCTGAAAAGAACTGCAGCAAAGTTCCTGCTGCCCTCCAGAGGAGGAGAGCAGGAATTGAACCTCTCAGAAGCCCAGTTTCTTCCTGTGGGAGCATCACAGCTGCATTCTGCCCCCTTCTCAGGGCTGAACCTTAAAGCTCAACTTAACCGTTAGTTATCAGTGCACAAATATAAGAGTTACAAAATCGAGGTTCTGTTCGTGGCTTTATCATTTCACTCTGTCCCCCTTGGGCATTTAATGTCTCTGTTTCAGGTCTGGAAAATGGGGATAATAGTATGTACCTACTTCCCAGTGCTGTGATGAGGCTTAATTTAACGTTTTGTAAAATGCTATGATATCCTCTTCCAAACAGCCCTCTCTATACATGCAAACATTTCAGAAATTGTCACTAAAGCTCCTGGTTACATCAGTGATGTAAATTCAGGCCTGAATTGTTGGAGGAGGTTTCACAAAATACCTCGTTGAAGTACCTTTTGCTCAAAAAAAAAATAAAAACTGTCCTAGAACCTGAGCTCTGACTATGGCAAAAAAGTAGCACTTTCCTTTATGATCCTCGTGCTGTGTTTTACAGTTTGTGCTTGGCTTAGATATTAAACCCCAGGAGACTCTTTCTGGAAAAACCCATAATAAATTCTTTCTTAATTTGGTGGAAAGCATCAATTAATTCAGTACATAATTTTGCTGTTTTTTCAAGTGAAGTGTGTGTTTCTTTAAAACAGAAATCCCATCTTTGTCTTTCAACTGTTGGTGGGCTCTCTCAGACCTAGCAATTCATACCTTTTTCCTGCTATCAGAACATCAGGCGTCCTCTAAAATCAGAAAAATGAACCAGACAGTACTCTAGCAGGCTTGGTTAGTGTTAAAACAAGTTGATTAGCAAATGTGCTTGGAGCGTTTTTAATGTTTAATCATTATTAGCTATAAAACTAATAAATTACAAGAAAAACAAGACCCATTCCAGTTACATCACTGGGCTTTCAGTCACATAATTATAACTAACAATAATTAAAAATTAAAAGTGCTTGAGGCACATACCCATTGTACTTAGTCTGTCTGACTGCACATCCTTTACGTATTGCAAAAAAGGAAGTTCTGCTTGTGGTATATTGTCAAGATTAGAAAGAAAACTGTTGTTAGGTCTCTGGTTTTCAGAATGCATTTATATGCTCAGTTGAAGAGGAGTGTGTCATTGGCTCTAAATTCTTATTTTGGTGCAGGTGAAGCCCATCATTAATTACCAAATTAAAGAAATATGGGCATGAGTTATTGAGGAGTATACTTATTGGCTCTGTACCAACTAATATGTAACTTGGCATCTAGAGTCTATGCCTAGTTCTGAAACTGAGTGCTTGCCACTACATCCCTCATTGTGGCTTGGCAATGTGCTTTTGTCATGGAACAAGACTTCACGCTTTCTGTGTGCACATCTGTTGCCAAGAAGGTAATCTGCTGAAGATGATGGACTGACTTGACGTGTTTAGAGAAAACATTGACATCCATGCAGTGATTGACTGCTTCTCCAGAAAGGTGCATAACTTGGTCCATATGTTATTTAATGCATTCTGTCTTGTTTTCTGGTGCTTTTTTTGTGTGCTGCCAAGAGAGTCTGTCTTCCGGATACCAGTGAAAGAGGAGGCCTGGCTTTGTGTCTTAGAATAAAACCTCACATCCTGGCTCCCAATTCCCCTCCAAAATCTGTTGCTTCGGTCTCTGTTCCTTTGTTCTCACTCAGTATGATGAGTTGATAATCAGGTAGGCATCATTGGGTGCCACTGTAACTCCAAGGATAGGGGATGGAGAGTTTAACATACTTCCTCTTTGGTCTCTGAGATGGCAGCTTTGATTTATTTTATCACTTGAATGGTAACATCTTAGGAAAATGAATGTATAGAGCAAGTGAATAATTAAATGGATGCCTAATGACCTCTCTGGCAACAGCAGGGGTCAACGGCAAAGAATCTTGGAACAAACAGATCATGTATTGCCTGTTCGCTGTCCTGGCCCTCTTTTAGCTGTGAACAGAGAAGGTTGCAAAGATCTTGAATTGTCTTGTGCCTTGATTTGGTTAAGGAACACATCATTTATCCTTTAGTTACTCAAAGAAGATTCTGATCAGCATATCAAAAAACTGCATCTGCATCATATGGCATCTCCTGTGTCATTTCAGCAAGATCCAGTGTCAGCTCTCAGGCTAACAAAGATTCACCTGAGACTGAGCTTGGAAATTACTGGTATTTCAGCAGTCTGTTCTGTACCATAAAAAGTCCCTCTGCTTCAAAGACTGTTAATGCTGTTGTGTGACTCACCCTGGGTAACAAAGTGTACATAACTTCACATTAGTATGTGCAGAATACCAAGCAGTGATGCAGAGTGGAAGAAAAGGGTGTCAGGTGAAAGCCATTGGTTGAGTCATTAATGCACTGAAGTGCACCCAAGTGTCAACATGTGTGATCAAGTGTAAGGAGGCATGTAGTTCCAATGTGGCAGTGCTGGCAGAGAGAAGGGACTTCCTACAGTAGAGATGGCACTTGGAACCGCTATTCAGGCTGCCCATCTAAACCCATTGTTGCCTGTCATCTATGCCCTAGGGCAAGGGTCCAGCCAACTTCTGAGCAGGCACCATGCCATCCTAACAGATGGCCATGAGTGTAAGCAGCCAAGACACAATGTATATGCATCAGTTGTGTTTATTGAAAGCCAATCCCTAGTCAGAAACGTCCAAATGACAATTCTGAGCTCAGATACTTTTAGTTAAAGGAATATGGAATTGCAAATCTGACTCTGAGCTAGATTAATTTATATATGTTGCAATGTAAACCCTATGACAGACAAGTGTGTGTGTGGTTATATATGTAGACGCACGTGCACACCCAGACAAATGTGTTGAATACATTGTCCAGTTCAAGGGCTCTGTCATGATGTTCACAACTCTCCCGGAAAGTGACCCTGAGTATGTGAGAGATCTTCTTTCCCTATGTGATCATGGCTTCCAATGATAGCTGTGTTCCACTAGAACTATGAAACTGCTAACCAATGAGAGAGGCACAGGAGCTCTGGAAAGGAACTTTCACAGGTGCTGGACCTAGACTATATAATTCACGGCCACAAGGGATGATAGTGTCCATGGATCTAAACACTTCAAGAACTAAGTACAAAATTTGTCTGTTTCCCTCACAAACACACATGCCTCTTACCAGGACTCCAGGGAGGGAGACCATGTGCTTACCTAGACAGGAAGGGTGTGTGTGTGTGTGTATGTAATAAATTCACCTAGCTCAGAGCTAGATGTGAGTTTACACATCCCTTTCACTAAAGGGATTTCATATATATGACAGAAAAAGAATAATATGATTGATGGAAAAGCCTCTTATTTTTAAAACATTGCTTACCCAAAAAAATATAATTGATGTACTCCTAACATGTAACATGGGGAAAGTGTGCTTGCATACTTTAAAGATTTTTTCCTTTGATAACTTACAGACTCTGTTCAAATAGGACTTGGTAGTGCTCTTGAAATAAGTGTTTTAGAGAAACCTTTGAATAAACAATTCTGTACTCATATCAGTGGAATAAAGATCCATTCATACAGTATGAAAATAAATAAATAAATACACTTCCAGGTATACTGTAGTTCTAACAGGATGGGAAGACATGAGTACATTGGACTGTTTTATTATTAAATATCCATTCATGACCAAATGGAGATGGCCCAGGAGAAGAAATGAAAGGTGGATTTTTTTTCTGGAAGACCAGATAGCACTCTCTGGCAATAACAATTACTAATGACATTTAGAGAGAAATTAACTATGAGAAATGCAAGGTGGCATTTCAGCGGTGCCAGTCAGTAACATTGCATCAGAGCTCACAGGAGAGAGGAGAAAAAGTTTATGGATGGAAAATTAATTTTGTTATGTCAACAATTAACCAACACCTTTTCTTCACTCTCTACCACATTATTACAAATTACAAGTGTGACCAAATACAGCAACTCAGCAGAGGAATGAAATGGTACTTTAAAAGCCATGCTCCTAGAGACAGTTTCACAAGCATGTGTTTCATTCCACTTTGTTCAACAATGAATGATAGCATTGGAAATCAGACTGACTGGGGAGAGAACAAGCTCTTGACTCTGTAGGGACAAATATTATCAGTCATCATCATCTATACCAGCGGCTTTCAAACTTTGTGAGCTGAGCCCCCCCCCTTTGAGTTACAATTTTTGTTTGTGCCTCCCCAACCCAGACAAAAATAGACACAATACCTTCCCCGCCCCTCTCGGGTTCTCAAGGTGTGGCAAGATGCATGCAACAGTCTCTTGGGGTGGAGCCAATGCTGGGTGCGGAGAATGCCGGGAGCTTAAAGTGGTGCAGCCGCAGCGGGTGTTGACACTGACCCGCAAGCTGGGTGGCCCACTGAGGTGAGTCCAGGGGTGGAGCTGGTGCCCAGGCCCGCCTGGCTTTGCCACTCACCTCCCTGAACATCCTCTGTGCCTCCCACAGTTTGGAAACCTCTGATCTATACAAAAAATTACCATATAGTTCTGCAGCACCTTCTATCTGCAGATCTCAGAGTGTTTTACAAATACTAATGAATTAAATTTCTCAGTACCTTTCCTAGGTCAGTGTTATCCCCATTTTACAAATCAGTGGGGGAAGTTAAGTATCTTGCCCAAACCCACTGAGGAATTTTTTTTGGCAGAGCCAGACATAGAGTCAGATCCTTTTACTCCCAGGCCTATGTTGTTAATCATAAGGTTCATCATCTCTCTCTGTGAGTGAAATAATACCAGCATCTGCGTGGAGTCACAGGAAACCCCTTTTCCTGACTGCGCCCATTGTACGTTCACACGGGAGACACCCATTATCCATAGCGGGGCTGTGAGTGCTAGGTGCAGGTGGGAGTGTGGGGATGACAGCTGGCATCTGCTGCTGGCGAGGGGACTAGCTTGATAAAACTGAATGAGCACTGGCTAGTCCATTTGAAGGGGAAGCAGGTCCTGGTACCCAGTGCTCTCCCTGCAGTACCCTGGAGGTAGTATGCCTTACAAAACCATAATACTTCCTGGTACTGATGCTCAGGCAGTGCATCTCCTCGCCTTTCCCAGTGTGGAGGTGTTTTGTCAGAGCCATACTTTAGTCCCAGACTATATTTCAAGTAGTAAATTCTTAAGACCTGCAATTAGATGACTGCTAATAAAACTGAACAGCCGTTTTGCCCCCAAATTTCTATCAATTGTCCCCTTGTGTCTACACCTCTGTCCATCCAGTGGGGGAAAGAAGAGGGAATATCTAACAAAGCCGCTGCTGTGATTTTCTGTTGCTTTCCTAGCTACTGTAACAAAAAGCTTGTGGTCTGGTAGCTGGTTAGCTCTGGTTCCTCCTGTAGGTGTCATTACAGTTTTTAAAAAACGATTTGAGATTTTTCAAGGATCATGGAGTGGTAAATTTGAAGGGGCAGAACATACACAAAATTTAAGCAACTACTGGAGCTTGTTCCACCTCTCGGGTTAAGAAGCTCATGGAAACTGGTGTGTGGCATGCTTCTGAATGAGCCATCCCTTCGTTTGCTTGCTGCTAGAGCAAAATTAGGTTGCTTGTCCAGACATAACAATATATGCCTGAGTGTTTTCACAAGAAACGTCTAGATCATTAAATATAATAGGTCTCAGCTGCAGTTTTGATCACTGAAGCATGCACACAATTCATCACAGCAAATTAGGTATGTCTTTGTAACTTATCTTTCTGCAATTTACTGGTGCTTTTGGAGAGCTGAAACTTATATTGTATGTGCTGCAGAAGCCATTTCAGATAAAATATACTGTGTTTATTGTAGGAGAACAAGGATTCATTAATAACAAACATGGAGCATTCTGTGTTTCTGTTCCAGCATCTTGCAGAACCAGCCGTAGTACCAGCAGAGATCCCTGGCCACATTCATTATTTATCTATTTTAGTGAATTTCTTGTCTGCAGTAAAAGAGATGTAAGCTTGAACATATCAGATTGTTTGTGCCAAGACCTATACTATAACCCTTTCAAGAAACCCAAGGCATCCTTCGTTCTAAATCATTACACAGGCCATTTATCTGATTGGCTTTTGTCCTGTCTGGCTTGCTAAAATGTTGCTTGTTCTTTAAAAAGCTCAATTTGGCCTTTTTTAAAGAAAAGGCACTTGCTATTTTTATTTATTTATTTATTTATTTTTTGGCAAAGTGAACCAAAACCAAACCTACCTTCATTGGAAATAGACATTCTAATGCCTCACAGGTACTGAAAAGCATTAACTTTATGTCTAAAAGAGGGCAGACGCTGGTGGACTCGGAATTACATTTTAGTGGATTCATCAGTATCAGTCAATAGTCTGTATGCAAATAGATATGTTTGTAATAGTTAGTATGAATGTATCCTCTGGATTTTTTACAGTAGCCTTCAGACCAGCAGCATTTGAACTTTTGGTTTGGGTTTGTTTTGTTTTGTTCTTTTTGGAAGAGATGAGGGAAATACTGGTTGTGTTCATAATTGCAGGATTTTCCTACATATAATAAGGTTCTTGATATGTTGCTGACTTAAAAGCAAGATGGCAAAATATTCTAGAAGAAATTCCCAACACTGCTGCGGGACAAAATAAACATCTCAATCTCCACATAGCTGAACCCCAGTGGACTGAGAAAATCCTTTTCCGTGGCCAGATATTTTTAACTCTGTGTACGAGACTGATACACACATACCTAGATATTTGCATCTATTGTCAGCCGCCCTGTAATTGGTTTTATTTCTTCCAATAGACTTTAAGATTAATAGTTAACACTACAACACATTAAACCTCCACCTCCCAAAATTAAAAGTGTAATGTATGCTACTGTAGGCACCACTATGTGGTATCTTCAGGGTTTGGGATTTCATTTAAATCTGAAATTTATATCCAGCAGAAATAAATTATTTTATTTAAAAACAGCTGGAGGGAGGGAAAACACTGTTTGTTTTGTCCTCTATATTATTTTTCCCAGTTTATGGCAACCATCTTCTTTAGCCCAACAAACTTTGAAAATAACGTGTATGTTTTAGCTTTGAGGCCTAAACTTGACACAGAAAATCCTGGATTGATCTCAGTCATATTGATATTTCCTAATACTGTGACATTCATGGGGATTTCAAATACCTTTACAATTAGAAGGTATTGTAAAAATAGTTGCATTTAAAAATTAAAAGGCTTTGGGTGTATCTCTGCACTGGTAAGCAAAAGACTTGGGTTTGAATGCCAGGCTGTGGCTCCCCAGGCTTTCATGACATGGGACTGCTATGGAAATAACATATTCATCCCTGGATGCTGGGCCGAGAAGACGAGAAAGGAGCTTCTTGTCTTGTGTCACATTGCTCAGGAGCAGCCTCGCCATCTGATTTAAAGAGTACAGATTGGCTTCAGAGAAGGTCCTATCCAGTTCTCATTGTTTGGAAGGATGGTGGCTATAGCATAGGCCTCCATGGTGAGCTGTGTGAAGCAGGCATGGTGGGAGGTCAGGAAGAAGGATACTCTGATAGATAGGGTCACAGAGAACAAAAGGAGATGGAGCAGTTAAAAAGTTGCTCGATAGCTTGCTCTTTTACCTCTGGGTTTTTATTCAGCCAGTGGAGTTGTTTCAACATTGAGGGTTTTGCCACCAAAGCTCTGTCAGTATTTCCATTTTTAACCATCTATTTTCTGGGAGTTTTAATATACCCGTAGACATACTGTATCTCCAGGTTAAAACTGAGCAATACACTTTTTTGAAAGTAACTTTAAATAGTTTGAAAGTGTTTGCAAATATGCTGATAAAATACTGTTTCTTAATAAATACTTTGTTGTCACAAAATACATTTTGGAGAGGAAATAGTTCTGTGATTCTTGGATCTGGTGGATGGTGGGGGAAATGGAAAAGCAGAAATAGTGCAGGAAACGTAGTTGGTTCGAAGATTGTGCTTACTCTGCATTGTCTGGTTTCCTTAGACAAAAATGGCATGGGAATGTTTCGTATACAGGCTTAGTGCATATGTGCAGTGACCTGGATATATACAATAAATTCTAATGGACTGATCAGTAACAACTTACTCTGTCTTTGCAAGTTTTAAAATGAATGGAATGCTTAGCAGTATTCTGTATGATATATTGTTAACCAATGCAGAATTGTTGTAACAACTCCAAAGAACATAGGTCATTTTAGATAGATAATATACAACTGGAATTTGGATATAAATGCAAATTATATGTATAAAATACTCTCTTGTTCCTCAACCTGTTTAGAGATTATTGTGTCAGTAGTGATTGGTTTTTAAAATCAGCTTTTCTTAAGAGTAACAACACTTGGTAACTTGACAGTGTTAGTTGGAAAAATGGACCTTTTCAAGGATACAATTGTACATGGCTTTGTGCCATCATGTCACAAGATGATATCTCATCACTGTTTTGTCTTGTGGTGCCTTGGTGGGAACATCTTGTCTCAGAAATATTTTTGCCCCATTATTAAACACACATGACCAAGTCCTGCTTGCCTTATTCACACAAATAGCCCCTTTGAGTTCATTTGTCTGAATCAGACAAGCAGAATGCTTGTCACAATTATGCTTGTAGGTTTCCATATCCATCCTGCACATACAGTAGTGGAGAGGAGTCATGTAAAGTACTTTATAGACTGAGGCCTTGTTATTTTGTAGCATATAGACTGTTTTATTCAGGCAGCGTATACCCCTTAGTACAAGAGACCTTTGAAGTTAGAAACTTGCAATTGTACTTAATTGTAATAAAAGAGCCCATATATCCTAGATGACACATCACATTCAATGGGAGGCTGATACAACAATACATGCATACCAGATTATATGGTTTCATGTTTATCTGCCTTCAAGAAAAATGTATCCATGATCCAAGTCAAGGGAGTCTGTCATATCAATATTCCATTAGATGGAGATTTAATTTAATTGCAGCTTTTAAAAAAGTTGCAGATGAAGGAACTGTGATGTTTTATAGCCTGGATGTAAGTGGACATAACTCTTTCAAAGGCCTGGTCTACACTACGCTGTTAAACCGATTTTAACAGTATTAAATCGATTTAACGCTGCACCCGTCCACACTACACTGCTCTTTATATCGATTTAAAGGGCTCTTTAAATCTATTTCTATACTCCTACAAAACGAGAGGAGTAACGCTAAAATCGATTTTACTATATCGGATTAGGATTAGTGTGGACGCAAATCGACGTTATTGGCCTCATTATTTTACAGTAGCTACCCACAGTGCACCGCTCCAGAAATCAACACTAGCCTCGGACCATGGACGCACACCACCGAATTAATGTGCCTAGTGTGGACGCGCACAATCGACTTTATAATATCTGTTTTATAAAATCGGTTTAAGCTAATTCGAATTTATCCTGTAGTGTAGACGTAGCCAAAGTCAGTGCTGTTGCACCTGCTTGTTCAAGTGCTGAATTTGTTCCCGTGGGCCAAATTCTGCAGTTCTCATTCAGACTAAATTCCCATTGACATCAATGAGGATACTGCCTGAGTGAAAACTGTAGAATTTATCTCTCTAACATTGTTTGTGACCAAATATAATAAATGTGTTAAAACTCACAGTTGAGGCTGAAACTCTCTGTTCCTTATCCTCATCTTCAGCTGAACGTTACCCAAGATTTGCAGCAAATGAGCTACAGTAAAATCAGCTGCTATTCAGCAACTCATGATACCCAAGAACAACTGAGCAGGTTAAGGATACCGTTTTAGGTTCAATGTTGAATTTCCTGGCTTTTGCTGGTTTCTATTCCCATAGAAATGTAACTTCAGCACAGCTATGAATTTGTCTATTTGTCTGTGCATTTCAACTGATGAGTTTAAAAGGTTCTCTGTAGAATGTTTTCCCCCTGCTATAAGTGTGGGCATAGCATGGGAAGGATCGAGTGGCATTGCCCCGCAAACTGCAAGCCTCGGAGAGGCACAGAATTTGCCGCCTCCCACACGTGGCCCATTGGCCTGCCTGGAGCTGCCCATCTCCCCCAAATACAGAAGTCAAACTATGCCTGTGGCTTTAAGTCTTTTTAGAATAAAAGGAGTATATGAGCACTGGTCTCAACTAAATCCTAAATTATAGAGCAAATTACTGCGTGTGCGAAGAAGATCCACCACAAAGACTACCGTAATGATGATACCAGCACTCAAAGAAATGAACAATGAACTGTCTTCAGCAATGTATTTTACTGTAGATCACAAAGACATTAACAAGATGTGCTGCAGATAGGTTTCAAATAAATCCACAAAGTTAAGATCCACAGTGACATATTTTGGCAAACAAAAGCTAACAAGCATTACAGGAAAATTAGATCCCTCCTCACAGACGATTTTGAAACACTGCTACGCGGAGTGGGACCTGTAAATGGATAAAAAGAAATCAGCACTGGAACTGCCACTGAAGTCTTTGGCATAATGCAGTGAGAGGTGTTGAGTGTCTGTCTGTGTCTGTGACAGTTTTAAGATGAGTGCATGGCCTCAACGTATTAGAAAAGTTTTGAATTAAGATATTGGCTTCATTAATACAATTTTGGAGGCTGATTTTCTTGTCTGAAAAACAAACAAGCAAACCAGGCAGGAATGGCTGCATGTTTAGTAGATGAACTGCTGTCTGTGCGAGCGCAGGAGCTGATGATTACAATGTGCACAGTGGTGCGTGCCCACATAGCTAAGATCGGAAGCCAGCTCTTTGTATGCATAAGTATTCCTGAGGACTTCAAACATTGGTGAAGAGGAGACATCAACAACTCCCCAAGAAAATTCTGGACTGTCCAAGTTGAGGTTAAAGGGCCAACTGTTGTCAACAGAACAGTGTGTTGGGATTCTGCATTCCCTTTTCTACACTTTGGATAAACAAAAGCTCCAGTACTCAGTCAGATGGAAATGATGGGGAGGGGAGAGTAAGTGTAGGAGTTCTAAAAATAGTCCATTTTCATGTGCTTCTGACAATAGTAATTAAATTTGTACACCTCTCTTTACATGTAAGAAGTGTAAGGTTCTTCCTACAGCTCTTTTTGATCTTCTGCATGGCAAACTATAGACTGCAAATCACAAAGTCATTGGCAAATTTGCATTTGTGAGTAGAATTCTCAGGGGCACGCAGTCCCCTAAGACGAGTATTATTAGCTCCCTTGTTTCATTGGGTGCCTGAGTAAATCATAGTGTTTACGGCTAGTCTCTCTAACAGAAGGTTCTGGTTATCACTTCATAGTGTATTCTCAAGTGGTCTTTATTTCCAAAGTGCTCTGGTAAAGACATTTTCCCATGGGCTTCAGTTTACTTTTTCACAACAGAATTTTATTGAGGGTTTTTCTACAGAGCACATAGACTTTTTGGTGAGATATTTAATGGAATATGTGAGACTGAGCCAGATTCAAACAAATATTTGGAGGAGTTCATTTTTTATTATTTCACCCTGCTTTTTTCTGAGCTTCCAGAGAAGAAATCTGCTGGGTGAAAAGTTTAGAAAGAAGGGACGCCACTATTTACCTAAATGGAAGGTTGAAAATGTGATGGGTGAGGTGTCAAAATCTGATTAGTTACAAACAATCTGAATTGGAAGTTTTTGAAATTCATAAATCACTTCATGTAATTGTGAATAAAATGCTGTAACTAGTGGAAAATATTAAACATCACAGAGAAAGTAATAAGTGGTACTGAGAATAAAATGGAAAATGTCACCAAACTGCAAGAACATTGTTACAGCAAAATGAGAAGCAGGGTGAATATAGAGGTAAAGCAGGATATACAGAGAGGTGAAACACTACCAGCTACTGAGACAGATGCACACAGGCCATTCAGGCACAAAATACACGTTATGAAAAGTTGCTTTTTCCTATTTTCTTTTAAGATTTAAAAAAAACATGTGCTGATACATTTCAATAAAGATTAAAACCATTATAGGTGGTATTTTTATCAAATGTAGATGGCAGATGACGTGTATAGAATAAGGCTTTTGTCTTCTGTTAATATTTTGTGAGTTCTGAATCCTTCCATTGACTACAGTCCATGAGCCTGATTCTGATCTCATTTATGCCATTCATACAGGGCCGGTGCAAGGAAGTTTTGCGCCCTAGACTAAACTTCCACCTTGCACCCCCACCCAGCTAACCCCCTCCCCATCGCAGCTAACTCAGCATCCCACCCGGGGAGCCCCCTCCCCCGCAGCAGTTACCCCCCGTACCGTGACAGCTAACCCCTCTCCCCCCGTCTCCCCATGGCAACTAACCCCACCCAAGGAGACTCACCCTGTCCCCCCACGGCAGCTAACCCTGCCTAGGGAGACTTCCCCCACCACAGCAGCTAACCCTGCCTGGGGAGACCTCCCCTCACGGAAGCTAAACCTGACCGGGTAGCCCACCCCAGCTCACCTCGGCTCCGCCTCCTCCACTGAGCACGCCGGCACTGCTCTAATTCTCCTCCCCGCCCAGGCTTTCGGCACTGATTGGAGGAGACTTAGAGCTGGGCTGTGTGCTCAGCGGAGGAGGCAGAGTGGAGGTGAGCTGGGGCAGGGAGCTGTTCCCCTGTGCGCCTCCCCACCCGTTACTGCGGATAGCCCTCCCTGCATGCCCCCCCACCCAGCTCACCTCCACTCCACCTCCTCGCCTGAGGGACTTTTAGGCGCCCCCAACCGTTAGGTGCCCTAGGCAGCCGCCTAATTTGCCTAAATGGTTGCACCGGCCCTGCATTCATACACTCAGTGGAGCTCTTGTACTTTTGCACTGGTGTAAGTGAGAGCAGAATCAAGCTGCCCTGTTCTGGTTACCTAGTGTGCACAGAGATGTAGATCACAACTCAGATTGATGGCCAGATTCACCTGGATGTAAACTGGGAGTAGTTCCATTTTCTGCTGGTACAACTGAGGGCTGAATTAGTCCATGAGGGTACGTAAACCTAGCGGTGTGGGGGGGGGAACACCTTTAATTCTTATTTCTCATTTGAAATATTCAACTTTGCTTTTTAACTGGTGAAGATCCTGCAGACCTATTTTCTTGAGTTCAATAATTTGTAAAGGATGGGCCCTAACTGCATTCATTCAAGTGCAATCCAAAAGTGTGTTAACCTTGAGACTGGCTGACGAATGGCAAGTTATCAGATTTCTGAGATGTGAAGGAAGCAGTAGCACAGGCAGACTTTCCCTTTTACAAAGGATATTCCACCTTCTGTTTGCCTCTACCACAATTTCAAGGGATTCTTCAAATGAAATGGGAACATGTGAACCTGTCTTACCTGACAATTTTTTTTATTGAGTGCCATTTTGACTTGGAGTTCACTTGTTAGAAACATTTCATATAGTGGGGAAACATCAGGGGAAAGGAAAGAAATAACACTGTATTTTCTGAAAAACAAAGATCTAAACACAGAAGTGTCACTGGATAAGAGTTACCTGAAACAACTGGAAGGGGAATTAACACCTGGTTCTACAGGAAACATTGGTTACCACTATCAGTTTTAATGAAGTGTATTAACTAAATTGTGTTCTGAGTATTCATTCAGCTCTGTTTATGGCACACTCTTGAGTACATTTACTGTTTGTCTGAAGTGCAAACTAGTGAACATATGAGGCTTTAAGACAGGCCATCTGTTAGTCTTAGACCCTTGGATAATTGTCAAACAGTTCTAAAAATAAGCACATACAAACTGTAAGGGGGTGCAAAGGTGATTTTTCTTTCAAGTACTAAAACACAGGGAAAAAAAGCAACCAATAAAATAAAATAAAGCTATTCATTCTGTGATCAGATTTCTTCTTCTGAGTAGTTTTCTGATTTTCCTCTGTGCTCTCTCTTGTTCGTCATGACATCCCTGAATGCCTCTCAAGTTTAGAGTTAGTTCAGCATCAATTTAAGACTCATTGTTTTTCCACGGGGAGCGATAATCTCTGATGGTTGAGGCAAGGGTCTTCTTGTGTCTTCTGTCTAAACTAATCTCTTTATAAAGTCAAGGCACAAAGATTTTGATCTTTATGGATGGATTGTTGTTAATTGAAAAAAACCCATAATTTATAAAATACGAATACATACATAAAAATGACATTTTCAGAAAGAGTTTTGGATCATTTTGGGTTCAGACAGTACAACAAAGGTTGTGATTAAAAAAAAAAAGACATTGCAGATAGTGTTTCCTAACTATTTAGACACCCTGGCTTGCGTTTGTCAGGAAGTTTAAGTATTCAAATGGGGACTCTTGTGTGCGTTTGCATTGAGGAGCATGATTTACTGGTAACTGAACTGGACGATTAGGGGTTTTGTGCATGTGACTCTCACCAACAGAACTGAATGCTATTAAATAACTGATTCTTTTCTCGGTAGTCCCCCACCCCTATAATGCCATAAAGGGTAGGTGAGGGAACATGGAGAGTAAGGGGGGGTGTTGGACTCTGAAAGGTGTCCTATGCAGTCCTCCTTGGCTACCAGGATGGTAGCATGAGGCCTCAAGCATTGGAGGAAGGAGAAGAAAATGGCCGGAGGAGGAATCCATGAGGCTCTTACAGAGAACTGGAGGACTCTCTGGTTGGGAGAAATACAAAAATTTATAGATATTATCTTCCTAGATGTCACAAGATTATGCAGTTGTATTCTTGCAGCATCAGTAGAGTCAACACTTCCAGTTTATGGTGTTGCCTGTAACTACACCTGGCTCGATGCAACCCAGTGTGCTGTCTGGTCAGATGATAATATGTTCACCAGGCTGAATTAAAGAGATGTGTGGGCAGTAAAATACTTGCTATCCACTTCTATTCAGAAATACCTGGGCCTGCTAATATTCATTGATCATCCAATGGGCTAAGCACCTGTTGAGTTTCATGTTGCTGTTTATTACACAAATCTGTTATAATTTCTGTTGAAATTATTTGAGGAGAGGTTGCTGTTCATCTTAATGGGAGTTAGAGTGAGAGACTTTATAACCTTTAATCAGAGTCCCCAGTCTGTTTATAAAACTGCTAGGAGGCTTATGAATTTCACTCCAGAAGGGCACATATTGCCAGTCTTGTGCCATCTCTTCACCCCGTACAACATACAGACTTTTAGGTGTATATGCTCAAATGTGTAGACAAAACAGCTTGGACGAAATACCTAAATATGGAACAGATGCACAATGCCACCATAGACTGGATGTATTATGGCCTCAAACCATCATCACACCCCTTGCAGTTGCATTTTATTTTTTTCACCTGCTCCTGTGTAGTACACCTGTGACTTATTGGCAGGGAATTTGGTTGCAGTGTGGGAGACTCCCAGCGTGAGTGCCAGCCTTGTAGCTCTGCTCCATCGTGTGCTGCTTTTGTTGAGGTTGTTCCCCCGGTCCTTATACAGCGTGTAAGAATTTCTAAGTTATTCTGTTTCGACCCTGTCTCCTTTCTTGTTGATCAAGTGCTCTGAAAATGGAGGTTGCTGTGCAAGTGCTTTGATTATAATGCACTGTGTACCCATACGATGACAAAGAAATTCTAATTCAAGATGTGCTGCAAAGTTTGCTTGAACCAACCACCAATGCAAGCACTGATGTTCCCAACTAACTATGCTGCGGGGAGCAATCACTGTATGTATATATGCCAGTTAATCCTTACAGTAAAACTTTTTATTGTCCACAAAACCTGTCACCCGGTTCCAGATGATTGGGGATGCCACAGTGAGTAGAAAACACCACATAAGCATCAAAGCACTCTTGGGGCCCAGGGACAATGCCCAGTTTTATCTGACATGGCTTTCAGAATTGGCGTCAGTTAAATCTCCCCACCTTGTCATATACTAAGGCAGTGACTTTCCTTATCTTGATAGGTTAGCTCAGTGCTGCTGCAGGTTTCCACTTGCCATGATGTCTTTTAATGGTTAGTTTATACATTATGCTCTACTCCCCCAACCACCAAACACACAAACCTACACATGCACAAAGGGCATGGCTGGAAGATGAGGAAGATTTAGCACAATTGTCTGTGACTGCTTCAATATTCTTTTGCACGTCACCTTTAAAGTTGGGTTTTTTTTATTGTTTGTTTTATGTTCTTGGTAGAGTGTAACTTGCTGTGTAGGAAAAACCCTTTGAAGCCATCCTGATTCCCACTGCAGTTCTGAACCAGCCCTCCATTGGTAGGAGATGAGAATTTTCACGCTGGTCAACAAACCGTTACTTAACGAAAGTAGAGCTGTAATATTGATATATTGGGAAATATACAGTGTTCACTGGCTTCAAATTTACACTTCTGCTGACCTGGTGTAATAGTTCAGTTTTAGTGCAAAGGGATGCAATGAAAAGGGATCTCTACTAGCTAATTTAAGATGTGCTAACGGCTTTTCTTACTGCCTGTGCTTTATTTCTCTAACTCTTGTCATTTTTTTTATTTATAATATGGTTAGCACATTTTCCCCAAAGGTCTGATATAGATTTTGAAGTTGGTACTGATAAGGTTTAAATTGTTTTGGTCTAAAAATCTGGTCATCTTGGTACACTGTTTGTTGCCAGCAGTGGGCATGCAAAAAGACTACTGTTAAAAGGTTTGAGCTCAAAAACATGAGATGATTGGATTAAAAATTTAAAAATGTTCATGTTGGGGAACAAAGTTATGAAATGCAAGGATTGAATGTAGCCGATTTTCAGCCTCACCAGAATGCAGTGGCAATAAGCCGCACACTCACACCTCAGGACGAGGCAGGGAAAAAAAGAAATGTAATCTTGCTGGTGAGTGGTAGAGGGTTAAAGGTCATCATGCTTTAACTGAATGGCTCATTTTTGTGGTCTGGAACATATTTTAACAAGTAAAAATGTATATTGGAAACACAGAAGATGAGCATATTTTCATAGGGCTTCCAGATATGCATCTGTGGTATTTGTAGGGTTAGCTGTTAGCATGTACAGAAACCCCACAGTCAAGGACTCACGGGCACTTTTATGTGCAAGTTTTACCCATTTAGCTTGTGTTGATTCAGTTTTCTCATAGATGGATGAAGGATTTCGTACACACAGACAGCTGTACCCATACATATTGTAAGTGCATTTTTGAGGCTCTTTAAAAATTTGGCCTTATATGTTAACTGTTTGATGCTGGGATTAGTCAGCATGTCAGTTGCCTGCAGTACAAGTGAGGGGAAGGGGGAACAGCACTTTCCCCAGGAAATCAAGATTTTCATATGGAAAGTGTATATCTGATCCATTCGACTGATGGCTTGTATATTATGTTCAGTATACGAGTCTTTACTTGAAAACAGATGACCTCGGCTCCATACAGCTGCTGGTTTGAGGTATAATTTGTTTGCATCTTTGTATAGACTCTGCTTACCAAAACACTATGTTTTTTATATTAGATGTGTGGCAGAACATATTATTACCCCATGTTTGAAGAGGGAGGGTTCACAATGAGTGCTTCATTATCAGATTTAGAGTCACATACCCTTCCTTTATTGACCTGCCTCGTGTAATCAATGCAGCAGCCACACAGATTTGAAATCATGTTCCCTGACTGTAGACTGTGCGCCCTGCATCAAGTGCTGATTGTGCATTATCTTTTAAATGACACTGCCTAAATAAGTATGGATTTGTCTACCATGAATAGTCCTTGCTTCGATTTGTGGATGGTAAACCCTTTTGCATTTTTTGATTGGTATTGAGGATGACCTAAAAATAGAATTACAATGAAGTGCGCTAGAAATAGCCATGGTTAAAATGCTCAGGAGCATGTTTGAACACAGGGATACCTATGTATTTTTCAACTTTTTAAAAAAACAATCTTTTCAATTGTCTTAATGTGCAAGCTCACTTATTGTGGTTTGAGCGTTGGCCTGCTAAACCCAGGGTTGTGAGTTCAGTCCTTGAGGGGGCCACTTAGGGATCTGGGGCAAAATCAGTACTTGGTCCTGCTAATGAAGGCAGGGGGCTGGACTCAATGACCTTTCAGAGTCCCTTCCAGTTCTATGAGATAGGCATAGTGTTACTGTTCCCCTATACAGCTACATTAGTCCTATTACATAACTTTGTTACTTGCTGTTCCCTTTGTGAATAATATGCAGCACTGCAAAGGTAGTTCTTCTGTATGATTGATAATCTCTCCATATTTAAAAAAGTCATAAATTGTCAGGTTTTATGCTTGGTTATGTTAAATCACTTAAAAGCAAAAAATACAGTTTCTTTTTACATTCCACAGATGTGATTCATAATACATTAGTAAGCTTTCCATTTCTCTGCACGGTAGTTTGGGTTATTGATCTCAAATATTTTAGCTTAATTTGTTGCAATATTCAGGGCATGGAATAGCCATGCTATGCGCTGTAGTTGTTACGCTAAGCAAGCTGTAGTTATTTTGCTATTTTATCAGTTGATTATTTAATTCACAAAATATAACCCTATGCATGTTTAAACTATAATATTTCCCCCTTTTCCTTAATCTTTCGTTATGTTGAAAGACTGATCATTGTGTAGAGTTTCATAAGAATCTGCCTGCCACAATATCTATTGCTGATAACTTTTGACATGATTTAGGAACTCAACAGCACTTCTGACACCTTGTGGTCAGTAGTTGGGAGTGCACAGTTCAGCAAATAATACCAGCTTTAAATGGGGTCACTGCTACCTAGAGAGACTAGGGCTGCAAATGGAAGGTTCATTAGTTAACTATTTCCACAAGACAGTTTTCATTAGACAGATGCCATTGCCATAATGAAGCAGAGGATCCATTTGTTTCTGATTGAGATGTAACAGTAGATAATTTAAAAGGAACAGATGATTTATGAAAAGTTAAAATATCTTCATGTATTTGAAATACATTGTACATAAATAATTTAATTCCAAATTAAGATATAATTTTAGAAACGTTTCCTTTTTCATTGGGAGACCTGCATGGTTCTATTACTAGGCAGATAGAAATTAGTAAATTAAAACTAGCATGAAGTGAAATGTGTGAATTTTTACTGGTAGATGTGGCAAAATTTGAAAACATTTAGGCCCCAATCCTACAAAGGCTTATGCACAAGTATATCTTTGCACAAATTATCCTTTTGACTACTCGTGCAAATAAAGTTACGTCCATGCACGTTTGCAGGATTGAGGCTGTAGTATGCAAGCAAAATGTATGGGTATGTATTGCACTGAAAATACTGCTTTGAGATTGCTCCTGGATTTATTTGGCTTCTACACAAAGTGGCATTACTGAACTGTAATGTCTCCCTCCTATGCTAAAAGAGCTGTTTGTGATTGCAGGTGGTGGTTACAACTCTCCTAAAAAAAAGGAGGGCTGTTCACAAAGATGTGCAAAATAGTCTATTCTGTAAAGAGATTGAACTTCTGGGGGACACATCAAGCACGTTTTCTGCAGTGTAAATTGCCCTGTTGCTAATACATGTGCTTCAGCTGTTATTGCTGGAGTATTCCTGGGATTGCGAAGTGTGTGTCACAATCTGGCGTCTCTTTCTGACAGTACTTCTACCAATGACTAGGGAGAATGAAGAGTAAAATATGGGAAGGGATCCCTCAGTGATACAGATTTTTTTTAATTGTTACAATTAAGTGAATAGCTGAAGGCAGATTTTTCTCGTGACGTGTTACCATTTTTTCTATATGTACTGAAAATCTTAAAAGCTGTACTTGGCTGGTAGAAAATTTTTTTTTCCCTAAGTTCATGCCAGCATTAACAGATCTATCAGTGCAAAGTAAATGTGTCATATTGGCAGCTGTTACTTACGAGTACTTTTTCTTTATTGCATTTTGTTTTGTAATAATTGAGAAGCTTTTATGTAGAACTCTGCATAAATGAGACTGAGTAGGAGGGTATGGGCATGCTTTCTATTATTCTGCCCCTCATGCATGTATCCTTTTTTCATCTTTCCAGAACCACACATTGAGTCAGCACGCACAGTGAGCCACTGGCACTACAGGACACCTCTCTGCAGAAGACTTGACGGAGGCACAGTGGGGAGGACCATTTGAACATTACATCCAATCAAAGTGTCATTTGCAACCCAGATGTAAAACTCTAATGATTTGGCCATGAGGCGCTGCTATTATAAGCAGCTGGAAATGAATATTAATGGAAGAGATTAAAAGTATTCCATGCTCAGTATTTTTTATTGTCCTGCTTCAGCTAGTGTACTTTAGAGCTTCTGCTTCTGCCTGAATTTATAGTGTTAGATAAATCGGCTTTGATGCTGTTGCCCTTTGTTGCTTCTTGTATTATATGGATAGTTAAAGATTAGGTGTGATTTTTTTAACTGCTTTTTAATTGCAATTTTAGGTAATTGTGCATTGTGGTGTGATTGCTTGGCTATTGTCGGAATATTTCTTTTGAATTTTTTAATTAAAGACTAATGCTTTGATTGGATTTGCCAGTTCACCGGACAGTGATTAAAACTATGTAATGAATATAATCGGTTTCAGTGCAACTGGATGGTCTGCTTTATAAATGTGACTTAATCTGATTGCAATAACTAGTACAGTTCAATAAAGGGAATACATGCGATCAGTGTCAGAGCTTCAGTGCATCTATCAGTACACGTTATGTCACTATCACCTGTACGTGTGTGTCAGAGGACTAGATATAAAATCATTTGTTGCCCTACACATGTAACCCATGAAGTAACCAGTGCTTAATTTGTGCCAGAGCTTGCCAGGGCTGAGCCCCAGCACTCTGGGCTTGGCAGTTCATAGCCCTGACTCCTCGGAACTTGCCACATCAGTTATGAAAGTAAAACAATTGCTTGAGCCCCGGCACCTCTTCCATTACACATTAAGCACTGGCAGTAACCCATGAAAAGTGAAGCCTTGAGGAGGGCAAAACATACTCTTGTGTTGAGCAGTGTATCCTCTCCTTGATGCATGCACAGAACTCCCTTTAAGGTTAATGGGAGTTAAGCACATGCATTATGATGGAACAGTTGGCACTTTAGAAAGTAACTGTATAAAACTTGTGCATAGAATTGTTTTGGGGTTGTTGGTTTTTTTGTTTTTGTTTCCAAGCCCTTGCCTATGGGGGGCTGGAGCACCCCAGCTCCTACTGATGCCAATGAAAATTGAGGGTACATAGCATCTTGCAGGATTGGATCCCTTCCTTCTGCTTTTTTGTTTGTTTCAACACAAGGTAATTAACATTCATGATTATATTCATATGCAGTAACTGCTGGGCCAGTTAGGAGACTGTCTGCATATCAGCCACATGAACTTCTAGACCTCCTGGTATGGGTTCTCTACTCAACCACTGCACATTTGACCTATCAAACTGCCAGATTATAATTAGGGCCCTACCAAATTCACAGCCATGAAAAATGTGTCACGGACCATAAAATCTGGTCTTTTACCTTATACTATACAGATTTCACAGGGGAGACCAACATTTCTCAAATTGGGAGTCCTGACGCAAAAGAGAGTTGCCGGGGGGGTGGGGGGGGCGGATTGCAAGCTTATTTTAAGGGGGTTGTGGTATTGCCACCCTTACTTCTGCGATGCTTTCAGAGCTGGGCGGCCGGAGAGCGGTGGTTGTTGGCCAGGTGCCCAGCCCTGAAAGCAGGACCCCGCCAGAAGTAGTGCAGAAGTAAGGGTGGTAATACCACTGCTGCCTTCAGAGCTGGGTGGCCAGACAGTAGCGGCTGCTGTCTGAGGGTCGGCTGTGCAGGCAGCAGCACAGAAATAAGGGTGGCAATACCATTCCATACCATCCTTACTTCTGCGCTGCTGCTGGCGGCAGCTCTGCCTTCAGAGCTGGGACCCCAACCAACAGCCGCCGCTCTCCAGCTGCCCAGCTCTGAAGGCAGCAGTACCGCAAACCCTCCTACAATAACTTTGCAAACTCTTCTCCCCCCCTCGCCCAACTTGTTTTTGGGTTAGAACCCCTACAATTACAACACTCTGAAATTTCAGATTTAAGTAGATGAAATCATGAAATTTATGATTTTTAAAATCCTATGACTGTGAAACAGACCAAACTGGACTGTGAATTTGGTAGGACCCTAATTATGATCTAATATTAATACTGCTAATTAGTAGATTCCTTTAACATACCAAAATTGAGCACAATTAGTTGTCATTGCCCTGTGTCTGAGCTTGGAGGATGTTACTAACACCTTGTAGAAAGTACTTTTCAGGGTCATATACCCTTCAGTGCAAAAACACTAGGTACCTAAATTGGTTTATGCAGTGCATTACAATTGGGATTGGAATACACTGTATAACAAATGCAAAGGCTGAAGGTTTTTTTTAGTACACCTCCTATACATCAGATTATATTTTGATGTTTAATTTCCTGCTAGTTTTGATTGTTCTCTGTTATGTTGGTGCACCACACCTTCAAGGCAGTGGGAGATACACTCTTGTAACTGAGGACAGAATTGGCCTCCTGATTATAAAGAGGGATTTGGGTTCATTCCTAAACTAGAAAGGACTAGGGCAGATGTAAATTATGCACAGCAAGAGAATGAGATTAATTTCCCTGTTTGGGCAAATAAGACCATTTTTATGTTTCCAGTTACTTTGCTGACATGAAATTGGTTAATTTTCTTCTTAGTGAAAGTTGACTTGGACACTGACAGGTAGTTTAGGCTCAAAATTTAGTTTTTATAAAAAAAAATTACAAAACTCAATTTTAATAAGAAAACTAGTTATAATTTTTCTTCATTTCAGTGAAAATGGGTCACTTTTTATTTAAATAAATTTTCTCTTGCTATGTTTGAAACCTAAGCACTGTTCTAAATACATCCAGTTCCAAAAATACTGCTGCAATTTTTAACCTTTTAAACAGTTTTTCTATGTAAACCACTAAATCGGTTTTAGCACTGAAGAACTGAATGAAAACTGCAGCAATTAATAATACCACAAATAATGTAATAATGCATTTCTAACCACACACTGTACCCACAGCCAACTTGCAGGCAAAATTTTAGTATGAGATTTTCTAAAGTGCCTTCGGGACTTAGACTTTCAACCGGCGTTGCATGCCTAACTCCATTACATGCTTTTAGAAAATACCATCCGTTAAATAGTGTATGTACCATACCTACTACCACTTTAAACTAAAACTTCTTATAGATAGGAGTTTAACCTAGGAGATCAAAAAAATGGTGTCTTCAGCCTGATTACTCAATTAACTAAATAAGAATGGTTTTGTACAGCCAATGTTTGAGTTAGTCTAAAAGAAGGCTTTTTCAGCTAGTAACTTTGTCACCTTTCCGATGGCGTAAAGAATCTGGCTCCTACCTCAAAACTGTCCAAGTCCCCAGCGCACAGCTCTCTTAAGCCTTAGCTGTGCTACAAAAATTACAGGTGCGGTTGATCTGGTGCTGAACAGGGTTTAGCTAAAAGTTTTTAGCCAAGGTCAAACTGTGCTCAATGTCATTTCAGAGAGTATGGTTCAAAGACGCTCATGGCAGTGGGATGGGAAAATTGCTTAACTGACCACCGCATGCCCTGCCACGTTACCCTGAGGAAAAGGGAACTATGAGAGAGAACTCTCTCCCAGCAGACGAAGAGTTTGTGTGTGTCCACATGCTAGTTTAGTTTTCCACTAAGTTAAAAGGGTAGGTATCCCCAATCCTAGGGATCAGGAATTGACTTTGTTCCATGCAGATTGACAAGGAGGTAGGTGTAACATCTGCTACTTCTCCTTGAAATAGAAGCTGTGCCAACTTGTTGTTCAGTGTTATCCACCAACCCACATGACTTCCTATACTGAATGAATCATTTTGGATGAGTTGCAAAACACGCCACAGTTGGATAGTCACCTGAATGTGTCTGAGAGCTTGCTCAGCACATTCTTGTTGCTCTCCTCCTGCCCCCAATCACAGTGGGTCAAGATGTAAACCATCTAGCAGGCTTAGGTCATCAAGAGAGACGTGATGAGCGTGCGATTTCCTTTTGCCTTTTCTGCCATCTGAGTCTTGTGGATGGGCAGCACAAGTTAGAAAAGAAAGGAAGGCTGCACTAGGCTGCACTTAGCACTCGAGGCTGGAAAAAATTGAGTTGCAGGTCTCTTCTCCAGTCTCTGCTGTGCCTTGCAGCACTTCAGTAGTGTCTGAACTCAAATGATCTGATTGCAAATGCTGACTTTTGTTTTCCTTTAAGACTCTTTCACTCCACCGCAGTGTGATCATGCCTACAAATGTCCAGTGACATTTAATGTAAATTACAGTCTAGCAAGTTGTTTTGTGGAATATTTGCCATAACCAGCGTTTATATAAAAGAACATAATGAAGGCACACACAATGACCAGCAATGCTGCCACCTCAATTACTGCTGTGCTTATGAACCAAATACTATGTAGGCAAAATGGCTGGAGTTGTTTTAATAAGTAATTACAAATTTCAGCCTTCTCTGAATATGAAAATGAAATCTGGTGCTAGGAAATGGAAGGAGAGGCCTCAGCTTTCACATTTACTGTCGTGATTTCTCTCTATGGGCTTGATCCTGTGAGGTTCCAAACCCCTGCAACTCATATTGACAATAGTTCTTAGCACATATCGGACCCTTCGTTGGTATATGTGTTGCTTTTATTACTGCATCTGCCTCTCATCACTGGCTCTGAGTCTTGTTCCTGTTTTTGTCTGTGGCCAAAAGGAGATATATTGGCCCAGAAGGTTATCTGAATCTATAATGTGTCATACTGAATGGAGGTGCTCTCGGAAAACCCCATGTAAAGTTTTATCTACTTGTCTATGTAACATTAACTTACTCTTCGAACTGGTGGCTGCTGATATGGATCAGGAGGATTCTGCTCAGATTCCAGTTAATGTGGAAGATGTACCGGTAAGTGGGAGCTCCATTGGTTAGATGGTCTGTAAACATGAGGTTGTATCAGAGAATTCACAAAACATGTTAGACTAACCACCCTTCAAAGTATCTCAGTGGTATTAGGGACACTGAGATATAAGCTATGAGAGTGTAAAGAAAAACTTTATTGCTCTTTTGTATATAAAAGTCGAGGAAAACGTTGACACACAGGTTAGTGGTAAATTTAGTTCAATGAAGCCAATACATTTGTAACAATTTAACATATTACCATTCATATATTGAATGATTTTACATTTTCCGTGTCTGCATACCTCCCTGTCATTAGCAGCGTTAAATACGCTGAACTAATCATAAGTTATTAAACAATGTTGCAGGACATAATTTTTACAGTGTCTGTATAGTCACCTTTTACATACAGTATTTGTGTTTTGACTGACCACAACTTCAGATCTTTGTCCGTTGACTAATCCTTAACCTCAAATATTTAAAACGTATTACTGCTAGCTCATCTTCTTCTTCTGGCCTCAGCCCAGTCCCATCCCAGGTTGGCCCTTTGAGTCCTACATTCCCAGCCTGTATTGAAACAATTCCTTGAAAACTCCATGGCTAATCAAATCCTTTTGTATTACATCCATCCACTTAATTTTGGGTCTTCCAGCCGTTCTCTTATCCTCCACTTCTAAGTTTATCACTCTCTCTTGGAGCAAATGGGAGTTTTACCATTGACTTCAATGGAGCAAGATTTCATGCTGCAGATTTACATCAGGGTGTCTACACCGATGCCAAAATCCTTAATTTAGAGAAGGTCCTCGGAGTTAAATTGAATATAACATGAACATCTCCTCGTCCTGATTTTTTCCCCCCTGCACCGTTTCTTTTCTCCCCAAACTCTCCTTTCTTGCAATTCTGTGTGCTCTTTAGTTTCACTCATCTTTCATCTAATTGCTATTGTCCTCATGACTGTAAGATTCTCTTCTTATAGTAACAGCCACAGCCTGACCTATGGTCTCTTTATATAGGAATTATTGTTACCTTTCTAAAGTTTAATAGGTAAAATGAGAGAGAGCAAGCACATGCCTATCTGTAGAAAGCATCCAAAGGAAAAAATAATCAAGCACTCCAAGAGTAAGATAAGATAATTACCACATCACCTACAGGATTCTTAACAAAGTATGAATCTTCATTGCCCTATTAATGAACTGTAATTTAATCGCTTGAGAACATCTCAGTACGGAATCAAAATGATTTTTTTATTATGACATTCACTACATGGACAGTTTTTATTTGAAACACGTGAAGAAGGTTTAGCTGGAGGTGTTTGGGAAAGCATTGCATGTGAATTTCATCTGTGTTTGGTTACTATGGTATTACTTAGTAAACAGATAAGATTAGGAAAGTCAATTTATTAATGAACTTTGTGTTTATTAAACCATTATTTTTTCTTAATTTTCTGGACAGAAATTTATTTTTCCTTTTGGTTTTAAGGGCCTGGTCCCACTGTAGTCAGATTGGCTCCGATTCAGCAAAACACTCAAGCACATGCTTTAATTTAAACACGCTTAAATTCCATTGGTTTCAATGGGATGTGAGCATGTGCGTAAGTGCTTTGCTGAATCAAGGCCTGGGAGTTTTCCATTGACCTCAGTGGGCTTTGGTTCTGTCTCCAAATTAGGGAAAGCAATTTTTCCCTGTCTGGAAACATTGTTTTAAATAATACCCTCAAGAAACTGGCTTGTGTGCGATGACTACTGTAACGGGGCCACTGCACCATGGATAGCCGTAAACTGAGCACTTCCCCCGCACCCCCTGTGCACCTCTTTGAGAGCCCCTGGCACTGCTGAGCAGTTGAGTGTCATCCGTTTGTTCTTCCTTCCCAGGGTGAGAGCCTTTCTAGTTTTCCAAGCTGTATAGTCAGCACTTCAGTATTAGCCAATCAGCGTTGTGTTTCCGCAAGATGCAGTTTAAAAAGAGAGAAAAGAAGGCAAGACGATACCTTGTGTAGATGCCACTGCTGGAAATTGTGCTAAGCTCTGTGGTGCAGGGACCAGCTCTTTGTTCTCTGTTCAGTGCCTAGCACAATGAGGTGCTGGTCCCTGAGTAGGTCCCCAAGGCCTGGTCTACACTACGCGTTTAAACCGATTTTAGCAGCGTTAAACCGATTTAACCCTGCACCCGTCCACACAACGAGGCCCTTTATATCGATATAAAGGGCTCTTAAAACCGGTTTCTGTACTCCTCCCCGATGAGAGGAGTAGCTCTAAAATCAGTATTACCATATCAGATTAGGGTTAGTGTGGCCGCAAATCGACGGTATTGGCCTCCGGGCGGTATCCCACAGTGCACCATTGTGACCGCTCAGGACAGCAATCCGAACTCGGATGCAGTGGCCAGGTAGACAGGAAAAGCTGCGTGAACTTTTGAATTTCATTTCCTGTTTGCCCAGCGTGGAGCTCTGATCAGCACGGGTGGTGATGCAGTCCCAAATCCAAAAAGAGCTCCAGCGTGGACTGTACGGGAGATACTGCATCTGATCACTGTATGGGGAGACAAATCTGTTCTATCAGAGCTCCGTTACAGAAAACGAAATGCCAAAGCATTTGAAATAAATCTCCAGGCTATGATACAGAGTCCACAGCACAGTGCTGCATGACAAGCGTAACAGAAAGCCAAAGAATCAAATGGACGCTCATGGAGGGAGGGAGGGGGTACTGAGGACTCCAGCTATCCCACCGTCCCCAGCCATCTCCAAAAAGCATTTGCATTCTTGGCTGAGCTCCCAGTGCCTGTAGGGTCAAACACATTGTCCGGGGTGGTTCAGGGTATAGCTCGTCAATTTACCCCCCCTCCCCCCCGTGAAAGAAAAGGGGAAAAAATTATTTCTTGACTTTTTAAAATGTCACCCTATGTCTACTGAATGCTGCTGGTAGACACGATGCTGAGACAGTGAAGAGCAGTATCCGCTCCCCTCCCCTCTCCGGTAGCAGATGGTACAATATGACTGCTATCTATCGTCATCATCAGCCCGTGAGTGCTCCTGGCTGGCCTCAGGTGAGGCTGGCCGAGGGCGCCTGGGTAAAAATAGGAATGATTCCTGGTCATTCCCAGTAGATGGTACAGAACGGCTGGTAACCGTCCTCATCATAGCAACGGGGGGCTGAGCTCCACCAGCCCCCTCCCTTTCATGTCTAAAGAAAAGCTTCTGTACTGCCTGGACTATCATAGCAGCAGGATGCTGGGCTCCTCTTCCCCGCACCGCTTAATGTCCTGCCTGGACTAGCATAGCAGCTGGAGGCTGCCTCCCCCTCATTTTAGCTCACTAACAAGTCACTGTTTCTTATTCCTGCGTTCTTTATTACTTCATCACACAAATGGAGGGGACACTGCCACGGTAGCCCAGGAAGGTTTGGGGAGGAGGGAAGCAACGGGTGGAGTTGTTGCAGGGACACCCCCTAGAATGGCATGCAGCTCATCATTTCTGCGGGATCTGACATGGAGCGGCTGTGCTCACTAGTTCTCTGATACACTGGTTCTCTAGTACACTTGCCCCATATTCTAGGCAGGACTGACTCTATTTTTAGATAAACCATAAAGGAGGGATTGACTGGACCGTAGGGGGACAGATACCATCTATCAGTGATGCAGTAGAGGAAGTGCCTGCATTGACTCCCTCTGCCTCCATGGCACCTGTGCACCTACATGGTCAGCCTCTTGTCTTGTCTCCACATGAAACTTTGTGAAATTTCAACCTAGAACTGGATTTCACCAACTGGCCTGTGAAAAATGTTAAGCTAAAAGCAAAATTTTGGGGAGGCTAAGCCGGCATGAACCCTGCTGGTGATTAAATTTTGTGCAAAGATTTTCACTAGTGATGTCCAGCTCTATTTGCACACACTTGATGTTCAGTAATGAGATTCTGCATTAAAAGTGACTTTAAAAGGGGGAAAGGATGCAAATACATTTGCTGAGTAACTGGGAAAACGCAAGAATTCACCTGCTAAATGTTGTTTCTCCTGGTGCCCCCAGAATGCTTATTGGTATTTAGAGTTTTGTACAGCACAGAGCCCACCCTTTGCACTTAACAAATAATATATGAAAAAATATGGCTTAGGGATCTAACAGTTCCAGAGACATCTCTTATGCTCTGTGTGGGAAACACTGCTGCACCTCAACCCAGAAGAAACTTTAAGTACAACCACCACACTTAAGCTCAAATAGTCACCTTGAATTCACCAATTATGCTGCCGTATCTCTTAAACCTTATGTGAGCTGAAGAGGTACCTGAGTCCCCAGCATGATTCTTACATCACAAATAAATACTTAAGCAGGAAAGCCTTCAAAACTTGGCATATCTGAGCAGCATACACTAGGTGTTTTTTTCATCGGGCCTTTAATTTAGAGACAGCATTTTTTTTCTTGGTTGGAAGTAATGTAATAAATAAGTTCATCTTCTTTCATTTGCAATTTATAGACAGTATCCTCAAGAAACTGGCTTCTGGGCATGAAAGCTATGAAATATGTATGTTGCTTGCAAAAGATATAGCTTCCATTGTATGTTTTCTGACTTATTCACAAAAGATATTAATATAATCTTGCCACAGAAGAGGGCTAAGGGAAGTGTGCAAGTGACCATGCTATAAAGCTACTGCTATTGTAATGAGACTAAGGGTATGTCTACACTACGAGATTATTCCGATTTTACATAAACCGGTTTTGTAAAACAGATTGTATAAAGTTGAGTGCACGTAGCCACACTAAGCATATTAATTCAGCGGTGTGCATCCATGTACCAAGGCTAGCGTCGATTTCTGGAGCGTTGCACTGTGGGTAGCTATCCCGTAGCTATCCCATAGTTCCCGCAGTCTCCCCCGCCCATTGGAATTCTGGGTTGAGATCCCAATGCATGATGGTGCAAAAACAGGGTCGCGGGTGATTCTGGGTAAATGTCGTCACTCATTCCTTCCTCCGTGAAAGCAACGGCAGACAATCATTTTGTGCCGTTTTTCCCTGATTGCCCTGGCAGACGCCATAGCATGGCAACCATGGAGCCCGTTTTGCCTTTTGTCACTGTCACCGTATGTGTACTGGATGCTGCTGACAGAGGCGGTACTGCAGTGCTACACAACAGCATTCATTTGCCATTGCAAGGTAGCAGAAACAGCCATTTGTGTGATGAAGTAATAAAGAATGCAGGAATAAGAAACACTGACTTGTTAGTGAGCTAAAATGAGGGGGAGGCAGCCTCCAGCTGCTATGCTAGTCCAGGCAGTACAGAATCTTTTCTTTAGACATGAAGGGGGGGGCTGATAGAACTCAGCCCCCAGTTGCTATGATGAAGATGGTTACCAGCCGTTCTGTACCATCTACTGGGAATGACCAGGAGTCATTCCTATTTTTACCCAGGCGCCCCTGGCCGACCTCACCTGAGGCCAGCCAGAAGCACTCACGGGCTGATGATGACGATGGATAGCAGTCATATTGTACCGTCTACCACCGGGGAGGGGAAGGGAGAGGATGCTGCTATTCATTGCTGCAGCACTGCGTCTACCAGCAGCATTCAGTAGAAAATGTCTTGCCCTGTGCGATGTATTGCTGGGTACTCCCAGATATTTGAAGTGAATGAAGTTGCAGCCTAATGAAACCACATGCATTGCCTCCTGTCTTTCTGCTGGCAGAGCCAGGCAATGGAGTCTAACAGATGGTGGATGGAAAAAGGGTTGATGAGTGAAACAGAGAGAGAGGCAACATCTGCATTGTCACATTTCACCAGAATCAGGAATGCTTGGGGAGTCCATGGTGAGTTTTTCCCTTTGCAGTGACTATCATGAAAATGATGGCTTAAAATACCAAGCACATTTTTTGTTTCAATCCAGTGCCATGGTCTAGTTCTGACTAAAGCGAACAAATCAAGGCCAGTTCAGAGTTTAAAGGCTGCCACTCAGTTCTTCCTTACCTCCTGCAGCTTTAGGCATTGCAGCCCCGGCACATATGGTGCTACCCACTGTACGAGACACAATGAGATGAAACAGCTCTGCAGCTCTCCACGGTTTGGAGGAAGACCAGCTGCCTGATTTCCTGGGTTGCCGTCGGAGTGCAGGGACCACTCCCAAAAGAAAGGGGCCCTGTTTAGTGGTGGCAGCTGAGAGACGTTTGGGGCAGGGTGCCTGTGGCTGTGTTTGCTAGATGTGTTCAGATCCAGTGCTGTGTTTACTCCTTTCCAACTTCCCCCCCAACAAAGGTGTCTTCATGTGTGACGGGGTTTGCAGTTTGCCAATGTTCTATTGAGAGTCTGTGCTAAGAGCACAGGCCATGGGTTAGGAATTAGTGATCTCCTTTTGTTCAGAGTATCTGGGCTGGGAGTGATTATCTGGGAAAGGGGGAGAAGGACTTGTGAGTTCACACTGCCCACGTTTGTTGTGATCTTTATAGCTAGGGCAGGTGGCTAGGAAGAGGCAAAGCTGAGACTAGGTTTTAACACATCCATCTCAGCGGGGAAGTGAGCTTTGCTGATAGAAGAGGGCACCTACTTTCTTCAGCAAATTCAAGTCCAACGTACCATAAAGTATTGAACAACCTTTTTCTAAGGTGTGTAGAACTAAGACAGGGCATAAACTATAAGCCAAAACTAAACTTTCCTGCATATTAGCCTTGCAGAAAGAATGTCTGATGCTTTAATTCTGCAGGGTAGCTCCAATTTTTAAGATACTGAACTCATCTGCTTTCTGGGCATTCTCTCCTTTTCCCTTTACCCTCCCCCCCACTACTGTCCCATGAATGGCAGCAAATTGCATTTCTCATCTTGATGCTGCAAACATCTAAGAATACGACTGGTTCTATTAACTTCAGTGGAATTGCTCGCATGTATAAAGCAAAGCCTCTGAGTAAGTGCTTGCAGGATCAGGGCCTGAGGCTGGAGAGTGATATTGTATATCTAGTCTGCTCAAAACCAAGTCTGAAATATGTTGGGGATTTTTGTTTTGGTTTGTGCTGGGGGTTTTCAGGGGCAAAATGAGGTTAAAATGCCTACAGGTTTTTAAATACATTTAGAAGGGTGTAAAATATTTTTTCTGTTGAAAATTATTCTTGAATTTTACATAATATGATAATAGAAAACTAAAAGAAGAGGAGATGCCAAACTATGTGATGAACCAAGAACATCCCTGCATTGTACATTGTCCCAAAGGATCAACAGGGAAAGAAGCAAGAGTATGAAAAATAAAGATTAAAAGCAAAGCTGACACACATGCCTACCTTGTAATAGCTGCACATTGGGCCTGAAAAACTGACTCTGCTTTCTGCCCAGTTCCATGCTCAGAAATGACATTTTGCTCCTTATTTGAGCCCTGCTGGTGCATTTCATTCACTCTGAGCTCCCCATTGACAGTGTTTTGCTCAATTTTGTGTTACTTTATCCATAAGGGTGTTTGAACAAATATTTTGTATCCAAGAGAGACTCATTAATGTCTTTCGAACCAGCTGCAAGTTTCTCATTATTCTTCTGCATAGCCCTGGTAATGGGAGTCTTCTCCAGAGATGTCTTTTGCAGTTGTCTTTCGGCAATGTTGATAGCATTGAGTAGGAATTGTATTTTGTTGAAAGGTTATCAACCTTTCCAAGTCCAGGACGTGAGAGTTAGTGGATTAAGCACCAGGAAGCAGGAATTCCTGATTTCTGATCCTGACTCAGACTCTGATACTGACATGAGAAGGTCACTTAAGTGTAAATTTTCAAATGTCCAATAATTCTGGGTGCCCAAGATGAACCACGTAGTGTCTGATTTTGTTACAAGTGCTAAGCACCCACAAGTCTATTTGAAGTCAATAGACTTCAAATAAACTCAGGTGCTGAGTTCCTCTTAATCAAAGGCCACTATGGAGGAAGTGGAGAGACACAGGCCATCTAATAGATCTCCAAAATTTGCAAGTTTTGGGGAAGAACCCCTTGATCCCAGATGGAAAAATACAGAGGAAACTGTGAATGGAGAGTCCCTCCCTATTCAGTCTCCTGATTGGCATTTTCCCGTGTAGAACATGATCTGGGCCTATATTTCCATCTGTTTCATAGAATTTATTTCCTTCAAGACAGGAACAAAATATATAAAATGGCTGGAGAATTCCTCTCTCGGATAACTGCAGAATGCAAAAGTAAAGGCCGACCAAGTCTGTGCAGGCGGAGTTGACACCTCTTACATACACTGATAAAGGACACCAAAGTTCAGCAGTGCAGCCATTACAGAATCATTTGTCTTTTCTGCAATGAGGTGCAGAGGGGCCAAATTAATTCCTGGAGTAACTCCACTAAAGCCTGTGGAGCTCCCCCAGGGATGAATTTGGCACATTAAGTATGATTTAGACTCCATGAAAGAAGCATTTCCCAATGATTCGTTCAGCTGTCATTAAACCAATCCTCAGCCAAGTCTTTCTGACAATTATCATCATGGACCTTTTTGTGGGCATCATTTTTTGTATTTGACCTGTGAATAAGACAAAGGAGGTAGGCAGGGGATACAAATAACTCTCCTGATACCCCAAGTGTAACTGTCACAGTGCATAACATTGCTGTGCACATCAAATGATTTACACAATAGTATTGATTTGAAGCTAGAACGCAAACAAGATAGGTTTGCCATACATTAAGATAGAAGTATGAGAATTGAAAAAATAAAAGAATATAGAGGGAAGAAGAGGAAAGAGTAACGTATGCCGATTCCGTACTGTCATTAGAACTATTTACTTCCATGAATTCTTTGGTCAGTAAATTTTGGGGATGGGAAAACACAGATTTAAAAAAACAACAACATACGTAATAAATAAAATAAACTGTAAACAACACCGAAGTTCCCACCAGCTCTTAAAAGCTGCGAATATAGAACTGTTTGGTAGAAATTGCTAAAGACAATGGCTTAGGACTTTACAAAGAAATCAGCCATTTAGGCAAATGTCCCTCCTGCAAGCAAATCCCTTTTCCAATGCAGTTCGCCTCAGTGCCAGGCTGGCTGCTGCCCAGTGGAATGAATGTGGCAATTTGCGGGCTTTGGCAGTGTGAGTCCCGCAAGCACTTAGCAGATGCAATTGTGTAGCTCTATTGAAAATCCCGCACAACACACCATGGGGAGGCAGCACTTTTTAGCTGTCGGCACTGTCGGTGACAAATATTAAAATAAAAAGCACGACAATATAGGTGCTTCAAAATTCAAACGGCAAGTTTCATACTGTGGGACTTCTAACCATGTAATAAAGTGCAGGGAAGAAGGCACAGTTCAGACCCCATGCTGTAATAAAAGCAAGAAAATCTTAAGTGTTCGAATACATAATTCATTCTATTCTGAGACTTTCTATCCAGTCTCTACTTGTAAAGATTTTAATTTGTGCCCTGGCAGATGCATTCTCTAACTTCTCTCTCCTCCAGTCCCTGCTCTAGCCAGAGGAGCATTGGGTGATAACTGCTTGTTAAGGTACAGGAGGGCAAGTGCTCCCAAAGATCATTTGCCACCAAAGATGGATGTGACTAATTCTGAATAGACAGTTCTGGGCAGACCATAATGGAAGACAAGGGTAAACCCCTGGATTCTACCAACACTATAAAGACACCTCCGATAAGTCATCCTTCACAACCATCAAGCTGGGGTTTTAAATAATAATAATAATATTTTGCACTTCAATAGCACCTTTATCTCAAAGAATTTACACATACTAATTATGTCCCATAATTCCACAGGAAGGTAATTATTATCCCCATTTGGGTAAACTAAGGCACAAAATGGTTAGGAGTCCCATCTCCCCTTTTCTTGCACTAACCACTAGACTATATTCTCTACTACTGTTTTGTTGAATAGATTTAAATAATAATTTTTAATTTTTAAAATATGTTTTTAAAACTCAATCATATTTTTACTTGATGAGTCAAATCCAATACATGAGCATTTACTGTATCTCTGTGCATTTTTTTTCTATTTTTGCTTTAATAGTTAACATACGTGTGTGCACAATAAAACACAGAGGGCAAATTCATCGCTTCTACAGTGATTTTAGTGAATTTGACCCAACTATGAAAAGAACAGGTTCACTTCACACAGTGTGGCCACATATCTCCCAGATGTAGGCAGGCATAGATTCGTAGGGTCAGAAGAGACTAGAACGGTCTTACCCCCGCCAAGATACAGGATTTGTTGTGTCTAAACCATCCCAGACAGGTTGCCATCCAGCCTCCTTTTGAAAATCTCCCATGAACAAGCTTCTACCACTTCCCTAGGCATCTGTTCCATTGTCCTGCTGTTCTTACAGTTAGGAAGTTATTTCTGAGATTTAATCTAAATCTGCAATGCTGTAATTTGAACCCATTGCCTCTTTCCTGCCTGCTGTGGCAAGAGAGAACAACTTTTCTCCATCTTTTTCAAGTATTTGAAGACCACTATTAGGTCCACCCTCAATCTCCTCTTTTCCAAACTAAACATACTCAGTTCCTTCAGCCTCTTTGTTGCTCACCTCTGGATCCTTTCCAGTTTCTCCACATCCTTTCTATACATTGGTTACCAAAACTGGACACAGTACTCCACATAAGTTCACTGAAGTCGATAAAGTTGCACCAAGGTTGAATTTGACCATTCCGGTTTCCTAATCTTTCCTCATAAATCAATCTGGTTACATGAGATCTACTGATGAAAATGCTATATAAAAGCTAGGGATTCTTATTATCATTGCATCCACCTATTCATCTCCCGGTACTGCTATCATTCTGGTACCAAAAAGCCAGTAACTAGCATTGTACTTGGTATTCAAGGTGTAGTCTCAGCAGTACAAAGATACTATCACCTCCTTTATTCATGGCACACGGCTCAAGCCTTCAAGGAGTGGTGTGCCCTCAACACCCATTGAAAAAATTGGAGCTCAGCATTTTCCAGCCCCTTTTCTAAGAGCGGGCCCATGACACATCTGTTTATGCAGGTCACAAAATCATATTGGCTCTTTTGCTACAACATTGTGCTACAAGCTGACACAATTTGCTGCCGTTTGGTTTTTGTCAGCATTACAGGTTTCTGGATAGCTCACTCCCATTGACTGACACTCCGCCCCCCCATATATACACAGACACACACAAAATATTTTGTCTTTGACAAAATCCTATTTTCTATCTGTCTTTAGGTCCCTTTCAATTAGTTCTGTACCCTCACAAGCACCTCTTTATTGTCATCTGAGAGTTTGTTTACCATGGTGTTTATCTCTTCAAGATAATTAACAACGATTTTAACAAAAAACAACAACAAAAAACCCATCTTGTCGACAACTGATCCTGGCAGCACGCTATTTGCCACCTTGCCAACCCAATATGCTGCATTGCATCATTACCCTTTGTCTGCCATCCTTAGCCATTTCTCATGCCCATATATGGCAGCATCCAGAACCAAGTCAATGGGAAATAATTTTGCCAAGATTTTGTGAGTCACTTATCAAGTGTGTCAGTACTGTCTAAAGATATCACATCAATTACATCCCTTCCTGCTTGAATCCTGTAACTCATCACACAAAACATAATCGTGTTCATCCACTATGCTTTGTTCCTTATGCTGATTATGGCAGTTACTTATGCTCTAGGAGTGAATCTCGCCCTGGTGTGGAGGGCCCTCATAGACCCCTTGGCTCTACTTATGCCCCCTGTGGGAGACGTTTGGGTGTGGAGCAGCTGCACAGAGACACCTTCAGCTCCCTGGGATGTTACAGAGCCTTTGAACAGGCTATTGGGGTGGGATGAGGAAGGTGAAATTGGATTCATGCTTACATGAACATGAGACTAACTGGTCCTGCGTAGGGGCCGAAAAGGGGCAGTAGCTGCTGTAACTTCTCTGAAGGCTGAATCAAACCCCATGTCTTTGTTGGTGCTTAAAATTCCACACGCCAAGCTTTGTGATGCAGTTGGCCGAGGGTGAGCTGCCGTTCAGTAGCATGACCATTTTAGAACAATCACAGATTTCATGTCCTTCATCCAGAAATGGGTGTAGCTAGAATCTCATGGTCATTCGTATGAAGCTGCCCTTGTGCACTCACGTTCTCAGTCAGATTAGTGGGGGATTGAAATTTGAGCTTCGAACAGGAAGGGATGGGTCAGTCCTCCTTTGCACTGGGGAGCCCCAGGAGGGACTTCCTGAGGCAATCTCCCCTGCAGCTCCCCCTGAGCTGGTGCAGCTATTCCCAATCCCCAAGTGAGGGCCAGTGCCCCAAGGCACAATCTGGTCCTGCTAATGCAGCATTCCGGCAATGCTGGCTGGTTTTTAGAAGCTTGGTACCTTGATTCCTGTTCCTATTCTACATTTAATCCTTTTAAGAAAATTATTATTATTCCACTCTTTTTAACAGTGATTTGGTGCTGGGAGAAGAGTATTTCTGGCATCTTACTGCAAAGGGCACGTGGTTACATGTCTGAACCCTGTGCTTCTTGTCAAAGAGCAACAAAATAAACATTTTTTAAAAAAAGAACCACCACCTCTCCTTCCCCCCACTTCCTGCTTTAGTTGAGGGGAAAGGGCTTGCTGATGTTACCTGCTCCAGTGCTGTGTTGAGGCTCTTTGACTCTGCTCTGAGACTTGCTGCCACTACCGATTCAAAACTGTATCAAGACACTCCAACTGTGATCTGAAACCTAGAGCGGAGTGGGAGCATCTTGACACAGTGTCAAAACAGTAGAGTCAGAGATCATGGATGCAGCAATGAAAAGGATTTTGTCTCTCAAATGAAAAAGATCAGGATCATTTTCTTTTTATTTTTAAGTAATAGCAGCTTCTCTTAATGCAATGTATTTGAATTTAAAAAGGGGGCGGACACACTTTCCTCCCTCTTGCCCCGTTGAATTATAGAGCACTGTGCTGGACAATAACTTCACTGTACTGTCCATGTCACGATATGAAAGTTATTTTGCTTTGGGGAACTGGCAATTGTTATGAAATTAAAAGGGCTTTAAGTCTTTCATGACACTACACACATAAAGGGTATAGTGTGTGTGTGTGATTTCTTTGGGGGGGGGGCTATATTTGTGAAGTGGTCCTTGTTTGGGCCTGAATCATAATTTAGGAACATAAAAGTTGCCTGCCACTATACTCTGTATCATTTTTGGGGCACATACAGTACTACTAGGTATCAACAAAAGTGATTGGTTTAATTGTCAGCTGATGACATGGCTTCATTTCTGAGACTGGTTTCTTTTCTAGAGATGGGACGGTGCTTGCAGTGCTATGCAGAATGATAATGTGAAGTGGGATTTCTCAAACATTGCACAGCATGCTATCCCTAGTATGGCAAAATAGGTGGCCCTTCCCTGATGTAAAGGCTTTTGCAAAAGGAACAGAGAAAACCTTCCCCTGGAAAAAAAAAGATGGTGCAGGTGTTTATAAATCAGGAGAGGGGTGCTTATTCATTTTTTCTTCTTGTTGGGCCATATTTACCTAGGAATTAACACAACCATCTACTGAATATTAAATATTTAATATTCAATACATGGTGATGTTTTTGCTGAATGTTAAATTAAAACAATCCACTGAAAATAAAAAATAAAAATTTTTGTTTCATTTTCTCTCAGGCCTTCCCAAAAGAGGTTGACACCGACCCAGTTTGAGAAACACTTACCTAAACCAATCATTGCCCAGCACGTATTCTCTGGGGCAACTTATGCAGGCATGATGCCATCCAAACAGATGGGCATTACTCTAGGCAACCAAGAGACCATGCATGTGAATCAAGTATGGGTGTTTACAGCATCATTTCCCCAATGAGAACGTCAACATGACAGTCCAGCCTCCTGGCTCAGTTAAAGATGTTTCACTAATTCAGCTCTAAGATGGACAACTCTAAAAAATAAATAATTCAAATCAGCTTGTGTGGGGCCGAGTCTATTTTACTTTGTTGAACTGGGCAGAATTTGGGTGGAAGGGGAGGGACTCATTAAAAATAACGTCTCTGACTCGTCTGCCCAAGGGAGGCTTTTACAGAATGAGACCAAAGAAGCTTGGAAAGCCCTGCTTAGTGTAATGTTACAAGTGAGCAGGGTGTGGAAAATCAGAGAATTGTTTAGGTCTGGAGGGTAGTCCTCAACTCAGGAAAGCATCTCTATTCAGGAGAGCACTTAAGTACACGCTTAATTACAGACAATGGCACTTAAGCACATGCTTAAAGTGAAGCACGTACTTAAGGCCCAGATTTAGCAAGGTCATGTGTTTAAAGGTAGGCACATGCTTAAACACCTTGCCGATTTGCTATCCTGAATAGAGATGTACTTATGTTCTTTACTGCTTTCCTGTATCAGGGCTTAAGATATTTAATTTATCCCCTATATCCATCTAATAGCAGGACTTCTACTGAGTTATCACTAGAAGTTATTTAACATCTATTACAAACAAGTACAGGAGCTAGGACTAGAATTAGAATCTCTTTCGTTGCAAACCAATGGCTTTATCGCATCTACTCTAACATAATAGACTTTGATAGATTGATTCTGGAATGCTTAGCCTGCTTAAGGGTATACCTCTGAAATGTCTGATCTCTGTCATTATGTGAGTTCACTTTGAATATTGGTTTATATATTTATTTATTTTACATTGAATCATGTGTATTTATGTAATTTTAATCACAGATATAGTCAAGCAACCTTTAGCTTTTAGGCAAAGTTATTTTTAAAGCCCTGCAAATCTGCAGATATCCACTTTGTATCCACGGATGCAGATATCTGCAGACCATGTTTGCAGATCACGGGTGAATGAAGATCCAGATTTTATATCTAGAGCCCTGAAAAGCTGCAGTTATCCACTTTATATCCACAGACTATGTTTGCTGATCAGATGCGAATACAAATTTTGTATCTCTACAGGGCTCTAGTTATTTTAATGTTATATATTTTGTCACATACCTCTGTGGGTGGCTGAGTAAACCCAACTTGAAGGATTGGGGTTTAAAATGTCTAAGAATATCAGGTATGAAATAACTGAACTAACATTCTCTTTCCTGAGAACCACAACAATACATATTTTACTGATGATAATAACTCTCTCTGTATTCTGGATCTGGATTCTTTGTTCCTGTGTTTCAAGAAATAACCTGATTTGTAGGAAATATATAGAGAGTTTCTTTTCCAGCCCCATTCCATTGTTTGTGAATTCATAGTCCATTTCTGTCATTTGCTTGGAACAAAGACAGATTATCTGAAAATGGTTTCTCTCTCACTCTCTCTCCTTCTGTTTGCAAAATATTTAATTTTTTTTTCATTTCAGACTATCAAAAGCAATCTTTTTATTTATCTCCTATAATCTGTTATAATGGCTCCGAGTCTGTCACTAGACTTGCTAAAATGTTCTGTTACCATGCATTTCATTTTCTATGGAGAGTAATGTTTATTTTCTTGCTTGATGTCATGGTAACAGAAATACTTAGATACAATATAAGGTAAGTTTATGTTTTAAATACAGACAATGCATGTTATAGATGGGTGTATATCCCATTTGAAACAGAGAGCATTAGCTAGGAGAAAATCCCTTCTGAGTGCCAGTGCACATTCCTGGCTGGTGCTTTGAGGCCACAGATGCAGTTAACAATGAGTTAAAAATACAGTAGCTGTGTTTAGGGACACCAGCTTAAATTTTCAGGGGCCTGATTATTCTGTCATTTGCACGTGTGCAATTCCCAGTGAAGGCAACAGAAGTAGTGCATATGAACTTGCCAAGATAATTGGGCCCCTGAATTGCACATGATTTGAACCCCAAAATGGCCATTGTTTCCTGTAGGTATCAGATCACTACATTTCATACAACTCCTTGACTTTAGGATTGAGTGCTATTTTTTCAGAGGACTAGGTGGGATCTCAATGAATCTGAAAACATTTGATCACCTGTGATGTATTACTATTGTGACAGACCCAGACCAGTGGGGTACAGGAGTCTGGTAGAGGGCAAATATAGTGGTCACTGGATGAGTAGTTTTCTGTTCCCTGAGTGACCAGAGCAGGGGCTGCACTAGAGTAATCAGGAACCTGCTAGAACCAATTAAGGCAGACAGGCTGATTAGATCACCTGCAGCCAATCATGGCAGGCTAATTAGGGCACCTGGGTTTAAAAAGGAGCTCACTCCAGTCAGGTGAGGAAGTGTGTGAGAGGAGCTGAGAGTGAGAGGGTGTGCTGCTGGAGGACTAAGGAGTACAAGCGTGATCAGATACCAGGAGCAAGGTCCTGTGGTGAGGATAAAGAAGGTGTTTGGGGGAGGCCATGGGGAAGTAGCCCAGGGAGTTGCAGCTGTTATGCAGCTGTTACAAGAGGCACTATAGACAGCTGCAATCCACAGGGCCCTGGGCTGGAACCTGGAGAAGAGGGTGGGCCCCAGGTTCCCCCCAAACCTCCCAATTCCTGATCAGACAGAGGAGGAGTTGATCCAGACTGTGGGGAAGATCACTGAGGTGAGCAAATCTGCCAATAAGCACAGGACCCACCAAGGTAGAGGATGAACTTTGTCACACTATCCACTAGTAGGAAGAAAAAAGAATAATGTGAGCTTAATTTAGAATCACAGAAACAGATGTGGTTAAAATGTTTTAAATCTAGGCTAAGGAATATTGCAATCTGTAAAATACTATACAGAGAAAAGGAGGATGAAATCCTGCAGTGCAAGGGCTAAGTAATAAAAGGAATAGCTAATGTACAAAGGTATAGTAAGAGAGCAAGGAATGACTTGGTTTAAAAGGTCACTCAGTTGATTTTCCTTATGGAAATATCCTACAGAATACAATAAATAACAAAATGTAATCCCTTGATACTAGATAATACTACACTTGATTTTAGTTAGAAGGTCAAGTTCAAACCAATTTGTCTATTATCATTCAGTTCCTGCTGATCTGAGATGACTACTGAGGTCCAGGTGAGAAACCATTACTTCTAATGTGGACCTATCTGGGTAGGGACACCAGACAACAATGTGAAAAACTGGGATGTGGGGTAATGGGAGCCTATATACGATCAAAAAATTGGGACTGTCCCTATAAAATCAGGACATCTGGTCACCCTAAGCATGGGAAATGGTGAAGGCTATGTTCTGGAGATTGCTGAAGTGCTAAAATTCATTAGTACTCTGTACAGTAGTTAGGAGTTGAAAGTACTGTCTCCATGATAAGTATTAGTAATGATCACTAGTTTTGGTCTATTTATACAAGTCCCCCGTACTCCTAGCAAAGAACGATGTCAATGAGAGGAAAAGTAGGAGTTTCCAGCCTTTGGCATGGAGAAATGCAACTATCTGAATTAAAGCTGTACCTAGAGGAGAGCTATGACACAAGAAGGAGCCCTCTGGTTCCTAACAAGAAGCGAGAGTTGTTTCAGTAGTTCATAATCACTCCCAAACCTGAACAGATGCTCCACAAATGGTACTTCTCCCCACCAACACATACACCTCCAGGCCAGGCCGCTGCCATATTTCGGAGGCCTGCTGCAAAGAGGGGCGGGTGACAGAGCTATACAGAATATGGTCCCAAGAATCTCAGAGTGGAACATGCCCCCCTCAAATATCTCCTTCCCCTGTCCAGGCCATTGCCCGCAACCTGGTCCCCACACAGCAGAGCAGGAGCTCTAGTCGGAGCGTTTCATAACCAAACCCTGCGCTCCAGCCCTGTCCCGGGGAGACCCGGGTTATTACCCGCAGCAGCGCGGGGGGGGGGTCGGGTAGCCGCGAGCTGCAGGCCTGGGGGAGCCCAGCAACGAGCTCAGGGGAGCAGCAGCAGCGAGCCGGGCCGGGCCGGGCTCGGCTCAGGGGGCGGCAGCAGGAGGACGGGACGGCTCGGCTAGGGGAGCAGCCGGGGTCGGGGGGCACCAGCCGGATGGCAGGTGAGGGGCGCGGCTGCGGGCGGGCGGGCGAACATTCCCAGCTAGCGAAGCGGGGCACCGCAGCCGCCCGCACCCCCCGGGCGCGCAGGAGCCGAGGCCGCGGGTGCCCCCCGCAGGGCAGGTCGCAGCCTGTCTCCGCCCCAGGCACTGGAAGCCCGGGATGCGGGAGCCCTAAGGGCGCGGGCCAGGGCGGGGATGGACTCCCCCAGTCTCCTCCCCCCCCCGCGCCTGTGCCGAGCCGGGGGGCTCCCCTAGGGCTTCCCCCGCCCCCGAGCACTGCCGCTGCCCCGGGCTGGGGACACGGACCGGGGGCTGCTCAGGGCTCCCCTGGGTGCGGGGGGAAACCCGGGGGGCTGCGGGCCCCTCCCCAGGGCTGACGCCCCCGCCCGGTGTGTGCGTGCGGCCGCTCGTGGGAGGGCGGCGCCGCGCTGGGCGCTCCCCGGCCGGGCTGCCGCCTTCTCAGGGGCGCTCGCCCCTCGCTTTGCTCCGCAGCGCCGCCGCCTGCTTCCCTGGGCCCCGCGCTCCGGCGGCTCTGCTCCGCGACTGGCGCTCAAGCACCGCTCCATGGCCGAGGAGGGGCCCGCCGGCTGGCCCAGCTCTACTCGCCCGGTAAGGCTGCGCGCCCCCGACCCGCCCGCAGCCGCAGGGACATAGCGGGAGGGGGGGGCGGATACCGTCACGGCCCCGGCTTTCCGGCGCTCTAATCTCCTCGTCCAGCCCCCGCCGCTGCTGCTTCATTCGGTTCATAGACCAGCGCGCTGCGAAGGGTCCGGAGCCACGCGGAGACCGGGGCGAATGTGGCGGTCCGGGAGCTCGCCCCGATCGCACTGATTTCCACAGCTGCGGAAAGTGGCTGGGCCTCCCCAGGTGCTGCACTCGTCTGTCGGCGTTAACTAGAGATTGCACTGATCTGGCCATTCCCTGAGCCCAGACTGGTGCTCTGCTTCACCCTGGCACCTTTTAGCTTCATCATCTAATATCCTTGCTTTCCATCCAAGCCCATCTAGGTGACTGTGGCTGCTTTTTAGTTCAGTGGGCTGAGTGAAACACTCAGGGTGACAGCTAGATGGACAGGGCTGCATTGTTGCATGTCCTCTGTAAAAATGTAATAGAACAACATATGAAGAAGTGATAGTGTTAAGGTGAAGTCTTTAAATATCATGTTAGGAATGAATGTTCAGGCCTGGGATAGAGGGATACCAAATCTAATTAATTTAAAAATAAAGAGTTAAAAGTAGTTTTGGATATTATAGCTGCCTCCGAGTCCCCATTAACTTTTGTGGTTTTACAATCATGTTTTCCAATCTTTTGAAAACATTTTTCTGTGCTATCTGAAAGGACCAGGCAACTAGAGTGGAAACTGACTATCTCCGTAAAGTGCTTTCAAATGCACAGAGTAAACTATCTTGGAAAATAGATTTGACATATTTTTCACCTTGTAATCGCTTTCTGTGGTAGTAACCTTTAGCGTCTAGGCACAAACGATAGTTTTCTAAAGTAACCAGTGATTTTTAGGTGCCCAAACTCATTGTCTGAAGGGGTCTGAGCTCCTGCTGTCTGATGTTCACACCTAGTATCACTAATCACTCCTGAAAATTTTGACTAGATGGGCTCTGTATCTTCAGTGAGAATTTTAGGCATTTTTTTCCATTCTTGGTCTAGCACTGGTACATTTACTTTGGTTCTTCTAGGAATGATTTAAGTACTAGTGTTGCTAATGTGTCTTCTATAGGATATTAATTCAGATTAGTGGAGCTGAATGGTAGCTTGTTATCGCATATATGGTAGCTCTTCAAATTGTGTGTTGGCTAACATTTCCTTTTTACTTACCAAAAGTCACCAGGCCTCCTTTTTGCCACTTTAAGTGTCAGACAAGTTGGTAGTGACTGGCTGCCATCTTCAGGTTGTTCAGTGGCCTACATGAAATGTATGTCTACGCTAACCACGTTACTGTGCGGCTGTGGCAGCACTGTGACATGGGCAGTGTGGATGCACTTTATTGCCGGGGGCAATAAACCCCCTCCCACCCCTAACGAGCGGTGGTAGCTTTATCACTGGGAGCATGGTTCCCAGTGATAAAGCGCAGTCTGTACTGGTGCTTTTCAGTGCTAAAACTTTTGTCGCTGGGGGGGAGGGTGTTTTTTCACACCCCTGAATGACAAAAGTTTTAGTGCTGAAAGTGGCAGTGTAGACACAGCCTTAGTGATCTCAGTCTATTTGAATGAGAGTCGACATGACAAAACCTAGCACTAATTGGTCTCCTTGTCAGCAGTCTTGACAGAGAGAATGGGGTTGAATGGTGCTTGAACTGTGGTCTCAATCAAAGAGGTGGTCCACCCCAGGAGTCATAGGTGAGACCTATTGATGTGGTGGTATACCCTGGCCTTGATCAAATGAGCTGCACACACACTCCCTCACACACTCTCTCTCTCTCTTCCCCCCCCCCCTTTGGCCTCAGGAGCACTCTGTTAGCAGATTACTGTTTGTTCTAACAGATTAGTGTTTAATAAACACTTGATAAATTGTTTTCAAGTTAAGTGTTACACTTGCTCAAGTTTTTTGGGGCCAATATTTTCAGGTTGGGTTTTTTATTTTATTTTTTTGGACAGTCCCAAATATGTTGAAGATGTAGAAAAGTTACTGTCATTTATATGGTGCATTAGTTATATATACCACTTTACAATTGCATAGGAAGATAAGGCTCTTTCACTGAAGAGCGCGTAATCTAATTTAGGCAGATACCACACAAATGACTGAGGATCAGGAACTGAGGGCTTTGGAGAAGAGATCAGCCTTTGAAGTATAAGTGAGAGAAGTAAGCACTGAGGAGGAATTTGAGTGAGAGTGAGGGTGCTTGCTTGGGGAAAGAGGGAAGCTGCTCAAAGTGGAGGGAACAACATGGAAATAGAAAGGTCAAGTGGAAGAGACAAGGGGAGCATTAGGGAGAGAGGATTGATTGGTATTCCGGCTTCTGTCTGGGGTGGAGGTGGAAATGAGTGCTGAGAAGTAGGCTCGAGCAGGACTTGGGATTTGAGAGTAAAGAGCATATGTTTGATAGGTGGAAGGCCTAGTAAAGTTAGTTGAGAGCAGAGGCAAAGTGGTTGGAATGCCAGATGATGTTCTTAGTTGCAATGTTTTGGATAAACTGGTGAAGTAGGAGGACAGAAGGTAGTTGCAGATCATGAGGTAAGAGATGATCATAACGTGGACTGGGTTTGTCATAATGTACAGAGAGGAAGGGTCAGATATTTAAATAGAGTGGAAGAAGTGACAGGACTTGGCAAGAGTGTGAATCTGGAAATGGGCTGAAAGAGAGCAGGGAGAACAGAACATTAAGGTTGCAAGCTTGCATGGTTGGGAGAGTAGTGGCTTTAATAACAGTGATAAAGTAAGTAGTGCAGTAAGGAAGAGGGTTTTGGATGGAGGCTAAGAAATTTGGCTTTTGTCATAGTGGGTTAAGGTAATGGTGGGACTTCCAGAAAGATGTGTCTGATGCAAGACTTGACAGGTGAGGAGAGGTGGAGTTGGGATTTAGTGGCATAAGTATTGTATCTGCATGTTAACTGTGGATATGTCACCTCCATAATTAGCATTGAAGGAGGAGACCGAAATGAGAACCCTATGGGTACCTACAGGTGTGGGGAGATGAGAAGATGAGACCTAGCTAGAGGAAATGCTGAAGGAGTAGTCCTGAAGTAGAGTGATAGCGCACACTGTGCTGGAAGCCCAAAGAGGGGGGAGTGTCTTTGTGAAAAGGCAATCCATGATGTTAAGGCAGGTAAGAGATCAAGGAGAATGAATAGAGTGAAGAGACCTTTGGGTTTGGCTCAGAATTGGTCACTGGAGACAATGATGACACTGTCAGTAATATGGAGAGAGCAAATGCTTTAAATTTGACACTCTCTGAAGAGGTTTGTGTATGTTTCTCATTAAAAAGAGATCCCATATGGTGGAGTACCCATATGTTTATTTCATGAAAAGCAAATTGCTAAGATGTTTGTAGTTTTAATGGAGATGGGGTCTGAAGGGTTAATTTTTCAACTGGTTTTGAAACTTTGTATTTTATAATGAAAAGGTCACGTTTGTGGATGGATATTAGGGGGTATATTTTTGGCACAGTGTGCCATGGATTGAGCCGCATGACTTCCATTAATGTTAATGTGAATAGCACAACTAAATCTATGTCCATTTTCCTAAAAATTTCTTGAGATGTAATTATATAATAGTAAAATCATTCTTAATTAGGCTTGAACAGTGACATTGTTAGGCTTCAGAGTGGTAACCAATTTATGTATGCAGTTTAAAACAATACAATTGTAATTTCAACATGTTTGTCACTAAAACATAAGAGTGAACCCTAGCAATCAAGAAATGGTGATAAGTTCTTTCTGCAGCTAAAAGTCTGGGTTGAATGTATATCCAGAATAGGAGAGTGTGCAGCTGAATAAATATAAGGTAAAAATGCTATTTTGTGAAGTCTCTCTTTGAATATTGAAGTTTTTGGTGTAACTTTTATTTTTGTTTAATACCACTATTACATATATAACTTGGAAACAGTACTCCTCCTCCTTGGAAAAATGCAGTTTGGATCAGTGTGTGGGGGGGTGTCACACTTCTGGAAGTTGTTTCAATGGCAGATCTCAAAGAAAAGGTGTGGTACTCCATGGAGCTAGGACCCAGTTTACAAATGCAGACTCTGTCTGCAAGTGGATAAGTAGTACAGACCTTTACACCTACACTAAGTTCTGGTGAAGCCAGTGGGACTCAATATATGTGAAAGGGTCAGTGCAAGTGCACCTGTTTGTGCAATCAAGGTCATGTTCTGCATGCACGCAGACACACAGGGGTTCTCTCTCAATCCGTGGGAGCCTGGGTTGCAGGCTTTGTAGACCCCAAGGACTGACTGAATTCATTTTCAGCATGCATATTATGGCTGTTATGTATAAGACGATACTCATTCAAGCAATTATATTCAAAACCAATATACCAAAGCTTTGATATTTGATTTTGAATTCCTGGTCTACTACGTTTACTTTGCACTGCTCAGGTGGCACCAAATGGAAGAATTCTGGTCATAGCCAGCAGGCAAAGAATTCGCCTCATGCAGGAGAATTTTCTGCTGGTATCAATGAGACACAGAAAGTGGAGCTGGCTCCTCCACCCTCTCACCTTTTTCCATGTCCAGACACAGATAATTATAATATCTTCAATAGTGGTTTGAGCACTGGCCTGCTAAACCCAGGGTTGTGAGTTCAGTCCTTAAGGGGGCCACTTAGGGATCTGGGGCAAAATCAGTACTTGGTCCTGCTAGTGAAGGCAGGGGGCTGGACTCAATGACCTTTCAGGGTCTCTTCCAGTTCTGTGAGATAGCATAGGTATATCTCACCCTCATCAGTAGATTTGAAAGCACTTTACAGAGGATGTCAGTATAATTATCAAATGAGCGTTTAGAGCCTACATGTCAAAGTTACCTTTCAGTCTCTTTCCATCTATTAAAAACTGCTGCACAGCTGGTTTAAAATAAGCTTTGTTGCATCACATAAGGAAAAGTGATGATTCTTAAGTTGGTAAATAAGTTCAATAAATGATCTACTGGTATTTTGACACTGGTTGGATGTTGCTCAGAAACGATCACATACACATTACACAATGACTCAATCAGTGCAGAAAAACTTGTGATTTTTTTGGTTTGTTTTTTTAAACCCCAACAGAGAAAATCCTGTCTGGCTACTCCCTGTGATAGTTTTATGCATATCTGTTTCAGTCAGTCAGTCACTCAGAAACAGCACAGAGGTATTGCTATCACCAGCACCTTATCCTGATTTCCTCTTCCATGTGTTTTTATGTACCTTGTGGAAGTAACTCTTTAATCTGATCTGTGTATTTACTTCTGAATCTTCACTGCAAATTTTTCACTAGTGTAGCTTAAATATCACCACATCTTCAGTGAGGGCCTGATTCTGTGACACATGCTCACACTGAGTAACTCTCTTGTACAAAAATAGTTCCATTAACTATGGGTGTTAAATGATATTCAGAGTGATAGCAAAGGTTACAGAGTCTCTGGAACTTGGTATTGGTTGGACTGGGTTCTGTTAAAAGTACTTGTTAGTATTAATTGCTCAAACTCTCATCACTTGCTGCTCAACAGCAAACCAATAAATTACTGTTGGATTACTTTCTTCTGCCTCTCATCTGGGTGTAGCCTTTTGCCTCCTTACAGTGATATTCCTAAAATCCAGATATATGCTACTCTTGCTCAACTCACAGCACTTCACAATGAAAGCAGTTATGCCCAGTCCTCTCCCTGCCTCAAATGTTTGGAAGTATAAGAGAATGGATTAAAACCCATTTAACATGGTTCATGAAATAGATGTTTACTTTATGTCCTTCTCACTTAGGTCCTGTTCCTTGGCATATGGTTTTAAAATGAATCCAATAACTTACTTTCTATAATTCCATTCTGGTCTAAGAGAGAGAGAGAGCAACTTGCATCTCAGCCTACTTTTTCACAAGTGTTAATTTTTTCTTTAAGGGAATTATATTCTTTTCTTGCTTTAGTTCTTCTTTCAATTAACATCTCTCCTAACAAGGTACAGTAGCATAATCTTCATAATAAAGATCAAAGAACAGATGCGCCTTCCTACTTTATTCTGTGTTTCCCATTGACCTCAAGATGTGATTCATTAATGTTGAAAAGAGTAAGTAAGAGAGATTCAGCACTTTCTATCCTCTAATCCTAACATAGGTTTTAGTGCCCTTGTTTAACTCCGTGAGTAACTTTGTGATCTTCCATGGCACATCATTTAACTCCAATAGCTTCCTCTCACCAAAGAAAATCATAAATGTTTAAAGTCCAGAAAACACGCCTACAGGTCAGATCCAAATTTCTAGTACTTCTCCATTATTTGTTATAGGTGGAAATTTAACTAAGTACTACTTTTTCCTTTCCTGGTGCTAACTTTATTCAGTTTCTTACTTATTTCAGGTGACCCTGTACCCTGTTTTACGTTTTCCTTGGAACCCTTAACAGGTCTGTTTCATGGACATTCTTAACACTTCTTTATGATTTCCTTGTTGTATGGTATAATAACTGCTTTTTTCCAGCCCTGTGTTACTACTTTTTTCTTTTTCTTTTTTTTTTTTTTTTTTTGCCCTTCAGGCTGCACAGATTATAAAATGAGGTTGCTGTGCCTCTTCTTCCTCTAATCTGCTGTCCTTTTAGTACCTCCACTTTGATTCCACATGTTCTTGGGTGGCCTTTCTTATCCCACCCCCTCTTTTGGATTTAGTGCTTTCTCTAGCTTTTTGGAAGCTGCTGCTCTCTCCATGTTCATTGTCTGTTTGGCATCAGCATGATCTGCAGCTTCGCTCTTTCTCTCTTTCATCTTTCAGAAGATCTCTGCTGCATATGGTGGCCACCTTTCTTTAAAACGACTTATGCAATCACTCTTTCAAACACTTAAGCAACCTGCCAATCTACCATCTCACCTATTCTTATCTTCAGTATCCCCCCCCCCCCCTTCAAGGTCTGTCACTCTGCATGATTAATTCAGAATAAATAGGATTGGCAAACAGTTTTGGTTCTTATATATTGGCTTTCTGTGGGTCCTAAAGTTTTTTTTTCCTCTCTGCTAGAAAACCTGCTTCTTTCTCTCTCTCGGCACCATCCCTTGAGCACTGTCTCTTTCTCTGCTTTTCTGTCTTTGTCTGTTGTCTCCAGGGCCTCCACTGTCACATCATACAGTTCTTCCATCATATCTGGCATTTCTGACCTGATCTACCTCTCTTGCTTGCCTGCATTTTTCTCATTAGTTTCAGAGCATCTCCTACTGATTCTGTCAAGCCATTTTTTTTAAACATTTCCCACAGCTTTTCTAATTTTTTTCCCAAGACTTTTAAAAATGTCCTCTAACAACTAAAGTGAACTGGTGGGGTTTTTATGTGTTAGCTTTCTTTTTTTATTTCCTGTAGTCTTTCTTAACAATCTTCAATCCATCACATTTGTATTACTTCCCACCAGTTACAGATGTATTTCTGAAACTACTGAGGAATGGCAAGATCCCATGTCAATTTGCTTTTACAATTTGTGATTTCAGTATGCTGTAGTTAACTGAGGGTAACTACCATGTAACTTTTGGATCCTGAGCTTTTAATGTGGTATGTTCCAATGATGCTTCACTAAGAGTTTATGCTGACAGCATGTTCTGTATTGCCTTGAGCTTCCAGTGTATAGTTTTAACAATTTTAACCTAGTGACATTCTCTTTCCCAAGGCCAGGTTTCCCGGGAGATTTTTCCCACATAGACACAATTCTCTCTAACTGGAGCACTGACATCTCTTAGCAAAATTAGCTCATCAGGCTTTACTACTATCTATGTGACACTCCCCCACATACAACACACACAGTGTTCATTGTAAACCCCTCCCTAAAATTGTTTGTACATAATCTAGGTAATTCTATTATTTTCATCCCCATGATAGCTGACCATATAGATTGTATTATTATTGCAGTGCCTGAATTTGATTTTAGTATACTAGATACATGGAACCCAAGAGACCAATGGATTCTACTAACAGTTTTGTAAACTCCTACTTCCCCCTTAGTTTTTCATGGGAAATGTAATGAAAGAACAATTCCAAAATATATTTCCAACTATAAAATGATTGAGGGCAAAACTTAATGTCACCAGCAATAGACCTTATAATGCATGTAAGATGTATCCACATTGGTAGGTGTAGACTATTTGACATAAAAGCAGGAATGTTGTTTTTGTTAAAATAACAATTTAGTTAATGTTTTTTTTTTATTCTGAGTAAACAGCATTAGGCAACTTGTTATAATTCTCTGCCATTGCTAGAAAACTGGACAATAGAGCACTCAGGTACCACGGTGATGAAAATTCCTACATAGTGAGATTGGGCAATAGACTATTGTTCATGATAAGAGACAAGCAAAGGAATCAATACAGCATACTCATGCTGTTTTTGTGAATACTTCCCAAATAATATATATATAACACTTTTATTGACTAAAAGTACAGTGCAACAAATAGGAACTGCAGTTTTGAGTATCTGTGCAAAATAATGCCCTTGGGTTGTAAAATTTGGGTAATTGTGAAATAATGCATTTGACATATATCATGATCTTTGTAATGTGGTACTGTAATTACAGTAGGACATAGGGAATCTGGAGGTGTAAGTTTTGTTACCAGCTGTGCTACAGGCTCTCTGTGTGACTTCAGGAAAATAACTCCTGTGTGCCAAATAACTTCTCTTTTCCATCTGTAAAATGGGATAATAGAATTTTTGAGGCTTAATTTATAGCTCTTTTGTGACACTGTCACCACCCCCTCAGCAGTCTCATGACAAGGCCGCAGACAAACTGCTCTAACCAAGCCATCTTTATAACTGTGTATGCCCTGCAATTACTACCTAACTGCATGTTGCAGTTCCAACTTCCTGTGCAACTGTTCTTCAGGTTGTTATTGCGAAGCTATTGTTAAAGGAGAAATCCATTTTAAAATGTAAAATGCTGTAGTTTTTAACTGGCACAATAACCCTTGTTCTGTCATGCTTTCCTCTTTCCTGCGTCTAATAACCCAATAAATATACATACACTTAATGGATTAAGAGTCAGCTGTTATACTTTCCTAAGTGTTTCACACCTGTTCTGTTTCTTACCATCTACCAAGTGATATAAAACAGCTTTTATGGGGACAAATGTCCCCATTCCTTTCCAGGAGCCAATCAGAATATTTATCATACACTGTGTTAGGTTGTTAAGTTCTGCCCCTCACTATAGTATCCAGATACTGTGTGTTGTCCTGTCCCCATCTAGCTAGTATGGTTAAAAGGTGATCTTAGTCAAGTCCTCACTGTTTCTAGTAGCGCTATTCCTGTTCTGTTGGTTAAATTAAACCAGAACTCCCTAACCTTGCTATCTTGAGTTGTAGGTATAGTGGTCAGACTCTGTTTAGGTGGTGCCATCCTCAAAGATGACAGAAGAGGTGGTTTCCCATCACAAAGGGCAAAGTTAAAAACTCCTATGAATCCCACCAATTGGGCTAGTGTCTTTGATTATGGCTGCAAGGATGCAGGAGTTATGTCAGTATATGTCATTGCTTGGGAGAATGGAAGGAGGAGGGAGTATACATTGGGATGCCTTTGCTTTGTGGCATCTGTATAAGAAAAAAAACCACTTTGCAGTTTTCCTTTGAAATAGAAATGTAGGGCTGGAAAAGATCTCAAGAGGTCAGCTAGTGCATCCACCTGCACTGAGGCAGGACTAAATATACCTAGACCTTCCCTGAAAGGTGTTTGTCCAACTTGTCTTAAAAACCTTCAAAAATGGGGGTTCCACAACCTCCCTTGGAAGGCAGTGCATAACTATCATTATAGTTAGAAAACTTTTCCTAATCTCTAACCTAAAATCTCCCTTGCTATAGAGTAAACCGATTACTTTTTGTTCTACCTGCAGTGGACCCGGAGAACAATTGCTTACCCTCTTCTTTGAAAAAGCCCTTAACATATTTGAAGACTGTTGTCAGGTTGCCCTTCCATTTTCTTTTTTCAGGATTACCAATGCCCATTTTTATCCTTTCCTCATATATCACATTTTCTAAAAATATTTTATTGCTCTCCTGTGGATTCTCTCCAGTTTGTCCGCATCTTTCCTAAAGTGTGGTGCACAAAACTGGATGTGGTAGTCCAGCTGAGGCCTCACCTCCCGTGTCATACATGGGACACTCCTGTTAATATAACCCAGAATGATGCTTGCCTTTTTCGCAACTTCACGTTGGTGGCTCACATTTAATTTGTGATCCACTATAACTCTGAAATCCTTTTCAGCAGTACTGTTGGCTCTCCAGTTATTTCCCATTTTGTAGCTGTGCATTTGATTTTTTTTCCCCTTCCTTAGTGAAGTGTTTTGCATTTGTTTCTAAATTTTATCTTGTTGATTTCAGGCTAACTCTCCAGTTTGTCTAGGACACTTGGAATTCTAATCCTGTCATCCAAAGTGATTGCAACCCCTCCCAGCTTGCGGTCATCCACCGATGATATAATTGTCATTCACACTAATTCATCACCCAAGTCATCAAAGTTCGGCTGACTTGTCTATAATTTTCTGGGACTTCTTTATTCCCCTTTTTAAAGATAGGTGCTATGTTTGCCCTTCTCCAGTTTTCTTGGACCTCACTTGTCCTGCATGAATTATCAAAGATAATTGCTGATGGTTCTAAGATTGCTTCAGCTTGTTCCTTAAGTACCCTAGGATGAATTTCATCAGGCCCTGCCGACTTGAATATGTCTAACTTATCTAAATATCCTTTAACCTGTTCTTTTCCTGTTTTGAGTGTGTGTTCCTTCACCCTTGTAGCTAATACTGTGTTAAGCAGCTGGTCATAATTTAACCGTTTTAGAGAAGACTGAAGCAAAACAGGCATTAAACACTTCAGCCTTTGTGATGTTACCCACTAATAGCTTTCCTTCCCTGCTAAGTAGTGGACCTCTGTAGGGAACTCTGTATTATCTTGCTTGCTAAATTCATTGTGGGGAACCCTGAAATGAAGAGGAGGATTAGGCATTATTTTGTGAAGGGGAGAGCGTCTTAAATGAATAGCTGAATAACCTGTTCCCTTATTATGTATGGATTTTTAAGAAGTTGTTGTGCCTTTCAGTGTACTTATTCTCACATAAAGGGGATATTTCTGAAATTTTGGGGGAATTTTAAAATCCTAATTTACTGAAAGATGTAATAAAAAGGGGGAAATAAATGCTTTAACACAGTCCATTGTCACATGCAAAATCCTTGATTTGTTAAAAGAGCCATGTAGAGAGGAAGCATTTTATCTTAATCTCACTGGGCTCTGTTCAGCAGAAAAGAACCACAGACTTTTGTGGTGCAGAAGTGCATACATCTGGCTCTGTGGTGGGTGTCTCCCATAGAGTTCTTGCTTAAGGTTGGAAAGCTTATACATTGAATCAGTAGGGCCCAATTATTAGCTTCCCCGCCACCCTCTTCCCATAGTACTGATTTTTGTGCAATCACATCCACAGTCACTAGTCAGGTGTGCCCTTCTGCTTGAGAGAAACACTGAAACTTTTTAATTCCGAGAGTTCTATTACTTGTGGTTTCTTTTTTAAAATATATCATCTTTCAGGGGTGTGTGTGTGTGTGTGTAATGCACAGCTATATATTCTCAAATAAAATACTTTAAATGAAAGTTACAGTTGCTTCAGTAAGTACTTTGAACCTTTATACAAAAACAATTCAAACAAACCTAAACGTTAAAGTTATCAAAATGACAAGTTAAGGTAATTTACAAAGCATATTCTAATACTACTTACTGCTGGTAAGCAAATGTATGAGCTGTGATTTACGCATTCCAATAGCCTTACCTCTGACCCATAAAATAGATGTATAAATACTTATTGGAGAGGCCTACACCAGGAGGTCTGCAGCAGGGGAGCATCCACTACATGGTTTGAAGGACAAAAAGAAAGCAAAGTAGTGCGCCATACTGCCACTTGTGCACCGTACCTACCGTAACTTTGAGATCTCAATTTTATTAACTTAGTCCATAGAATAGGGGTTTTACTATGCTTGGGAGGCTCTCATGTACAGGGACTGCACAACTACACAGATTGCTAAAGAAGTATTTTAGGGTTACAATCCTGGGACGCATTCATCACTGTATTCCACCAACTTCTGCTAGTTGCAAAAAACTGCCTGCAGCGGTGCCCGATAGTAGCGAGCCCGCTGCGGTGGGACAGAAGGGATCAGGAAGGCAAATGGCACAGTTCAGAAGGTGATATGGCCAGGTTGCCTGAATGTTGCTGAGTCATATATCCTCCATGCAGCTTTCCTTGTTTGGGCTCCTGTGAAAAATGCAGAACCAGTGTGAAGGGCAGCCATGAGAACAGCATATGGCCTCCCCTCGGGATGCATGCGCACATTATCACAGCTGCCTAAAGGTACAGTAGCTCATGTTTTAAATTAAAATGTGCTAGTCTGTATAGATATACATAGCTATCCCTCACCTGCAGACACTGTAGGAGGCGTGGCTGGTGCAAGGGTTTGTGTCTGGGTCTTCCCTGTGGTTTGCTGTTTCTCAGCTGCTCTGTTGGCCCTTTGGAGCAATTGGCAGCTGGTGCAAATTAGAGCAGTCTTCAGACTTTTCTATCTTATGCTGGCACACGGTCGTCTGTACAGTTCTCTTCTGAGTTTTACTGTGTGCTCCTTGGCCAGAGCCTGGAATCTGGACCTCTTAAGATTAATTTCTAATTTATGTTTCACCACTTCTGTTTGCTTTCTTCAGTTCATTCTGCCAGGAAGAACAAGGAAATACTCAGTTCTCTTATACTTATACAATGATGTAGTGTTTGGGCCTGCAAACATGGCAGGGACATATTTAAATTTAAACCAAAAAAAGTAGTTTTTATCTTGTGATTTCTGATGTTCGTGTGTTTTGTTTATTTTTTTCATATGCAAAACCCTAACTACATGATTGTGTCTCTTAAGTTTGTAAGAATGATAAGTTTAATTTAATTTGTCCTGTTTATTCGTTTATGCTCCCAGTTGTCAAAATACCTTTTAGTGTCTTTTCTTTGTCCTTTCATGAAAGCTCTTTTAATAGTTTTTAAAATAAAGATGTTACATTGATTTTTCATGTAATGGAAAGATTAGGTTTTTACTGTAATTCTCTTGATAACCCTCAGTAATGAAGTATCATATAAAAGGCTCTCATCTAAGAAGGCAAAATCTTCCTTAAAGTTAAAACACAATTCTTTTGAAGAACACTTATTAGCTCTTATACAAACTCTCTTTTCTTTATCTTTAGTGTCTTTGTTTGAGGTATGACTTCATTTTTGATCTTCTGTCATCTTTTATCATCTTTGCCCAAGCTTTTATATTGCAATTTTTTAATTCATACTTTCAGTTTTCTCTTATATGAGTGTTAAATGTATTAGATTTTTTTCCTCTAAGATTAGCTTTCTTCTCCCCACTTTTTAGGTCCATATGTTGTTTTTTTCCTCCTTAATTTAAAGCTTTACCTGCTTCAATGCAGTCTCTTCCTTGCATCATATTATTCCATTTCCTGCTAATTAGCATGGTGAAATTTTATTAAAAGTTTCTTTTTCCATCCACAACATCTCAAGGCTTGTGCCTATGTGAAACTGGCAGAGAACAGGTGTCTGGAATTAAAGCATACAGCTTTATAAACACAAACTTTTAAAAATGAAAAGTACTGTTTTTCAGGAACAAATCTAGATTAGCTTCCCAGCTGTTCTTTAGGAAAGAAATTCTTGCATAATTTTTGCTATTTTTGCTATACCAGATCTCATAAATCAGGTCAGTAGTTGTGGAGGAAACCTCTAAGAAACGGATGCTTTGGGAAAGTGTTGGTGATTCCTTCGATGTTGCTTTTCTCTGTTCTTCTGGAAGTGTCCTTTTTTGGATGGGACACAGAAGAGATTGTCTGAACATTTAAAGATACTATGGGACTTCTTGCCAAGGGTATGGGGTCCTGGCCAAATAACAGCTTGGATAATTACATGCCACCTGTTTGAATCCCCAGTGAAGTTTTCATTGGATGTGGTGGGTTTTGTTCACTTTCTGCCCTAAACAGTTGTGTAGTGCTGCTGTGTGTGTCATTAAACAGCTGCTATATTCCACCCCAGGGATGGCTGAAATTCAGCTGTGGATGAAGTAAATGATTCCTGTATCTGGTGGCTTACCTACCACTTCAGGGGCACTGTGAGGCTTAATTAATAAACATTTGCAAAGGGGCTTGAGATTCATTGATAGGTGAGTAGCTGGAGAAATACAAAAGTATTGATTTGAATTTTCGTTCAGTTCGGTGAACAACAGAGAGGCTTCTCCCTTTACATGCAGTTTTTGTGACAGGCTCCTTCCTTCTGCTGAAAAGCTATGTATTTTTAATATACAGACACTGCCTGGATTACACAAACCCAACTCACACAAACCTGTGCTTACAGAAAAAGTTCTGTAAGCCTTTTTTTTTTTTTTTTTTTTTGGTAATTGTCAGGTATACGTCCCCAACTTACGCAAAATTCGACTTGTGCAAGGTGTTCCAGAACAGAATGCTTGCATAAGTTGGGGAGCGTCTGTAATGGATGCAGTGTTAAACTCTCTGATGATAACCTATGCCAGATTTCACATGAATGAGGTCCCACCTGTGAACAATGAGGCTCAGCCAATTGGAAACTTGCTGTATCTGGCCTCTGTTCAAACAGCTGCTGCTCTGGTGGTGATTAAAGCAGAAGTGGTTGGGTGGTGATCATTATTTATTCATTCTTTTGGTTTATACACACAGCTATCTCTAACTTCCTAGGCACTTTTCAAACTTTAAAAAACATGTGCAGTGATCAGATTCATACTGACATTACAATTTTTCAGCCCCAAATACGATTCTCCATCAAGATAAAGCCCTCTACTCTCAATCATCCTCAAGAAAAAACTGTTAATGTGTCCTGAAGGTCAATAGATTCAAGCTCCGGCAGACTAAGCCAGGAAGCAAATTCCAGAGTGAAGGGCCCTCTGCTGAGAATGACTTGTCCACAGCTCCCAGATGAACAATTATCCAGGTGATCTCAAGTATTGAGATACCACCCAGAAAGAGGGGGTGTCACAGATACTGAGAGTCCACATTAAAAGATTCAAGATAGCAATTTGAATTGCACCTGGAAAGAAAGCAGCAGCCAATGCATCTTCTGGAGCATGGGTGTAAATACCTCCAAAGTAAGCTGGCAACTGCATTCTGCACTAGAGGAAGCTTCCAAGTGTGCCCTCATATAAAATGCATTTCAGTGACTTGTTTTGGAGGTGACAAAGGCACAAGTATTGATGACTAGGTCCACATCTGAAAGGATAGGTCTCCTTGCCAATGGCAGACTCAAAAAGTGTACTCAGCCACAGTTGCTCACCGTACAAACAGTAGCATCTGCAGGTTCAAGAGGGATCCTTAGTTGCAAATCTGAATAAAAAAAGACAGGCATATTCTCTCAATGGAAGGGTAGGTATTGCCTCCAACACTCAGGTAAGTGTGCTGGAGTGGTAGGGAAGTTAGTGGCTTTTAAAGAAGTCCGTGGGGCATGTTCAGCAAACCAATAGATGGTTGGGGAAGCAGAAATAGGATGAGGGAACTGTAGTGGTGGCTGTGACAAGAATAGGGGTGTAGAAAGTAGAACTATCCATGTATTAGATGAAAGAAAAAAGTGGAAAAATGTGAATGTTGGGGCTGTGCACCAAAGGAAAGAAGATGTTCTGCATAAATCTACACAGTCCATTTGAGATTCTTTGTTGTGCTTTTGCTGTGTCTCTACAAGATAATGTTATCGCTCTCATACTGGGGGTGCTTTAAGGGAAACATTCTAGACTTGTGGAATGTTGTAAAGGAGTGAAAGTGACAGATGATGGGTGTGAGGCAGGAGGCCAAATTATTCTTCTTTGTTGGTCCCTTTAAAACATAATGCTACTTTTTTTGTGCAGGTTTTATAAGTGAGCTCCAAGAGGAGAATTTATAGTTTTCAAAGTTACTCTCTCTAAGGACCTGATCCAAAGCACACAGAAGCCACTTGGAGTCTTTCCACTGACTTCAATAGGATTTGGGATTTGAATTAGGTCCTAAAATGCAGGAAAAGCCAATATTAGAAGAGGCTTCTGAACCAGATAGAAGTTCCTCTCATATATGCGTAGACAGAAAGCATTTGTTCAGTTGATTAATTGTCATTTATTTCAAAATCATATATGCCAATGGGACAGTCTTCCCACAGATTTTGTAGGAAGTGCATAAGGCATGCATTAAAGGAATGGCTATTACATAGGTGATGGAATCCAAAAGAACTCTTTTAGCAAACCAGTTAATCTTGAAAAAGAAACCAGAATTCCTTCAGCAACTGCTGATCTTTGGTGCTTCCCAAGAAAAGCAAGCTCAAACTGAATGATGATGTTTTTGTGGTACTACAACTACAACACTAATGTATAATATTGTGGAGGAATAAAAAAGCTGGCTTCAGCAACTAGCTCTATTCATGTTCTCAGGGGTGCCTCAAATCCATCAAACCACTGAACAAGGAAAATTGCCCATTTTCTGTTTTAAAATCCAGTATAGCTGTACATAGATCTGTAGGTTTTACCAAATTGGATTAATACATTAATTAATCTTGATGAATAAAATACTAGTGAAAGTCTTAGCACACCAACTGTCTCTAGCCCTACCACTACTCATTCATGCTGACCAGTCTGGCTTTATTCAAAGAGCAGGCACAATTCATAACAATTTCACAAGCATTTAAGCATATTGATCAAGTTAACCAAGTGAATTAATGTGGCTGCCTCCTAGCATTGGATGCAGAGAAGACATTCACCAGGGTTCTTTGGGGCTATCATACAGTCATAGTAGAGAAACTGAATTTTGGACATCAGTTTGTAACCTTCATCCAACTGTTCTACAGTTTTCCTTCATTTGAATGTCACCTAATATCAGAAGCTTTCTCCTTAAAGAGCACCATAAGGTGAGGGTATCCTTTGCCACCATCTTCCCTTTGCTGTTTCCACTGAACCAATTGCAATAGCTGTCAGAGGTTCTCTTGAGACTCAGGCCATGCCAAGCCGCTATAAAGAACATAAATTGTCCTTTCCAGTTGTGACCTCTTGCTTTATGTCTGGAAGTAGAACCTCTGTATTAAAGGCCTATGGCACTATAAATGTCCATGTATATTTAACCAAGGCTGAGATGAAACCATTAGGTACTAATTAAGCATATTCTAATTTTTCATGTCAATAATTCTGTCCCCACCCTTTGAGGGATTTGGACACTTGGGGATACAAATCTCACCCAATTTAATCAAACTCATCTATAACCCCTTTTATATAGCTTACATTGTGACCCTCAAATTATATGTTTTTTCTTTGTTTGCTTGATTCAACTTGATAAAAATGAATGATTTTCCTTGAATGTAACAGTTCCGGCAAATCCTCCCACTTTGACTACCTGCAGAAATTTTGTGGCATAGAAAGAGACAGATAATCAGCTTGTTGAGGTTGTCACAGTAGAAGGCAACTACACCTGTATTCCCCCTGCATGGTCTCTTGAGGGCACCCACTCTAGGCTTCTGGATCCTCAGCTGTCACTTCTCTTGGGCAGAGAATTTTTCAAGGACAAAGTTTAGTTATGGCCACATCCCAAGTTTCCCTAAGGTGGTGTTTCACATCAGCTAAGTCATCCATGTCCCCCCACCACCTTTTTTTCCCCCGAAGCCACATCAGATTAGGGAGGATGCTGCCTTCCATACTCTTGACGTCAGGAGAGCATTGTCCTTCCATCTGGGCAGAACCAAATCATTTAGAAAGTCTCCCAGGCTGTTCATCTCATTTTCTGTTACATCCAAAGGGTCCACATTCTTTTCCCAGAGACACTTGAGGTGGATTTTGGGGTGTATGATTTCTTGTTATGGATCTGCCGATATACAACCTCCTCCTAGGGAGTTAGCCCATTCTATGAGGTCTCTGTCTACCTTTATAGTATTACTTAAACATATTTCCATTGCTGAGACATGAAAGCTGCAACTTAGACTTCGATACATACTTTTCCCCAAGAATTATGCAGTGGTTCATTCTTCTAGATCGGATGCAGTCCTTGGGAGTGCAGAGTTGGCTTCAGCACTGGACTCTGCTCCAAAGCTCCCTACTGCAAGGATACTACTTGGAAGTCACCTGATGGGAAGCAGCCATAGGGACACTACTCGAAGAAGAAGGAGAGGTTACTCACCTTGTGCAGTAACTGGAGATCAAGATATGTGTCTTTATGGGTTCTCCAGTACCTTCCTTCCTTCCCTTTTGCTTCAGAGTTTCCTATGTGGTGGAGAAGGACCTGGGGCAAGTTTGCCTGTGCAGCCCTATCTATTTTTGATGCCAAGCATGAGGATGAGTTGGACGCATGCATAGGCTGAATGGCCACTGCTGTCGAAATTCTCCAATCAGAGATGCCTGGGGTTTATGTGCACCTGAAGTGGATCACTCACAGGCACATGCATCTCAAAGAACTCCAGTTACTTCACAAGGTGAGTGACTTCTCCATCTTGTGTAGTGAGTTCTATATATTATCTCCTTGCTTCCAGAGCAACAAGATGAGAAAATCCTCAAATACCATGAAAACTCTTAACATCATGCCTTCATCATTCACTATTCAACTAGTCTCCTTTTTGTTAAAAAATTATCTACAAGGTGAAAAAAAATGGTTTGTGCCCATTATTGCTGCTTTATCATGTAGAAGGTGCTTAAAAGGTTTGTTTTCTGCTTGTTTTTTACATTAGAAATTTGAGTTATGTTCTGTCTGGAAAACGTTATGATGACTAGAGAACTAGTGAAATGGTGACAACACAAGAGCCAAGAGAAGGAATGCGGAGTAAATGAGAGGGGAAAGGAATTTGAAATAGCTGTGCTAAAATTCGTGTGTGTGTGGTTAATACTTGTTCTTCAGCTGACATTTGGGAGAAAGGAATATTTTCCTTTGTCTTCCATTAAAGTGTTAAAGTTAAAAATATATGACCTATAAGTCATTCAGCAAGATCTGTGAAGAACAGACTTGAGATATCCCATGTTTCTCAAGTATAAAACAAGCAGGGAAAACCTCAAACCCATCGGGCTTTCTTTGATATATAAGCGAAGAAAAAAAATCTCTGCAAGTCTTTCAAATGGCATCTTGTATATTTATCTGGTCTTCCTTTCGTTTACATATTCCTAGGCTAATCTTACAGCCCTTGCAGCAGAAACTCACAGACTCTGTTTCTGTGGGTTATGTCCTGCATAACAGTATAAAAATAAACTGCCTTTCAGTTCCCCAGCTGATGTAGTAAGGGTGCAAGTGAGGTGCGCCAACTTATGTCAGAAGTGTAGTTAAGGTCCTTGAGCACAGTTATGGCAGTGTGGTTAAGGCATGGCAATGACCCATCTGGCACTCCCTTTTTTTCTTCCTTGTTAGTGTCTTGATATCTTTCCTTTGAACCGTGTAGTCTTGGTTTTGTTTTAATTTGTACTAGTCTTAAAAGAAAAGTCTAGAGGGAGAAAGGAGATGGGCAGAGGATTGTGATGGTGGCGGCAGCAGCAGCAGGAGGTTGTATTCAGAAAGGTCTGGATGCACATGATTAGAGCCCTGTGCAGATACACATTTGGTATCCGCATCCAATCTGTGATCTGCAAAAATGGCTCCTGGATATCCACATCTGCGGATATTTGTGGATTTGCAGGGCTCTGCACATGATCACAACCTGTTTTCTTCTCTGTGGACTCTAGCTATTCTTTCCTCCTCTGATTGTCTGATTGCTTTGACCTCCTCCCTCGCAATCTCTCTGCCTCAGGAAGAGTTTTGACCCTGAAAAGGGAGAAGTGGCAGAGACTCAATGAAATCCATGGCTATGGATATTGATTTTATGTGGAAGGTGCTTGGATGGCACTATAAAACCGTAGGTAGATTCAATCCCTCCACTGCCAGACTCCATGCTTCTTCCATCTCTCCTGTCTTTCTCTCTCGCTTTCTTTCCTTTTCAATGTCCCGTGTCTCTTCCTGCCTCATCCTGTTTCCTATTCATTCACCTGCTGCACCTCTCCCTGCCATATGTATGTTGTAGCAATGTGGGTCTCACCCCTGTGGCGCCTCCTGCTGGTCTCTTCCAGGAATTAACTCTCCAGCCGTTGGTGCACCCTCTGCAGGCTGGTGATCCACCTTACCACTGGCCCCCGTGTCCCTCCCAGGACCTGGTGCCCCTTTATCTGGGGTGCTACCTCCTGGCAGTAACCCCTTTCTCTTTGGGTCTTCCCTCCCCAGGGGCTCCCACACCCACTATCCCCACCTTGCCTCAGTATACGGCTACTGCCGGACATTGTCTAGCTCCCGCTCCTTGGGGCAGACTGCAGTATCAGCCTACTCATCGCTGGCAAGATTGGGTTTGGACCTGCTGCCTTTGCCTACCCTTGGGCTGCCCTCTGCAACCCCCAGTACCTATTTGCCTTTTGCTAGGCCACAGCCTGGGGCTTTCCAGGCTGGAGGTCCCCAGGTCCTCTGCCTTTCCCCAGCCCTGCTCCACTTAGGTACCCTGTCCCTGCAACCTGGCCCATCTCCCTCCACAAACAGAGACAGACTGTTGAGCTCCTGGCTCCCAGCCTCTTATATAGGGCCAGATGAGGCCTGATTGGGGCGTGGCCCAGCTGTGGCTACTTCCCCAATCAGCCTAGCAGCTTTTTCCCCTACCACAGCCCTCTCCCCGGCCTGTCTTTAAATCCCTCAGGGCAGGAGCGGGTGACCACCCCACTACATATATGTACAGTGATGAACATGGGACTAGTGGGAGTTGTTTGCCGAACTGTGCCCTAAATGAGACAGATCCAGTACATGGGCAAATAGTTAAAATGCAAGAAGGCATGGAGATAATGTTGGTGAACTGCTCAGTATGGGAAAGCTGCACAAAAATAGGCCTAAAAAGGTTTTAAGAAGGACTTTGAACCATTTTTGAGAACTAATTTTGATCTAGTTTGGACAGCACCTTCGGCTCACCCTCCCAAAGCACAATCCTATTGTACTTTCGTAGAATCATGGAATATTAGTGTTGGAAGAGACCTCAAGAGGTCATCTAGTCCAATCCCCTGGTCAAAGCAGGACCAACACCAACTAAAGCATCTTAGCCAGGGCTTTGTCAAGTCGGGCCTTCAATACCTCTAAGGATGGAGATTCCACCACTTTCTTCTAGTTCTTCACATCACTCTTCAAGGGCCTCCTTCCTGAGGGTTAGGAAGACCTTTACCAACTTTTCCAATTAAAAAATATACTATGACTAAGTATAGTGTACATATGCCCTTTACATTTTTAATTGTCTGGCTGTAAATCTAAATTTAATAGTGAATGAAGCACTTTAGGAGGTTGTGCTGGCTGTATAAATTAAAATTGAAATTTCTTAAAAAGAACGGAGAATGCGCTGATTGACATCGTTTTTGTATTTGACACGAGTTTACATCTGTTAGTAAATTTAAATGATGAGTTAAATGGTATTTAAATGGCAGAGTGCGAGGGCATATCCTCTACATAATTACTTTAAATACTTTTTATAGCTTCAGGATTTGTGCTTGTAATAGTAGCTTTATCACATTGCTACCTGACAGTCTATGTGCTGTAATCCTGCCTTCATGATGGCTTTCACCTTGTTGAAGAAGACATTCATTAGAACTCCCTTTTAACTGTTAATGATGATTTTATCAAAGAGGAGTGTGTAGTAACACTAAAATAACTTAAACAATACGAGAAAATGTAACGGCGTCTACAAGCAATGTTTACTTTCTTGAAACATCTTGTGACTGCCCCTAATTCTTGATCTCGAAGTACCCATTGATGAGGGTAATTTTAATAAAGTTGTGATATAATTTATAGGCCACTGTTAAAATCATGCATTTTTACATTTGAGAAAATATTTTTAAAAATATGATATGGTTTTGATGTGAAAATGTAATGGCACCAGACTGGTTAGAAATACCTTTCTAATTTTTGTCAAATCATTGTGTAGTGTGATGGAAGCTGAAGACTGTTAGTGATAGAGCCCAGATACTTTTGGCCAGCACTGGTTCCTATCTTCAAAGGTTGTAGAGCCCTGGAAAACTCCATGGCCTGCCTTGGAACACTGGCTCTGGGGACTGCTCCTTATTCCAAGGAACTTGCAGCCCCATGGCTCTCACTATATAAAGCTGGTTTTATTTTTATGTAGTCACCTGTGCAGGACCCATGCCCTGAAGTGCAGACTGCACATCCTCTACTCTGGCTGCTGTATATGGTAATTACACTTTGGGGAGCATTCTCCAGGCCTTACGGATTTCCCAGCAGTGGGGGAGGGAATACTGCTTTTCATAGCTGACTAAGTCTGTTGCGGAAGCCTTAAACTGAGGTCTCCTAGCTGATCATTTTGAAAGGGAATTCATTGTGTCAGAGCAAGTGGGCAATATACAGTCTCCAGCACCCCCTCTTCCGTAATCCAATGTACAGGTGAAGAGACGGGTGAAACCTCCCATTTCTTAAGAGAGCTTCCATCTGCAACTGTGGTGAGTAGTAGTAATAGGTATAGTGCTGAGGACCACAGTAACAACATATACCCTGTGCAGCCCCACCAGGGACCAGAGGAATGGGCTGTGAATTGGGAATAGGGCTGTTTTGGTGGGTTGGGAGGTTTATATATGAGCTCTGCTTTGTTACCCATGTTACAGAGGGGTTGTTGATTTTGTTGAATTACTTGTGCACAGGACAGGCCTTGGAGCAGAATGACTCTGTGCTCAGTTTCTTTACCGTATATGTCCCATAAGACCAGACATTCACTCTGTTGCTTTCAGTCCACAAGTAGGTCCTGCACACATCCTAGAGGCACATGTGTTCCATAAAAACCATTTACACCTCAGGAAAGTTACTGAATTTTCCAGAACCTGGATGTTGTAAGTGCACTAAATGCAAGTATATTTTAACAACTCTCTAAACGGTTCCTTCTTATATGGGGTGTTTCATATCAGATGCCCATATCAGACTACCTTGATACATATAAAGTTGCTGTTCTTTCACATTTGAGAGTGATTACTATTTCAAAATTGTGAATCATGAAATAATGAATTTATGGGAGAAGTTGAGCATGTTGCAAAGTGTGGTTCTACTAATACTTTGTTTTCATCCTTGTCCCACATTGATGCCTTAGCAGATTAAGATGTATATATGTAATTGGTATATAAGGGACTTGCAATAGCTTGTTGTACAGAAGAAAAATGCACTGACTAACCCTCTAAATCAGAAACGATGTAGCCTCAGTCAGCAATTTAAATCTTTTCCATTAGGGTGAGCTGGTTCCAGTGACTTTTGCTCCACTTTTCTTCCCTCTGAGTAGCCCTGCTGCTAGGTTTGAAAAGTCCTATACTGTAAAGTTGGAACCCTGGAAAAATAAAGACAAAAACCGCAAGAAGAAGTTCAAAAGAAGTAAAGACTAAGAATGAAGTTTTCAAGCTATGTTCCAAGGCAAGGACTTTTCATCTTTAAACCTTTGAATTGTGAATCAAGGCAGTAAAACTTACTACTAGGTTAAAGTTTAAATGGCATAGAAAAGGTAGGAAAAAGATTAAACATATTCTGTCTGGACAGTGGAACAAAGACTTTGAATCCTTGTCTATGCACCTGTCTATAGAGTATCCAAGTTCCAGGAGTCCTACAGAGGACATGCAATGAGCACTCTTATTGTTCGTATTAAGAACTGAAGTAATTGAAAGGAAAAGTAAGCTAAGGAAAATCAGAAATCAGATGTGACTGCCTGTATGGTTAAAAAATAATTTAAAGGGAAAGTGACTATCAAGCAGTTCATATTATGGAAATATGACCATTGAAGATAAAATAAAAAAAAGTCTATTATTCTTTAAAAGAGTTTTTTCTCTCCAAGACTTAAATATCATTTGAAAGCCAGCAATGTTCACTGAGTTCCTTACTGGTCAGTTGTAAGAGAATCTTTCAAATATATATTTTTATTTAGTTTTTGAATTGATAACGTCCTAGTTGGATGCTGAAGCATGGGAGGAGGGTTTTTTTTTTTTTGAGTAAATTTAAAAGTCTTTGGAATTGAGTAAACATGTTACAATTTTATGTTCTACTGCATTAAACTTCCTTCAGCTGCCTTTTTAACACAGCTTTCTAATTCCAAATGTTCTTTTATGGAACAGCTCCGTATTGAGAAAAGAGTAATAAATGTAATCTTTCACAATCTGAGTTAATAAATTGTGGCATTCACTCAGGTCTGAGTTCTTCTGGAGTTGTCTATTTCACAAAAATCTCTTGTCTGCCAATTTAACTGTCTGCTGTGTGGGAAATGGTTATTAGAACATGCATTAAAGAGACACATGGACATAGAGAGATTTTTCTTAAATGAGGACTTTGAATCATGATGAATGCAAAGCTCCTAAATTCTGGAGCACATCTGTTTAATGGAGAAAAAAGTAGTATAAAAAGAGAGAGGCAGATACACACCAGTATCTGATGTCAACTTTAAAAGTATCTGTAGTTTGCAAAATCAGCTACTCTGACAATAGTCACTATAGATTTACAAGATGTTTGGAGATTTGGAGATATACCCCCATGTATCTAAGATCCATATTGAACAGTACATGTTGAATAAAATCTTATACCAGGTAATGATGCATGCTTGGTGTTTGGATCTTATAATATATTCTGTTATGTGGTGGATTTTATTTTTCCTCTTTTTTTTTTTGAGGAGTAAATAAGGCCCAGTCTACATTAGTGAAATTTGCATTGCTGTAGCTATTTTGATGTAGTTACACTGATGTAATTCCCCAGCATAGACATGGGCTTACTTCAGTGTGAATTACTTGTCTACTTTAATTTAGGGATGTGCCTCAGTGTAACTACATCAATAGTTGCTTCAGTGCAAATTTCTCTAATGTAGACAGCTTGAGATTTAGCATGGAAATTTAAAATATTATAGAATTTTAACTGATTACCAATGAAACTTTTAATCAACTATTAATACTTTGGTTAACCATTCTGGGGATATAGATATGTATTATGGGTGTGTATAGTTATCTATAAATTAACCAAATATCCTTTTTCAAATGTATTTAAACTTTTTATTTAACTGGCATGCAGATGTTCAATTGAGTTTTGTCAGAAAAATATATTATAATGTTGTTTAAAATCTGGTTGCTTTTCATTGGGGGAAGAAGGTGAATTAGTCCATCTTAAAAATTACCGTGACTAGCTTTTTATAAGCAATTGTGCCTTCCAGTCTACCTGATCTAAGTCACACTGCAGACTTTCTTCATTCATTTAAGAGTCTTCAAAATATAAACTCAAATTAAAAAATACTGTGTACAAATGAGGGATGCTGGAAATAATTTTCCTAATAATTTTATTAAGATTTTCCGTGACTCAGTTTCCACACAGGTATTCCTTTATTAGTCCAAAACCAAGTGTTGATTACATCCAAAATACCAATATAAGTATATACTTACAGTCTTATATTCTATATCCTAGCCACGATACTGGGATAAGTATTGGCCAAAATAGTTGCAACGGGATCTGGTCTGGGAGATACCTTCCCATCATGGTGTGATTCCAGAGGGGTAAGGAAAAGCTCTGACAAAGAAAACTTTGTTTTATTTTTTACATTATAACAAACAATTACCATCATTGCTAGTTATCAGGCCTTAGCGAAGACCAGATGAAACAATGAAATCTGCTCTCTTTGTGATTTTCTTCTGGTCTAACTTTGCCATATTTCTGCCTAACCTTGGACTAAGCAATTCTTTATAATAAACTAAACGAGCCAATTAGTTACTGCACTTGGGGGTACCCAATTAACCATTTTTTAAAATTTCTATTTCCTACACCCAAACCTTAAATAAGATTACATCGATATTCCCAGGGTCACTAAAATTTTAACACAAACAATCCTCCTTTCTCATGAGTTCATTCTTTTTTGGTCACGTTTTGAGCCAATTATCCATGCCAGCATCCGATCTCAATTTAAAAGCATAGGTCACCCATGCCTAACATGGGACTATATTCCTATAAGGGGATTTTGTTTCAGAAGTCCAGTATTTCTAAGTTTGAACTCAAATGAATTTAGTTCCACTTGAAGCTGAAGTGCCTGACACACTGGGTCGATTCTAATTATGTAGATTACATGTGGAACTGGATTAATACATACTCATAGAAATTAAAGATGAAAAGTCAACTCTGCTAGTGCAAATTTCTTCCCTTCTTTATATTCTGCAGCTTTCCATCTTCTGATCAAGTTTTGTCAGGTTTTGCAAGCTAAGATCTGGATAAGAATGCTCTAGGGCAGGGTTTCTCAAACTCGAGTTGCCGCTTGTGTAGGAAATGCCCCTGGTGGGCCAGGCCGGTTTGTTTACCTGCTCTGTCTGCAAGTCCAGCCGATCGCAGCTCCCACTGGCCGCGGTTCACCGCTGCAGGCCAATGTGGGCTGCTGGAAGTGGCAGCCAGTAGGTCCCTTGGCTCGTGCCGCTTCCAGCAGCTCCCATTGGCCCAGAGCAGTGATCCGCAGCCAGTGGGAGCCGCGATTGGCAGGACCTGTGGACGGGACAGGTAAACAAACTGGTCCAGTCAGCCAGGGGCTTTCCCTACACAAGCAGCGACCCCAGTTTGAGAAACCCTGCTGTAGGGAGCATTTAAGGTGATTCTTAAGATGGAGCTGAATGGACCATCTTCCTCCAGGCAGTGCCCTACAGTGATGCTATTGGGTGCTGTGTTGCTGGAGGTGCTGACTGTCAGATTAGAGAGAGAACTTAAATCTTAATGATGTGTGATAATTATAGATTTCAAGCTGTTTCTGGCAAAAAAACAACAAAAAAGGTGTTTCCTATCCCATGTGTCTTGGCCAATATCCAATTTGGGAAATTACATTCTTATCAAAATTCCCAATAAAATTTGTTTGGGTAGATTATTCTTCATATCTGGTCCTAACCTGTTACATGTTACTGAACACTGTTAGCTGCTATGTTTCGCTTCATAGGTATCTGCATTTCACAGTTGGGTTAAATTATTCTTCCTACTCAGTCATTTTTTACAACAGCGGTTCTCAAACTATGGGTCAGGACCCCAAAGTGGGTCACGGCCCCATTTTAATGAGGCTGCCAGGGCTGGCTTAGACTTGCTAGGGCCTGGGATCAAAGCCCAAGGGCTTTAGCTCTGGGCATCGGAGTTCAGGTTACAGGCCCCCTGTAGGGTTGCCAACTTTCTAATCACACCAAAACCAAACATCCCTGCCCCATCACTTCTCTGAGCCCCTGCCCACTCTCACTCCATTCCCACTTGCCTCTGTCACCCACTCTTCCCCACTTCCACTCACTTTCACCGAGCTGCCAACTGGGGGTTGGAGTGTGGGAGGAGGTATGGGCTTTGGGTGGGGCTGCAGTCTCTGGGGATGAAAGGTTTGGGGTGCAGGAAGGGACTCCGGGCTGGGGCAAGGGGTTGTGTGTGGGATTGAGGGCTATGGATAGGGGTGGGACTGGGGACAAGGGGTTTGGGGTGCAGGAGGAGGCTCCGGGCTGGGCCAGGGGGTTTGGGTGCAGGGTCCAAGCAGCGCTTACTGAGCTCCGAGGAAGTGGCCGCCAGGTTCCTGCAGCCTCTAGGTGCATGGGTGGGCAGGTGGCTCTGTGCGGTATCTTCCCACCTGCAGGTGCCGCCCCCTGCAGCTCATATTGGTCGCAGTTCCTGGCCAATGGGAGCTGCAGAGCTGGTAGTTGGGATGGGGGCAGTGCATAGAGCCTCCCAGTTCCTGGCTGCCCTAGTGCCTAGGGGGCTGCAGGGTCCTGGGGGCTGCTTCTGGGAGCAGTGTAGAGCACTGGGCCCCTGCTACACTGCCGACCAGACTTTTAACGGCCTGGTCAGCAGTGCCGACCAGAGCCGCCAGAGTCCCTTTTCGACTAGGCATTCCGGTCAAAAACCAGACTCCTGGCAACCCTAGCTCCCTGCGTGGGAATGAAGCCCTTGGGCTTCGGCTTTGGCCCCTTCCCCACCAGGGCTTGGTCTGGCTCAGGCTTCAATTCCGTCTCCTTGGGTCGTGTAGTCATTTTTATTCTCCAAAGGGGTTGTGGTGCAATGAAGTTTGAGAACCCCTGTTTTACATCAACCAAAGTTTCTAAAGTACTTTGGGATGAAAAGTGTTATTTTTTTTAATGTATTATTCATTGCATTGTCTAGTCTTAAAAGCTTAAGGTGGGTAAATCAATTAACAAGCAATTTGTTAGATATTGTATTTTGTGTAGTGGTAGTCTTGTACAATTGGCACCTTAAAAGACATGGCTGAACATTCATGTTTTTAAAGCTATTTTAGTTTATTTTCAGGTACAGTATATTCTAGACACACTATCATTAATTTACAGAGTTTGTTTGTGTATTGTACATCATGTCACTTGGTCTTCATTTGTTAGCATGTGCATGTTATTTGTTGTTTGGGTCTCAGCTCACTTTGACACTAAATACATGAATGTGAAAAAGTACTCTTTCCAAACCTGACACTTTGTATTGGGTTACGTAGCTGATGCCTATTGGACACAGTAATGGGCACATGTTTTAAGGAATCAACGTCTGCGATGTGGTGTCAGATATAAGAATCTTAGAGCAGTGGTGAGCAACCGGCAGGCTGTCAGGGTAATCCTCTGACGGGCTGCAAGACAGTGTTTACACTGACCGTCTGCAGACACAGCCACCTACAGCTCCCAGTGGCCGTGGTTCACACTTGCTGGCCAATGGGAGCTGTAGGAGGTGGTGGCCAGCATGTCCCTGCGGCTCACACAGCTTCCCACAACTCCCATTGTCTGGGAATGGCGAACCGCAGTCACTGGGAACTGTGGGCAGCTGTGCCTGCAGGCGGTCAATGTAGACACTATCTCGTGGCCCACCAGCGGGTTAACCTGATGGGCCACTTGCCGCAGGTTGACCACCATTGATCTAGAGAGAGAAATAGGTAGTAGCATTCACCAATATTATACAGTATATCACTTCCTGCTCTTATGCAAGGGAGTATGTTGTGCCCTATCTCCTTAGTATAAATTTATTTCTCAAAGTCAGCTGGAACTGGCAGATTAGACTGTTTAGTCCATTGGAACTGGCAGATTAGACTGTATTAACTTCAGTATATCTCCTGAGCAGAATGTTTTGCCTTGCATGCAGTTATGAATGTAGGATAATTAACCATTGCAACAGCTTACCTAGGGATGTAGTGGATTCTTTGTCACTTTACTTCAAGACTGGATGCCTTTTAAAAAGATATCCTAATTCATCCAAAAGCTGCTGAACTAGATGCAGGAATTGCTAAGTGAAATTCCGTGTCCTGTGTTATACAGGAGGTCAGACTAAGTGATCTTCTGGAGAAGGTGCTTTAAGCCAACTGGAGGGAGTTCTCCAGTCTGCTTAATAACTCCTGCCTCTGTGTGAGAAGTGGTAGCTATGTTGATGGAAGAAGCTGTCTTGCTGACATAACACTGTTTACACAGACACTTAGGTCAGTATAATTTATTTCACTTGGGGTATGGATTATTCACACTGCTGAGCAATGTAAATTATACTGAAGTAATTTGCAATGTAGACATAGCCTTAGAGAGAGAGAGAGAACGCTTCTCTGTCCTGTCGCTTGAGGTTCAGAGACAGGTTTTGGTGCCTAGGGCCGTCACCCAGGCTTTCTGCTTTCAGTGATCTTTTTGCTTCCTCCTATAAAGTCATTCGTACCCTCTTCCCTCACGCAGTAGAGCAGGAGACTGGATCTTAAGCAGCTTTTGCACTTGCATAGTTTAGGAAGTTTCTTGCAGTCTCTAGCATTTGGTTTGGCTCCATAAAGGACACTGGGATATGCTGGTTTTGACAAGTCATTTTAGCGAGGCTTGCAACCCTGTGACTTTGCATGCTACCTTCTGATCTCAGTCCAGTTGTGACACAGGCCCATTGTTTAGGAGCACGTCAGTCTGTGATCGCTATACATATCTGCTCTTTGTTCACATACAGAACGCTTTAGGTACGGCACAGTCAATATAGTTGTGTGGCCATAATGACCGCAGCATGTACCAGTGGTGAACCCTTACAGAGATGGAACTGTAGAGACAGTTCTACTCAGAGAAAACAGTCCTGTGCCAGAGCACTGAGGACTAGAACCAGCGACAACACGTAAGGTTTTTAATTCACATGGGATGAAACTTTTGTATTGCAGAAGTTAGCTTGTTTTTTTATATGTGTATATACTCAGTTAATCTCATGTCTATGTACAATCCATAGCAGAGATTAGTACACTGCAAAATAAGTGATTACAAAAGCATACCTGCACAGATTTATTTAGGTTAAAATGCACCACGGGAATAGTTAGAAATTATGGCTCATTTGAAAGGAAAGCAAATGGTATCTTAAAGGGAAAAAAAATTGCTATCACTTAGACATATGTGAATTAGAAGTCTGCAGTTTGCAAAATTTGATCATATTTAAAAAAATTCATATGACTGGGGTTTTTTTTAAGCATCTAGCTGAGTGACCGTACACAAATATTTGAGATTTAGCCTTTTGTGATACAAGTGTAGAATATTGTGCTCTTTCCTATTATTTTGCTTCAATTGGAATTGATGCTGCTATAGAAGCACTGTCGTTCCTTTCTACATTCCGTGCCTGGACAGTTCTAAAGGAGCCCGCAGGCTATCTATTGTAGTTTGCCTCTCACAACACTTGGGGCCCAGTTTTGAATGGCTTGTGCATTAAAGAGACATTTTTCTTATTTCCTACGTGTTTGCAATGTTGCTCCATGAAGATGTTTATACATTTTATTTTAACATGGCTTAATACTATTTTTTAAAAAATAAAACTTATTGATCTTAATAGATGACACCTGGTTTTGTATTTAGTATGTCTGCTCAGATTGTATAGCGTGAGTCTGCGTGGGTGTAGGTAATGCAATAAATTATATAATGTTTTGTGTCGTGCCTATCTTCTGTTTTCTGAAATTGACTAAGGCTTGCAACTTCAAAGGTAAGGTTAGGCTTCCCTTTTGTGTTCGGATTGTGTGACTAAACTATTACGGCTGGCATTTCTGTGGAAGACTTGTGAGGCTTGTCCTTTGTTTTAATCTTTAAGTATCTTAGGAGTCATCCATAAAGGATATAGGCAGCAGGGGAGTTGAGGTCTTATGGACAGTTGGTGGAGGGGGCAGTGTGAAAATTCTGGAAAAATCTGCAGAGATCCTTTCAGGATTTCCACTTTGTTCCCTTTGGCTGTAACAAATCTTTGAAAATGGTGCTGTGGAAGTGGGTAAATGAAAGAGAGCTACATGGGGCTAAGGAATGGTGATGTTCTTTTGGGAGTTCAAGGCATTTATACAGCTTGAGAAAGAGAGTGGAGAGCTCAGTATTTGATAAAATCTACTGGAGCCCTCTAATTTGTTGGTAATAAAAAAGAAAAAAATGGGGAAAAAATTAGGTTATTCCCTTGTTTAATTTGCTAGACTGACACTAATTCTTCAGTTCACTTACTGTATTAGTTAATTTTAATATCTACCCTGCATTCTTGATTTCAACAGGGGAGAAGGTGGATGCAGAGGGTAAAAGGGTACACGATTGGAGGGGTGAGAGAAAGGAGCTTGGTAGCAAATTGTGCAGTCCCCTGTTCACAGCTGTACTGGCATCCTGTGTAATTCTGCTATTTCATGGGCTTTCAGTTGTGGGTTTGTCACCCCGTTTTATTTTATTGTAGCGTCAACAAAGTCATTTTTATTGGAAACTTTATGAAAATCGGTGGAGACCCTAAAATGAGAGAGACACGTGTTTAGACAAAATAAAATGGAAAATATCTCTTGACAGGTTCTATTTTTAAAGTTGCTGGATGTTTCAAGATGACTTAAATGTACAGAATGGTGGAAGATAGTTTCTTCATTGTTATAAATTCTACTTGCTAACAAACAACTCCATATTTTTGTATCTGCTTATTCTAGCAATGTTTCTTGAATTTCTGTTACAGCCATAAATGGTCATATGAGTACCTTGTATCCGATCAGGATATCAGTGGGAAGTTTTGAGAGCAGACAGTCTGCAGAATCAGGCCTTTCAAACAGAAGTTCTTCTATATTTCCAAATAGGAAACACAAAAATGTTTTCAGTAATTTTATGTACTCTTTTCCCGGATGAAACAGCAAGCCGAAACCAAAACAAACCTGAACATATTTCCTTGTAAGTATTTATTTTTATGTAGTAGAATAGAGACATCTTAATCATAAGTGCTCCTATATTAGTTCATCAACATAATGACAGGCATGCAGGTAATCTGTTAAAACAAACATCATGAATACGGTGAGGAGGGAAGGCGTTGCTGACTGTGAGGGCTGAAAGTGCTTCAATATGGCAAAATCATATTTTAATCACTCTGAGGAGTAACAGGTTGTGTTTTGGCAGGTCTCTTATTTAATGCTGGTGAGGTTTTTTGGTGATGTGATTGCCATAAAATATATTTGTTTGTGCATAAGAAATGGTATACATTCCATATAGTATGTATGTTGTCTTTTTGCACTGAAAGTTTATTTTAAAACTCTAAATCTCTTACCAGTTGAAAATCTGCCCAAACAGCATTTGTACTACTGACTTGAATGACAAGAGTTCTTTGTGAGGGAGCAAATGTGCAGCAGTCTCCCTACTGTACAGTTAAATTTTCTGTGCATAAATCATTTTAGTAGATTGGGCCAGTAGAGAATTGCTTATAGTACACTGTGAGAGATTTAATGTTATGCTATATATGATGTCGGAACTGAATTCCAGATCCAAAAACTAGTGTAATGTGCATTTGAAGGTTGATTCTACTACACTGTGTTTAGCCCAACATTAATGGTCCCAGCTTTCTATGCTAAAGTGCTTGTAGGTTCTTATGGAATTAAAAGCTTCTAAATTTCTTAATAGGTATCTGCAACATTGACATTTTAACTTGGCATACGACAACCTTAAAAGGCTTGATCATGAACCATTGAAGTCAATGGGAGCAGAATCAAGTTCTCAATTTCTATGAAGGCTTCTTTAAATAGCCTGAATACAGTAACTGGGGTTGCACGAAGAGTCAGCTGGTGGCACTGTAAAAAGGAGAGGTGGCTATTTGGACATTTACATTTCCAGCAAGTCAGTGGAAGACCATCTGAAAAGAGTTAACTAATTTCTGTGCACTTCTTCAAAGTTAATACTGGCATTAATTAATAGCAGTTTCACTTTTCCTGTGTGGTGTGGTGATTTTTCCAGAAGGTGCAAGAAGAGATGCTTTTGTTAGTCGAGGCCATTAGTCCTTACATAACCTGAATTATAAGGAATAGACTAGTGTCTGCCCTCAGTTTGTCATCACTCTCTGAGTCTGCCTGAGAATTAAGTTTTTTTGATGATTTAATCTTGGGGCCAGATCGTTGGCTGGTGTAAATCGGGCTAGCTCCATTGAGTTCAAAGATTCCATGCTGATTTTACACCAACTGTGGTTGGTTTCTAAATTCTATGCCCCTTTTAAGTAATTTAAATCATCTAAATCGACTGCAGGCCTTAATATAGCTAACTCCGCTGTCTTGAATGGCTTGGGAGATGTATCTGACATGGAAGTGGGAAGTTTAGGGTTGGGCAGTGCCTTTTGGATTGGTGAGCTGAATCAGTTGAGCAGTGTCTGGTCAGCAGACAGCAGTCTGGGGAGCCTGCTAATGGTGGTCATTATGCTGCTCTAAACCTCCAGCTGAAGAGGAGGATGGGCCATAAACCCAGGAGGAGATTCCGTGGCAGTTAGGAGGCCAGGTGGGAGAAGTGAATCTCAGAAGCAGGATGTCTGTGGCCCAGGACAGAACGTGGAGTTGAAGGCAGTGGAAGAGTGTATATTGGGGTCGGCCAGGTGCTAGAGCAGTGGTGGGCAACATGTGGCCTGTCAGGGTAATCTGCTGACAGGCTGACAGTTTGTTTATATTTGCACAGCCTCCTACAGTGGCCGCGGTTCACCATTCGTAGCCAATGGGAGCTGCGGGAAGCAGTGCAGGCTGCAGGAATGTGCAGGCCGCCGCTTCCCGCAGCTCTCATTGGCTGGGAATAGCAAACCGTGGCCACTGGAAGCTGCGGTCGGCCATGCAAATGTAAACAAACTGGCGGCCTGCCGGCAGATTACCCTGATTGGCTGCAGGTTGCCCACCACTGTGCTAGAGTCTTTACAGCTGAAGTTTGTGGCACTTGCCTCTGCTGTAGGTAATCTGAGGTGATACTAAACTGTGGCAAGACAGGATTTGGTACCATGACACTGCAGAAGACCCCATGTGTGGCTGACATTGATACTTAGGTTTGTCCCAGTGCACTGTCTCACACGCTAAATTTTATTAATTTAGGATTTAAATTATTTAAAAGGAGTAGAAAATTTAGAAAACACAATTTTAATGAATAAGTCCTAGCACTTTCTTCCCATGACCTCCTGAGAGAGATGATAAACTGAGGGCAGAGGCTAGTCCACTTGTATAACAAGATGTCTCTCTTCTCACAGCTTCTTGGAAAATACCTTACATATGGAGAAGATAGGAAAAGCACTTTGGATCCCTCAGCAAGGCTGAGGCCTTATTCGAGATCTTCTGACGGATTTCTTGAGCACTGCCTTGCTCCTCAGTGAACAACAAGTTAACTTCAGCTCTGCTTAATCCTTTCTTTATGCAGGTGCCCAAAGGAAAGGCTAGTAGCTGACTGCTTTCAAGATGGAAGGGTTCCTTGGGATGGTCAGGTTCCATACCCAAGCATTATTTTCCTCATTATAAACATTAGTCCTTGAGCAGACTGCAATTGGTTATTTCTTTTTCTTATGATCCACTCACTTGCATACCTTTAACGCCTGTGTTCTGGGCAAGATTTACTAAGGAATCACAGTAGAAGGACAAATAGTTTTTTAGTAAGACAAATAGTGTTTGTAATTAGTTTTTCCTTCTTTTTTTCCTTCACTTCTTTCCCACCACTTTCTTCCCCGGTGTCCTTCTCATTCCTCCTTTCCAGTCAGTTTGCACTAAATTTATTGTTTCTTATTTTTTCTCTTTTGTAGGTAAACGGTTGCAGGAATGGGTTTCTGTTATCCTTTGCATAATCTTGGTCACAGTTGACTTTCTGCTCCTGTTAATCCATTTTTCAGCAAATCATCTTTATAAAATAATAGCAGGTGTAGGTAAGTATTTGTCTTTTAACCCTCAACATATTTTAAAATTATCAATACGCACAGTTCACATCTTCACATTTTGCAGCAATATGGCAGATATTGTTGGAAACGTGTTTTTAATTTAGCTGTAAGAATTGCAAAAACAGAAATGTAGAAAAATGCAGAACTAAGGTTGGTATCACAACTACCCATGTACACAGGCAATATAGCAGTATTGTTCTAGGCCAGAGGATTTGAATAAGCACCTATGTTTTGTATTTTTGAAATAGCAGGATATAGAATTATAGGCCGAATCAGCAAAGCACTTATGTGCTTAACTTATGTATGTGTATATATAATAGGGTGACCAGATAGCGAGTGTGAAAAATCGGGATGGGGGTGGGGGGTAATAGGTATCTATATAAGAAAAAACCTCAAATATCGAGACTGTCCTTATAAAATCAGGACATTTGGTCACCCTAATATATTAAAAAAATGAAGAGAGAACACTGAGAGAGGATCAGTGGATTGTATTATCACATTTGCTACTTGATGAATTGGTGTCCATATAGTGTCTTTTCCACCATAATTGGCATTCACTTGGTGATATTACCTCAGGCTTATAGACTTTCTGGACATGGTTTTAATGCCATGTCTAAGTTGCTCTTTGTAGCATATGGTTTGTGAAATTTTCATCTGTAGTACTTAAATATATTGAAATAATGAGAAAAAGAGGGAAGAAATCTTAAACTTTAGTGCCATCCTGGAAAAAAATGTTTTGCTGATATTTTCGTCAAGGGGAAAAACTTGTTAGAAACTCTTGTGTAGTAGAGGAGGACTGTACTCTTAAAGATGCTTTTGTGTGGAACAGATCTGCAGGAATATTTTGGGATGAACGTGTTAAGGACAGAATTACGTTATTGCATCCTCTTTTTATCACTTTTCTCACCCTGCCAGCTTAGGTGTTGCAGATCTGTGACATGCTGGCAATGTACTCAGTTGCATTGTGGGGAAACTGTCAGGTTAAAAGCTAGACTTGTATATTTAATCCCATGTGTGAGCTATTTTATTTTCCTCTCTTCCAGTTACTTAGCTTCTTTGTGGTTTTATAAATATTTCACCAGCATTTCTAAAGTCTATTTCATCCCTCTTTTACACATATTAAATATAAATGCAGCAACAAATTTATGACAAGTCTGTCTGTAGCAACACAAACTCAAAACTTCCACTGAAAAATAAAAGAATTGGTTTATCACAATTTATCTGTATCTATTATTTGTTTTGCCACCTGTAGTATCTGCACTATCATACTCCAAATACTAAGGTACTTAGAGTGCCTAATTCCACTGTCTAGAAGAACCAATCAACCGTGAAGTCTATTTTAATGCCTCAAATGTAAATAAGAACCTGATGTACAAACATGGGCATTCTCAGGGTGCTATACAGATTTCATTTCAGGTGTCCTGTTAAAGCACTAGCTATTCCTCTCTAGTGAAGCCGACTGACTTTGCAATTGCAACGTTAGGTTGTCCAGCCAATTGAGCTGTGGAAAAACAGTTTAGGACCAGATTCAGTTGAAATCTCCATTCACCTTGTATCCCACAAAAGGCCTATCAAGTGCTGGGTATATGAGGCAGGGATGGGAGCACTTTATGAATAATGTAGTGCTCCTGTAGTGCTGGTATGAATTTAATTCACAAGGGGAACTTGTACAGAAGTTTGTTCCAGCCACACTCCATGAGTGTTATACATGGGAGAGCACAGTCTTGAGAAGTACGGATATATGAGTACTTTCTGATGAATACCTTATGGACATATCACAACCATAATACAAATATTTTAACAGCTCAGTTGCATTCTCTTCACCTTTTTCTCAAACAACTATAAAGACATTCTTGATTTAATTTCTAGTTTTCATTTCCTAAAATATTCTGAAGGCACTTGTTTGCTTTCAGAGACCAAAGACCTGATCCTGCAATCTGATCCACACAGCAGAACCCCAGTGACTTTTCTGGGTCTCCCTGCAGGCATAGGGGCCCAGCTCCATGGATTCAAGTGCAGGAATTTTTCCCATTCAATCTGTAATTGACACTGATTACTCACTCAAGCTCATGTAATCCAGTTGAGTGCAGTGGTATTTGGAATCGCATTACATGTCACTGAGGGCAAGTCTACACTACAGCACTACATCAGTACAGCTGCACCACGTCTGGTGAAGACACGCTGTACCAATAGGAGAGCGCTCTGCCATTTGCATAATTACTCCACCTCAGTGAGAAGCGGAAGCTTTGTCAGTGGGAGAGCGGTGTGGACAATTCAAGACTTGCATTGCTCAAGTAGGCTAGGGCTTTTTCACACTCCTGAGCAACATAAGTTAGACTTAAGCAGTTGTGTAGACCTGCCCTTACTTATACTGCTCGTCAGCAGCTTTTCCAGATTTTCCAGGTTGTTTAAAAATGTCCTTTCCACCCACTTCCCTTAGAAATTGGCAATATTTCCTATGTAATAAGCTGTAAAACAACTGCCTTGGGTCTTTGGGGCACTTTGGTGCCGGGTCCCTGAGCGGAAGGACCCCCCACCACTGAATTGCCGCCGAAGACCCAGAGCGGAAGAAGCTCTGGGGGCCTGGGCCCCGCGAGAGTTTTCCGGGGTTCCCGGAGCGAGTGAAGGACCCCGCTCCAGGGGCCCCGAAAAACTCTCATGGAGGCCCCTGCGGGGCCCAGGGCAAATTGCCCCACTTGCCCTGCCTGGGCATGTTGGTCTCATGTTTTTTTGTTCCTTTTTTTAGTTAAGTCTCTTTCCAATTATCTACATGTAGAGTTATAGGAAGGCAGTGTTGTTGTAGGTGAAGCATGGGAATGCCTTAAGATATTTTAAATCAGTTGTAATTATTGCTAATAGGTGAATAGCTCAGAGGTTTATCCCAACTATCTAAATCTCTAGAGCCTGCTGAAATAAGTGAAAACCCCTTATAGAAATGCTTTCTTGTACTTCTTGCTTCCACGTTGACTGTTTTGTGAAGTATTTCCAGCCCTCCTCTCAAACCAAAAAAGTGGAACTCACTAATGCAATATTTCTGAATCAGCTTATTCACCCAGCGTGGGGGTCCATTAGGGTATATGGAGGCCACAGACTGAAAAAGCTATGGCTCCATGGATATCTAGGGTCACAATCCCCATATCACCTTACTGGCTCACTCTGGTTGTACTTGCCCTTTGTACTGTATCCCAGCTGTTGATAACACACTATGACCTCTTGGAGGAGTGTGGAAGCATCACAGAGTGATATATCCTTATGTAGTTTCTGGAGTGGAATATACCTCTCCTGTGTGTCTCTCTCTCCTCCAACTCCCTCTCCAGTCCTAGCCATGTCCTGTTTTTGTCCTGCATGGCAGAGTGTCTACATGAATCTTCTTCAGAGAGGAGAGAGGCTGGTATGTGGAGTAGGAGGATTCCATTGCTATCTTCTCCTGTGCATGGCCCAGCAACAGTATCCCATCCGTGTCCCACAGTAGGAGAGGAGGGGAACACTGGAGTCTGTCTCAGGGGTCATGCTTTTAATTCTAGCAAGGCGAGCTACTGTGATCTGAATGGATTTGCTTTATTAACACCTTGCAAGCATCAGTGCTTTTGAACGTTTTAGAGAGTGAAGATTTAACATAGATTTCAGCTGTGCTTTAATAAAGAATGATTTAAAAATCTGTTCGGTTTTGTAAACCTTAGAATTTCGCAAGGGTTGTGCTGCTCACAAAAACCTGTGATGACTGAAGTACATTTCCTGGAGCTCTTTGTTTGTGTTTGCATTCAGTCATAATGAGAGATGATGGAGAGAGATTAGGTTGTTAAGAATATTGTATATACTGTAAGTGAATGCTGCTTTCCTTTCCTTTTGACCCAGGTAGTTTGTAGTTGTGAAGTTTTCTTCTTGTTTTGTAATTTAATACACTACTATTGATTTGGTTTGATTTAATGCATTTGAGTGAAGAGGTTCTGAAACAAGAGGTAGTGAGTTTTGCTTGGTTTTGATTGTACAAGGCAAAATAGAAGACTTCTGTAAACTAGTCTGCAGACTGTCAAGCTGAGTTTACAAAGAGCATGTAGGAAGCCCAGTATTCACAGAACATTTCTCTTTGGAAAACACCCATGTATGTGTTTCATTACTTTTCCTGCTAAGTGGACACTTTATAAAGTTCACACTAGAGGGCTTGGTACCTCCAAAAAGGATCCTCGCAAGATTAGTCCTAATAAGCAAAATATGTAAATTTAAATGTAAAATATTTTCTTAATAGAAGGTGCATAAATTATTCCCAGTGGGCACCTGCATGACAATAAATTTCACATGCTTGGGAATTAATGCGCCCCACTTATAGTACTTTGTTCCATTTTTAAAAAAATACATTATTCATTTAAACTGTGCTCTGTTCTACTTAGCTCTTTAAAAGGACATGCAACCATTTATTTTTTTAGCCCCAAATTTAACTTATGGAAATGTAAATCTTATCTAGTACATATGGAATGCCTGGATATATGATATATAACACCTTTACTGAATTCAGTGTAATTTAAAAATACAGAATAAAAGAAATGTACAAAAAGCGATACCACTTTGGTTGATTCTTATGATTGTTTGAAACAATATATACATTTATATAATAAAACCATGTTTGAGGGTGTTCAGAAGCTTTCTGTTTAACTCCTGATAAATTATTTCGGTCCCCAGTAACCCAGACAGCATACAGGCAATGTGGTTGTTCTAGCATGTATGTACCTGTTCCTGCTAGCAGCCACAGAGATCTGTGTTGGCTGTCCCTTGCTTGTCTGCGCAGCTGCCTCCGTAGTAGCTCCATCTAATTCTGTGCAGGGGCTAGACAACCTATGGCATGCGTGCCAAAGGCAGCACACGAGCTGATTTTCAGTGGCACTCACACTGCCTGGGTCCTGGCCACTGGTCCCGGGGGTTCTGCATTTTAATTTAATTTTAAATGAAGCTTCTTAAACATTTTAAAAACCTAATTTACTTTACAAAGAGCCATAGTTTAGTTATGTATTATAGACTTATAGAAAAAGACCTTAAAAGGTTAAAATGTATGACTGGCACGCAAAACCTTAAATTAGAGTGAATAAATGAAGACTCAGCACACCTCTTCTGAAAGGTTGCCGACCCCTGGGCTAGAGGGTAACAAGGTTGCTAGAATTTAATAATGATCCATATAAAAGTGATCTGTCAAGAAGGATTATGAAATCAGGAGCTGAAGATAGGTAGAGGGGAGACACAGAATCAGCAGTTGATAGGGATGAGTTTTTGGCCTTTTAATCCCTTCTGGCAGTGTCTGGTGACTGTTCATCTGGACGACTGTCAGTTTCTGAAAAGAATAAGGGCCAGCATTGCTGCACCCATCCTTGTGCTTAGTTAAACAGGTTCTAATGCCAAGGGTTTGTGCAAGTATAATGAGTATTCAGTTGGAGATACTTGGAATACCTAAATTGTCACACAAGCTTAAACTGTCTTCATGAAAACAATTTAGAGTGGGATTTTCAAAAGCATTTGGCACTGGCCTAACCCAACTCCCTTTCAAATCAATTATAAAGCTCCTGTTGACTTAATCGGGAGCAAAGTTAGTCAGTCAAAAGCTGAGCACTTTTGAAAATCTCTCCCTAAACTAGTGGTTCCCAAACTTTTGTACTGGTGACCCCTTTCACACAGCAAGCCTCTGAGTGCGACCCCCCCCTTATACGTTAAAAACACTTTTCATATATTTAATACCATTATAAATGCTGGAGGCAAAGCGGGGGTTGGGGTGGAGTCTGACAGCTCGTGACACCGCCCCCCCCCCGTAATAACCTCACGACTCTCTGAGGGGTCCCGACCCCCAGTTTGAGAACCCCTGCCCTAAACTGTAAATGAGAATATACATTTGAGGATATCACAACATAAATTTTTATACCATGCTTATGATTGTGCTATTTGAGTGACTTACATTTGTCACTTCCTCTGCTTGATGATGTCACTTCATCCGTTTGATGTGGATTTGGCACTGTAATTCATATTTACATATCATTTACTCTTTGTACTCATATGCTGTATCAATGGAGGCCCATATCAGTTGCCATATTAAAACCTTTCTGAAGCTCTCTAAATAGCGTAGTTATTTCATTACCCTGAAGCTTAAGAAGTTTTCTCCATTTTTTTCTTTCATGTCTTATGTATATGGACAAAATGGCTATCGACTAAATAAAATGTGATGTTATTTGGTTTGTGAATTTTTTCCTGATACATTTGACTTGATATTCTTTTTAAGTCTTTTGATATACGTCATTGTTAAATGTCATTCTAATAATGGAAATACTAAACTCTGACAGGTTTCAAAGAATATTTCAAATACTAAGTCTAGAGGTAACAGCTTTATTACTGCTTGATGGCTTGATCCACGTTTCCTAACATGATTTCCCTGCTGTAACTTGAAGTGAGTTCATGTAAGTCTAATGATGTCAGTTGACCTTGAGAGTAAAACTCAAAAGCTTGTGGGCGGTTTTAGTTTCTTGCACTGTTGTTAAATGTTCTTGCACTTTTTTTTTAAATGAAGTATTTAAAAACTTCCCATATACTAAAATATATATGTGTACAATTTATTTCAAACCACCAGTATTTTTTCCAGTTACTGATAAATCTCCAAATAGTGTGTTTTACAATACAGATGCATAGTGTAAGAATTAAACAGCATCAAAACACAATTATGAGAATACCTTCTATAACACACATGATGGTGGTAAATTGAAAGGCTGTGTGATAATGGTTATCAGACACCTTTGGCCAACTCACCATCACTAATCAGTCTCATCTGGGGCTACTTCAAACATTTAAATCCCTCCAGACAGCTGCCATTTATTTTTATTTTTAAACAACTTGCCTGTTTCCTCCTGTCTTGTAAATGTGGAATTTCCCACAGAATTACATTAGCCTGAAGCGTAGGAACAATTTAGGAACAGTGACAAGTTTAGAGTCAGATATCTATCTTGAAACCCATCAGACTAGAAACGTGAAACTTTATACCAGCCAGTGTGATGGGGACTTTGCCAGCATTCCAGTGCGTAAACCACTGGCTTTTAGCTCTGAGATGCCCAATCTTAAAACTTGCTTTGAGTCCTTGAAGAGCAAACCTTAAAAACCACATTATTCTGAATAGAAAATCTATTGTAATCACGTTTTAGAGGTTTCTAAAATGTATTTGAGAATCTTTATCATTCTGAGGCCTACATCATTGAACTAAGGGTTCTAAGAGAACCTGACCTTACATATGGAGAGAGATAAAAATTTTGAAAACTCCTTCAAACAGTTTCTAAAATGTTTTTTCTGTAAAGGATGTGGAATGTATAGAATACGTGACTGTATGGTATAAAGATTTTACTGGCACTGTTGATGTATTTGAATAATTTTCATGTGACTTTACCACTTGTCAGTAATGTGGCCATCCCAAGTTGATGTTGATACAACCTTCGTGCCACACCATCATGCCTTCTCTGTTTCCCATGGTGTGGCACTTCATCTCAGAATACATCACAGATCTATGGCATTTTCTCACTGAGTTTTCTTGGTTAAGTGCAAGATACAGACAAATAGGCATGTTTCCAGCAACTCTAGGTGTGGCAGTACATAGCCAGGCACCACTGGGCTTGCTGCATCAGTTATGAATGTTAAAAAAAATTGCTTGAACCCAGTCACCTCTTTCATTAGTAATTAAGCACTGTCTGTTTCTATACTACGGTGGTACTCAGTCGGGATACAGAAATGTTCCTGTCCACTCCAGCTCCTTCTCCCCTCCATGCAGCCAGACTCCCCAGCTGACTCTTGCCTGTGCTGAAGAAGCAGCAGGTGCTTCATGCTGAGGTGGCACCTTTTCAACCTGCTTCATTCTTCAGCTGGGAAAGAAAAAGAAGCTAGCCAGGAACTCAGTGCAGCTCCACTCTCCAGCACTTTATTGTGAGCCTGATGTGAACATGGGGCACTGGGTCCCCTTCGCACGTGGTCACTGGTTCACCTGAGGCAGGGCTGATAAAGGCACTTTCACTGTGCTTCAGACCACTTGTCACAGGGCTGGACAAGTCTCTTAGCTGCCCTGCCCCTGAGGTAGATGAAAGGAGGAAAGCAGTGTCGAGGAGGTTGTCGAGCCCAAGGTAAGGGGATCATTTACCCCTTTCTGTGCCCCCACTTTGAAAAAATTTGGTTCTAGAGGCCATTGCCTGTATCAGCGAGACATATGGAGCTTCCTTCATAGGTCGCCTTTTCTCTTTTTCACCTGCAATCTCCCTAACTGAGGGCCCTTTTCAGCTCTCTGACACACCTGTCTACTTCTGATCTTGTCCCAAGACTTCTCTGTCGTGGGTGGCAGAAAGGTGCTGTCTCTTTTGCCTCTTTAAATGGGATAAACTGGTTAAGGAGGTTTTTGAGCTGAGGTTATTACTAGTCAAACCTATTTGTGTAAGGCAGTGACAGTCACACCATGGGAGTGGACAGAAATGGAAAAAACATTTGGAAACTTTCACATGTTTAATTTGTGTTGCAAAAAACAGTTTAGTTGTTTTGACTATCCTGATGGTTTTCTGGTATGTGTAACAGCATACTGACAGAGAAGTTAGATAAAATACTCTTTATGGAAGGTTGCAGTGTAATGCTACTCTTTTCTTAGAATTCAGAATGATGAAACACAAAGCAGGTTGCTCCCTAAAACAGAGGCATAACTTGCCCCACCTTACTCTAGACTGTTTGTTTGCTGCTTTCATGCTTCCCTACAGAGCTCCCTAACCTGCAAGCAGGACCAGGAAACCCCTGAGCATTAGAATGCTAACTCTACAATTTTAATACATTTTCTGTACATCACATTTTCCAGGGCATGACCACAGAGGTACAGATGCCCACAAAGCTGTCTAATCAGATGTATAGCTTGGGCTGAGTGACTAAAATTAGGAAGTCAAGGCAGACTAATGTATATTATACAGACTTTGCAGTCATCAGCTGGAGAGTTTGCCTGCATGGAAGAGGAGGTAGAACTGTGCATAAAAATTCCTGTACCTCATGTGGGCACCACTGCTTACCTGACAGAAGACAAGGACTTACCCATTTGTCTGTACCAATGGTAGTCATGCCATAAAACAAAATTAACTATCACATTTGTTGTTATAGTGCTATTTTTGTTAATTACGCCCAGTTTGCATGTTAGAGGAAGACTGAATTAAGGATATAATCCTGCTCCCACTGAAATTATCTACATTTCTAGATTTTGACAAATAACATCTCCCAGAAGGAGGGAGAAATATTTTATGCAACATAGAAGACACTATTAGAAGGCGAAAATTTGAAGTCCTCGCTCTGTTTTTATGCCAGCCCGTGCTGAAGTAAACAACTCCTATGAAAATCCATCGGACTCTGGGGTTTAGCCCTTAAAATAGACTCTGAAATTAATGGCCCGTTTGAAATATTAGGATAAGTGTGGTTGACTTTAGGAAAATCCTTTAGTCTGAATACTAACATGCTTCATAGTGTTAGACTCAAGGAGCTCAATTTATTTAGTTTAACAAAGAGACGGTTTAGGGGTGACTTGATTACAGTGTTTAAATATCTTCCTGGGGAACAAATATTTAATAATGGTCTCTTCAGTCTAGCAGAGAAAGACATAACATGATGCAATCCTGGAAGTTGAAGCTAGACAAATCCAGACTGGAAATAAAGCATGCATTTTAAATAATGCAAGTAATTAAGTATTGGAACAGTGTACCAAGTGTCATTGTGGATTCTCTATCACTGACAATTTTTAAATTGAGACTGGATGTTTTACTAAAAGATCTGCTCGAGGAATTATTGCGGGGAAGTTAAATAGCTTGTGTTATATGGGTTGTCAGACTACATGATCACACTGGTCCCTTCTGGCCTGGGAATCTGCGAATACAAGTTCAGGGTGGTTATTAAATCTAGTTGTTGCAGTGACATGTCATACTGATTTAAATATATATTTTTTTAAATTCAGGACAAAGATGGTTTGCATGAAGAATTTATTTATTGTGAAGGGGAGTTTGTTTACATGGTAGCTAAGGAGGACAATGTGAAGAATTGATGGGGGAAAAGTAACGGGTACTATGTTTGTTTTGAATTGACTGCTGGCTTTAATTTGACAGGCAAATCGTGAATCTTGGAGTTAGATAATTAGCCCATTTAAAAAAATCCTTTCAGTTGTATTTGAATAACTAGAATTGAGTTTTATGGACAGTAGATTAGGTTACTGATATGCTGTATATAAAGCTTATGAAACAGCAATACAAATCTTCAGCATTTTTGCTAGATGTTAATATTGAACCAGCATTTGAAAATGAGGGAATAGTTCAATATAAGTAGCTCTCGTAGTTTGATTACAATAAACCCTGATCCAGTATTTTTGAAGCCTTGCTCTTGTTGAGCTAGAATATGAAATTAGGCATTCAGATCTGGAAACCCCAGTCTCGGGAGAATTTTGCTCTTTTGGAAAAGGCTCTCAGCACAATGGAACCATCTTATGTTGCTGGAATAAACGGCATTTCTGGAAGGTATTTCAGTGAAGATATGAAACTGTACAGGCCACATAGAGAAAGGGAGAGAGAGGGAGATAAGGAAGAATATGGTTGAAAAAATGTTGGAGAAACACTGGGCTAACCCCATTATTTTGTGCTAGGTTGGGTTAAGTAAACCTACAATAGAGAAACCTTTAAAAACTGATTAATGGATTACTATTAAAATGAAGTTGGCTGCTGCTGACTTGCTGCAGTTTTATATGTAAAACAGATTTTCTGATTCTGCATGATTCCAGAAGCAGCTTTTTAATATGTTTTTAAATAGAGACTTTACATTTCTTTTAATTGAAATTGATTTAAACTGAATTTTGCTAGTTTTGTGTGGTCTTATAAAAAATATTTTTGCATTTGGGAATCAGTGACTTTTTTTTTTTTAATTTTATCTGCTGCGTGGGGTAAGTGGTTGATGTAACTTCAGTGTGTAGATTAGCTTCTACTGGTAACATTCTTTTTTATTTCCAGTTGCTGGAATTATTACAGCTGATTTTGCCTCAGGCATGGTTCACTGGGGAGCTGATACCTGGGGTTCCGTTGATATCCCTGTCATTGGCAAGGTAAGGAGAAGTTGACTTGCATTCAATATGAGCAGTAGACTAGAAATAAATCATTTTAATATGCTTTCTGAAAATAAAAAAATTAGGAAGGGTTGTGGGTGTCTTTCTGGTTTTAAGCACTCATCCACCAGCAGTACCTGGGAACCTTGACCAAAACTCTTGAGACAGCGTTCATTCTTTCTTATGTATTGAGAAATAGATCTCACTTACACATTGAAGAAATTAACTTGTTTCAAAGAGAGTATTTTTCTGTGTACCCACCCAAAAAGAATTAATTTTTTATAAAGCGAATGCTGTAAAAGCATGAAATTTTAGTGCTCAGGTCATCCATTGAACAAGTTTAATCTGTGACATATAAAATGCAGTTCAGAAAAGCTTATGCACTGAATCTAGGTATTTGTAATGTGCCTCTTACTATAGTATCGGAGCACCAAAGTAACTGTTTAATTTTTAGAAATGCTTATTAGTACCTTGTATTGAGATATGTGGAAGGAGGGGTGTAATTGAGTGACTTTTGTGCAATTGTATAATATATTCATTTAAAAAAAAGATCAGCACTGGAAAAAAACAGATCTTATTAGAAACGTACAATTTTATGAAGTCTGCCGTTAGTGTCTGAACACCAGTGAAATAAGTTATTTCCTTGTGACAATGCCATATTTAGCACAGTAATAAAAGAGGGGAAAGAAAGTGATCTTTGATACGCTAATTATTTTTGATACTTGCATCAGAGTTTAGTAAATCAGCATGCTGCATCTGCAGTGCTAACCAAACTAATCTAAAATACTGGCCTCCCTGTGGAGGTATAGAAATGTCATAGTCCATGGAGACTTGCACTGCATTTATGCAGGTCTGCCTTTTCTGTCATAGATTCAACAGCCCTTCCCAGAGAAGATCTACAGCGCTTTAAACAACCTTAACATGGGGTTTAAAGAGATTAATGAATATCAGCCTTGTACTAAATAAATCTTTATCACTTGCTTTACCTACTACAGTAATTGCCTCAGTGCAGTGTAACACATTCAATCTGCCAGCTTGCTGTTAATCTCAAATACATCTTTGACAAAAGAATCCATCTTATCTTCATTTTTGTATGTGTGTGCGCACAGTTGCCAAATCTGGCACTTAATCAGGTCATTGAAATACTATATGTGAAGCTGTTTAGTAATATGAAAGTAACAGGGTTGATGAAACTGTTCGTATGATATACATTACAAAAGCTCCGTCTTATCCTCACTCAATTTTATATGTGATATAGCATATATACCTTCCTTTCACAAAACACAATATTAATAGACATAAATGAGGCATGGGCTCAAAGTGGTGACATCTGAGGTATATACAAATAAATAAAGTGTAAGAATGTATATGTGTATGTTACACACGGGTACACACACTATTTAGATATCAACAAGTTTGGTCATATATATCAGAGAGATGTTAGGTTTTGTTTGCCTATTTATGTTTTCATTTTTCCACTCTGACTTCTGATCTGAATTTTCAATATATGAATGCTTCTAGTTTTCATTAAGAAAGAGTGGATTATTTTAAAGGACTAGTCTCAAAATTATTAATTGCAATTTAGCAACACCTAGGAACAATATATAACAATGTAACTAGTGGTGTTTTGTACTTAAAATAATTTAACCTTTTTATTTAGCAGAAATGGTACAATTAAATTAATTATCGGTCTCCATCTAAAGTCAGTCCTGTCTAACATTATCTGGTGAATTTTTAAATGCATATTATTTATTTATATTTAGCTATTTGGTAGCCCTCACAGTATATTTTCCATTTGTAGTGCTGTAGCCGTGTTGGTAAAGGGATATTAGAGAGCCAGGCAGGTGAGTGAGACCAACTTCAGTTGGTGGAAGAGGCAAGTCCATCAGACTTTGTGTTAACTACTTATGCTAAACAATCTGTTCCACCTCGTGTTTAGCTGTGACACTGAGTTCCTTTTCTAGACCTGAAGAAGAGCTCAGTGTAGCTTGAAAGCTTTTCTTTTTTTTAACAGAGAAGTTGGTCCAATAAAATATATTGCCTCATCCACCTTGTCTCTCTAAGGTATTTTCCAGACATTCAAGAAGTTGAGAGAGATAAGAATGATTCTATAAGTCAACTAGATTCATGATAGGAAGGATGGAAGAAGTGGGTCTTAATTCTGGACATGGAAGGGGTCCTTGCAGACCAGCTTAATGTGCCTGCATAGATAGCTGCATGGCAGATGTCATGGAGGTCAGGTGAATTTGTGAGAAGCAAATGGCTGGAGACAAGAAGGAATATTGATGGAGTGGATGGTCTAGGGGTAGTGCTAAACTTGATATAGGTGGATATAAGTGAAATGGGCAGAGCCTTGAAATAGATGATGAGCTTATATCTGATGCAATAGTGGAAGAAATTCATACTGAAGAGTGGCATGCTCATCAGCTGGATCAAGGGAGATGACTTTAACAGCTGCCTTTTGTATGTATTGAAGGAGCAATATGTGTATGATCAAGGCTAGAGAAAATGGCCAAGATTTTTAAAAGTGCAGAGCATTCAGAGCTCCTCTTGAATTCAAGTCCCTAAATTCCTCAGGCCAAGGTAAAATGAATATTGAAGTCAGTGAAAGTGTTAGGTATTTACCACTTTTGCAAAATCAAGTTACTTATATTTTGAAAGTGTGTGTGTGTTATGTATATAATATCTCTGTTAAACTGAGAGGCAGTGTAATCAGGGCACTGGATTGAGAGTCAGGTGAACTAGGTTTTAATATCTGTTTCTGCCACTGACTACTTATGTGACCTTGGGCATGTCTCTTTATCTCTCTGTGCCTCAGTGTCCGTCCATATCTGTAAAATTGAGATTATATTTGCTTTTCTTTTTAAAATGCTTTGAGATAAGTATGTAAAAATAACTTATTCCTAAATTCTGAAGTACAACCCGGATTTTTTTCCCTGCCCTATTATATTCCAAATTTTCTTAAATCTTTGGGAAGATAGGCTTTTGTATGAAAGGGCTAGAAATGCATTGTGCATAACTATATGAAAGAGCTGTACCGTGGGTTTTAACCTCGCATTTCAGATAACCTGAGGTTGGATAGTTGAGACTGAACTGTGCATTTATTTTAACTGCTCTTGATTGAGGGGTGGGAATTTGCCCTTTACATTTAAGTGATAATTTTTATACCATATTTCTTGACCTTTCATGGCTGTGTTTGGAGCTTGTGGTTGCTAAGCACTTTTTACCTCCTTCTTTAAAAATCAGTCACAAGACAATGACGGGTTTGAGGCTGTATTTGAGAGGCTGGCAAAGTGGTTGGATTTTTCTCATACTCTCAGCAATCCTCACATATTTCTTGCTGCTGAGCTGCTAAGACCGTGACCTATCTGATGCTGTAATACTTCTTCCCTTTTCTCCTTTGACTCATTGTTTTCAGAGTTTCCTTAGAGTCCTGCCTGTGAACCACACATACTGCAGCTTGATGCCTCTGTGTGTAGCTTCTGGGTTTGCCCTTGCTCTACAGTTGACCTTGCAAGGTCTTTCTTTCCTGTAATGTTTATATTTTATTCATTTTCACGGTAGAATCCGTACCCTGAGAGTTGTCTTTCACATATTAGTAACAATCTCCATAGCAAAGAAATTTACAGTGAAGCTGTAATACTAAGACTATACAAACACATGAAGCTTAAATGTCAATCTCCCCATTTTTGAGAGTGTATCTTTTTCTCTTATATAATGCCAGAATTGCAACCATTAATTTTACTAATATCTCTGGGGAGGCACATCAGATTACAGGAAATATTATACCAATATTATCAGAAAGAGATGGGATATTATTTTTGAACCATTTTCCCGCTCATAACAATGTATTTAGGATCTAGCTAATTAATAACAGGCTATTTAAACTAAAAGAAGGCAAATAGCTATAGAACATTCCAGACTTGGGTGCCTAAAGGTTGACACCTAAATCCATGTTTTGGAACCTAAAGGAAGGGGGCTTGATTCCCAGAAGTACTTAGTTCCTACTGCTCCCATTGAAGTCATTGTGCAGAGGCAGGCATCATTTAGCAATTGGCTTGGAAACCTGACAAAGAACAGAGACTAGGAGAGAGAGGTCTCCAGCTTCCCTGAATGAAAGACACACTGAACAAAGGGACAAAAGATCTCCCCAGACTCCTCCCTGAAGCAGCAAAGGATTAGTCTGAAGTAATACTGGACACACAGGCCAGGGTGAAGGTCTATGATTTAGTGCCAGAATTTCATAATTCTGTTACACACAAGTGCACATGCAGTGACAATAATGTCATATTGCAGATGGGAGATTAGCCCTCTAATTGGCTGATATACAGACTCAGTTGCGAACAATGAGATGTGCAGTTATGGAAGGAATCTGGTCCCAAAGATAGACTTGGAGACCAAAATGTTCTAATTTGTCGTTTTAAATTAGGGGCCTGGTTTTCAGAGGTGCTGATGCACAATCTTTTCCCAGGGTTCTCTTGTGCAGCATAGTTTCTTGGTTTCCACCTCCCCGGCCTGTTTTCTAGCTGTCTAGCCAGAAGCATTCTGGAACTACCCATCCTGCAGATTCCAGGATGGAAATCTCAGGGCTTTAACCAATACAGCTCTTTGTCACATAGCTATGTCTTACAAGAGGAATTTCAGTCTTCTGCCAGCACAATGTCAGTTGTATATTTTGCTTGCCCTACCAGGATTGTTCCCCTACCACATCTTATCTTGGTGGTTACTTCTCCTGCAGCTCCTTGGTTATTTTGTTTGTTCACTATGTCATCTGTATCCTCTCAGGGCACCAGCCAGATCCTATTTTACAGGGACCCAACATGACTCGAGTAAACAGGGAAAAGGGCCTTGGGACCCAACAAGGCAAATTACTGTTTGGTTTTTTTTACTTTAAAAAAATTAATTGGAACTAGCCTATGACTTCCCAAGGGTAGCTAATGGGGAAAATTTCAAAGCTACCTAACAGATTTAGGAGCACAAGTCCTAGTGAAAGTCAGTGGGGATTGTGCTCCCAAATCTCTTAGTGCTTTTGAAAATCTTCCTCCTAAATTACCTTTCTAAAAGATTTTAAAGGCTAAAATCCTTTCTTTGCAAAGGCTAGAAAGCATTGTGCCCTCATACTTTTCATAACAGTTGTCATTGCGTATGCTGTGTATTTTAGCCAAAAGAAATGCCAAGAGATTTTATTAGTTATTTTAACACATTGAAGCTATGTCTCCCACTTAATAGCTATCAGTTAGCTTATTGATGCAGTTTGATTCCGGCATAGCTATTCAGATTACATGTTTACGATTCCCAAATTTATGTATTTATTCAGAGTATAGTCTTAGCAGTCATTTTTATCATTTGCTGTGTGATAGATATTCCTAGCCCGGTGGTCAGTGTTGACCATGGATCCATCCGTTCTTCCAGAGCCAGTGCAATAATGCTATTATTTTAGAAGGAGGTGGTATAGTTCTAATAGTGCCTCAGTACATAATTTTCTTTTTGTAGCAATTATTTTCATCTTCTGCTAAGTGGCTACTATACATCTTCTTTACATAAGTAGCATTGTTATCCCTCCATTGGAGGAGCTGTGGAGGATATGAGTATTTTAAATTTCTTACTGTAGAATTCCATATAATTACTTGGTTTAAATCAATTTTGTCTTCAGTTTTCTGCAGATTATTTATTCAAACAAATGAACGCTATTTTGTTATGTTTCCTTTTGTGTTCTTATTGTTCACTTTTTTCATGCTTCCTTTTGGAAATGTAAGAACTCTGAAATCCATCTATAGAGAAGGGTCTGCTGAAAATATATCAGTTTGCTTGTAACTTGCAGGACTTCACATCAGCATCATTGCACTTGCATTAAGCAATCATTTCAATATGTGCTCTTTCATGGTGACGTTTTGTGCTTAATTGAATACTTCCCATTAGCTCTCTTTTCTCAGATTGATTTCTGTACTTCCTTAGCATAATGAATATAGAGATTTGCAAGAACAAAAAGTGTTACTGCCCTATTAGCCATACCAGGAAAATAAATTGACACATTTCTCCAATTAAATGTGCTGGGGTTTTTTTAAGTTCTTTAAGAAATTCCTTGCTTCTTACACACCAGATAACAATATCTCTTAATGCCATAACCTCTTAGTAATGTGGGATCTTTCAGGTCTGAGGCTAGACTGTTTTATGCTTTCAAAGCATGAGTTACCAGAAAGGGACATTCTTTCCAAAAGACACAGTTTTTTGAGTAATGTCCTTATGGATGCTCCATGTCAAGTGTGTATGTGCTTTGGACTGGAGATTTTCAGTAGTAATGCCCGTTCAGCGCACTCATGCCCCCTACTCATCCTCGTGCCATGCAACAAAGGCTATGTAGGGCTGCAAGGATGAATCCCCCTCAGTTCCTTTTCAACCACCTTGGCCTGAGACGGTGATCCAGCATGCCCACTTCAATCAGCCAAGCCTGCCTCAACTAGTCTTTAGTTAATAGTTAGTTTTATTAGTTTAGTGTTTAGTATTGTTGAATTTGTTGGTTCTGCAGAAGTACAATTACTGTTTAGCCCTTAAAAGCAGGGCCAGGAAGAAAAGGGAGATGAAGCTGAGGAGGTTTTATGATGGAGTGCTTCCTCTGCCTCACCTCAGACCCAGGGCAGGAGATTTCCCCTCTTCCCTCCCACACCCACACATCAGTCTCTGAGCAAACACAGCACCCCGTCAGCCTCAGCCCAGTGTTCACCTCGACCTTCCATCCTAAAGTGACCCTTTGCGTCATCTGGATATGTGAAAATTAGGATTAGAATTTGGTAAATGGTCAGATACAGGTCAGGATTTTATTTTACGTGGAACAGTGTCTAGTATCAGAATGCTTGTTATGGACTTATACATTAGCTTTCAAATAATATTCTTAAATAACATAAAAATAATATAATATTCTTTGTGCAATTGATATTGAATATCTTATTTGTTAATGAGCTGGCAATTACAGTACCACTTAAAAAGTCACTATTTGCTGCTTGGCAATATTTTCAGTTCATGAAGTTTGTTCCACTGTTGTTCCACTATTCATGAAATCCCTTTTCAAGCACTTGTGAATACAGATGGTTGAAATACTATGTAAAATGCTTCTCTTAGATCCTCCTGAAAGCAAATAGCTCCTTACATGTGCAGTACTCCCATTTGGTCTGAAAGCATGGGATTTCTCTTTTAGAGTTGGACATGTGTTGCAATCCCATTTCCATGAAAGAACCTCAACATGGTGCTATTCTCTTCCATTTGCTTCTATAATTATGCATAAATAGCTGTATTATTTGTGCTGTACTATACATTTGGTGATGTTTCTAATGACATTCAGAAAGCTTTGCAATCTTTTAAATGTTGTGGGGTTTCTTTCTTTGTTTCTTTCAGCAGCCCACTTTGATGAATGACAGGTTTTCATCCTTTTTCATATGTGGGGAAAAAGCAGCTTTGATTCCCTTTCTCCTGAGAAATTTTACAAAATATTTCAAAATCATCTTCAGACCAGTGGTGTTTCCTTCTTTCAAGATTCTTGGGATCATTTTCTTTTTTCTGAAGTCATATGCCATCTTGTAAAGATACATAGCAGTCTTCAAATTCACTTTTGTGTCCTGGAAAGTTGATCTAAGAAATATATTTTTCTACGAGATGATAAACTTGTCATCAAAATGTAAAAATTGTCTTTCATCCAATCAGAATTATTTTTCTACCAGCTGAGACACTGATCTTGCAATTGACCGCATGCAGATGCACCGCTGTTCTTTCATTGCAATGGGTGGGGTTCCATGTGGATGCACATCTGTGCAGCTGCGCGGTCAGTTGCTAGATCAGGGCCTTAAGTAATAAACTGCATTTGTCTGCCTGCAGTTTTCCTTTTAGAGTCTACTAGTAACTGAAAAAAATATACTTTGGGAGAGCTCAATATACGGTTATAATTAACTTAGCGACAGTGACTGTCACACACAAATCTATTACTTATTTTGTGTACAGGATTCTAAGAGTTTTATAAAAATAAATAAATAAATATGTTAGTCTTTAAGGTACCACCGGACTCCTCGGTTTTTTAATAAAAATATAGCAGTTAAAATAAATTGAATGATTAGCAACAATCAGAGGAAGCTTACAGTGCTTGCTGGGAAAACGGATCCAAGATACGTTTATACCTCAAGCATAAATTAACTCTCCCTTACTTGTGAGAGCCTTCTTTTTATGGTTATTTGTATTGAGTGGCTATTTGTTCACTAGTCAGCCCCAAACGTGTTCTGGCTGCTTGACAGACAAGAAGGAGAATTCGTGTGAAGAGATTAGTATGGCTTTTTTCATGAGCACCAATACATGAGATATTTTGATGTTCTCTATCTGTCTGAGCTATGCCTACACTTGTGGTGCCATGAAGAGTACAGACTCTGCATGCCCCCTAAGCATGGGTAGAAATAAGCAGTGCTTCACCATCCACACTGCTGGGTGAGTAGAGCGAAGACATGCCAGAACCTTAGGTATGTACCCTGCATGGCTCTCGATATGCCTGAGCAGTGCCTCTCCTGTCTATGCTCTTATTTTTAGCATGTAGCATCCTGCTTCTGGAGCCTTTTCCTGCCACAGAGAAAGGCTTCAGCAGTGGAAAACTGCCAGAGCTTTTCCCTGCTACCTCTCCCCAGGCAGAGCTTTTCACTGCTACATGTAGCTACGTGCCACAGTGTGGCTGCAGCCTGCTTTCCTATATAAATTGTAGCTATACGTACCCTACATGATGCTGCCTGTGTAGACAAGGCCTAGGTAATGTTGTTACTGGTCAAGTTTTTATTGGAAATACACTTTGTTTAAACGTTGAATTGTACTAATTATAGGTTGGTTAACTTATTTTTTTAATAATCTAGTTTTTGTACCAGAGTTTCTCTCTCTCTCATATTGTCTTTTCTCTAATGAATTCCTTCCTTCCTTGTTCCATAGTGTCAGTCAATACCCATGTACCCATAGAATGTAAAATCTTGTAGTTGTAAAAGAGTGATATTAAATCTGGAAATTCAAATGCAGAAGTTGTAATTGTAATGTCTCTAGGGTTCTTTGTGGTTGTGTTAAGTAAACCTTAGTTTTGTTTGTGGAGTTTGGCTTACTTAGAATTTGCTTATTCTGTAAAGTAAATTATTCTGTTCATTGTGAGAATTCGAGTAGTAATCCTGCGACATGATATTCATAGAGAAAAGTATTTGAAAGTCTTTCTAGTGAGAGCTAGCTGTTCTGAGTTATAATACCCCTGTTGTCATTTAGGCCATTGTATAAGTATTTCCTTTGTAGAAGTGGGGATCCAAAAGAATTTTTACCATGTGTTTTTTTTTTAATGATTGCTTTCTTCCCACAATTTTACTTACTTAGCTTGCTGCAGTACAACAAATGAACCTGCTAGCAGCTAGTCTAGCATATGAATTGATATAATTACAAAACCTCCACAACCATGTGAGTTGTTAAAAAGCTAGTTGTCAAAGCAAACATTTTTCTAACTGTTGCTTCAGTTCTGTGGTTATAGGAGAGGAACACATGAAACCTGTAACTGTAGCAGTGTAGATGAAGTTCTCGCAGTCTCCTGAAGTAATGATATTTGTTGTCTTTCCACAGACATTTGATGTGCCGTTGTCTTGTCTGAACAGAATATACCCACACAGAAAATTGGGATCTTAAATGGTCACAAGTTAAGGCATTGCTCCAGTAGCAAATTTTCACCAAGATGTTCTTGTTCAATAATAACAACAACAATCCCTTGCTCTCATACAGGAATGCTAGTGCTTACATCCAAACAAAAACACAAACTTCTGTGATTTCTGTCACTTGTAGTTTTTGTGTTACATGCAAATTTATGTGTTCAGATTTGTGTTGTCATCCAAGATATTAATGTATGCTGAAGAATACCAGACCCACAATCAACCCCTTAGGGATTTGATACGTGTTCTGCACACACATGCCATTCTAATGTAACACCATTGATTACTGTGGCTTGCTATCTTTAGGCCGTATTTTTACCCACTTAACAGTAATTTGTTTTTTCTCCACTGACATTAATTGTGAACACAAAAATTAAAGCTGGACTTTGAAAATGTGGCCCATTTTGTCCTCTAGATGTGTTACACTCCTGCCTATTGGTACATAAAGCTATTTGCTGTGTTTGGCATGGCATCTGCGTCACGTATCTGTGTTGGCTATAACACTAAAGGTTCCTCTGCTGTATTGGGTAGGTTGTGGCTGGTTCTAGATGGTTGCAAACTAGGAAAATGTCTGCATTCCTGCACCATCACCCAACCACAGTCCTTGGGCTCCATAAAGCTTCTTAACTGTGAACGCTTTGAGTTCTGGTGATAATTATACTTTTTTTTTTAATGCTCTCAAGCTCCGTTTAATTGATAACATCATACTTTTAGTAATCTTTGTTAAATTCAAGGTTTTTCGTATTGGTAGGAAAATGGATTGTGTGTTCACACTGAACACACAAACTTGGGAAAAAGTCTGTAGGACCACTCCAAAAATAATTAAAATAAATCTTATTTTTTCTACCAACAGGCATTTATCAGGCCATTTAGAGAGCATCATATTGATCCAACAGCAATAACCAGACATGATTTCATTGAGACCAATGGAGATAACTGTTTGATAACCATAATTCCACTGGCCTTCATGTTACATAAATTCCTTTCTCAAACACCAGGTAAGCTTATATTATTTTTTTTTCTTGGTGGACAAAGAGGGGTGAGCACTTCTTGTCATAGTCAAGGGACTTCTGAGGTCTGGTTCTCTGCTGCCTTGGAACTTGTATTGTCGTTGACACCACTGAAAAGTTTTAATGTTTGCAAGTTGAAATTCTCCACTCACTCTGCACAGGTGTAAATGATGAAAAAAGGTGTGAGGCAATGGAAAATCAGGCCCTTGATTTTTACCACTGAGAGATTCTAAAGGTAAGGATTGTCTTTTTCCAAAGTGCAATCCCTTGTTCACAAGCTGTGGCAGCTGAAAGTGTGGGCTGGAGATACGTTTTGTCTTTAATGCTCAGCTTGTCGCTTGCTGTTCCTTTTTGCACAGAGTCTGTGCTGAAGTGCACTGACTGTGCTGTTGCGGGTGTAGGAGAATGGTGAACCAAGGATCGTGGGCTAAGTGAGCCTGGGAAAGTTCAGGTTTTGCAGGCAGCCACACAGATTGGTTTCAGATTCTGCAAATTTACCAATCTCATTCCTTTGCTTTGTGCTCCAGGGACTGAGTCTTGGAGAGCCAGACTCCTCTGGGACTCAGTCCGCGCTCTCCTCCTCTCCACGGTTCAGGGACAAGGACTGCTGCAGTGCAGGCTGCTTCTTAACTGACCTCATCTCTGTGTCGCAAGAGCTCCTTACCACTGAGGCTTCAAGGACCTAGTGTCCGAGACTGAGGCTGTCCTGGGCCAGTGTCTGAGAATTTCCTCCCTTTAGCCTGCAACCAGGTGGCGAGTCTTTGCTTGGCCAATTGATGCAAGTTGCAGTGGAATATCACAACATTCTCTGCTGAGCTGAACTCTGCGTTCAGGTTTATTTGGGTTAGGTTTGAAAGGTTTGGGTGCGGCTGGCTCAAATTTCCACTCACACATTCACCTGGCCGTGCTAATAATGAGCTGAATTTCATATTGCCTGTACTGCACAGCCAGCTTTCTGCACAGAATCTTAACAGCCTTAATAATTCCCCTAACCATCCAATTAGACTAATAATAAAGGCTTAATTACATATCCAGTTAATCATCAGATTTGTTCACGGAACAGCTTTAATTGGTAGATATAGCTGTTACAATTTTCCAGTTTGAAAGCTATCACCCATTTTTGCTCACAGCTATATTCATCCAACTGTTTTTATGATTGGGACTTGACCGGCATTATTAAGACAATAAAGAGGCTCAGGAACTAAGAAACCTAACCACCCACTGCTATTGCAGCACCCTTCTACCAAACGGTGCCTGTGTTCAGGCCTGACCCTCTAATTTATAGCGCTTTGTTCTGCACACGTTCAAGGAACTCCAAATAGCAAATGGCTTCTTTACAGGTTTCCAAAAATGAAGCTGTTCTGTATTCTGCCCAGGTAGTTCCCACAAAATGATTGTTAAAGACTTTGGGACATGGAAGCCCCTTGGCTTTGTATGATTCAGTAATGCACCACCTAAGCCATTTTGTAATAGATCCTTCAGTAGCCCTGAGTCTTTTCTTATTAAGGAAACACATAAATTGGCTCATCCTGTAAAACCCTTCAGTTTTAAAAATGTAAAACCTAATTGCCTTATGGACATTCAAAGAACAGAGGCGCTTCTCTGGGGAAGTTTTGCGCTGAACCAAAAGATGACAGAACTAGTTACTGATTAAAAAGAATGGAAGAGTTAACCTCTTGATGCCAGTTGTCAGGCTTCCCCCCACGTTCATATTTTCTGTGCGGCTTTAATTGCTGCTGTGTGTTTTTACACCACAAAGATCTGATTCTGTTTTCTTTGGGGTTCGATGGGGTGACTTTTTACAGCAACTTCCTTGTCTCAATCAGTTTTTCCTTTGTGTTTTTTGAACAAGTGATCGGTCCAACTGAGACTAGCCTTCCCTCATTTAATAAACCTCCTGATATCCCTTCTGTGCTCCGAAGAGCCATGTGTAAGGTTCAGCCTCGGCTGACAATATTGGTCTTTGCTATATGTTCCAAATGTGTCTCTTTGAAATCACCTTAATTTAAAAAATAAAATAAAATCTTCCACGTCCAGTGTGTCCAGAATAATGAATCTGCTTTTACATAAATAATTTTCTATCAAAGTCTAAGAAATGGCCATATTTTTAGGAAGCATTACACCCTAGGGAAGTAAATGACATATAAAAATGAACTTTCAAAGTGTTGGTCTATAGAAAAAGGAGCAGTGTGTGATGGCAAAAAATGAATTTCTGTGAATTAGCACAACTCATTATTCGTGCTACACACACCTTACTGTCTTACATTCCCTGTACTTAGCTGGAATATAAAATAAAAAACTGCAGCCCTTCTCCCTGGCCCTCAGTGGCGGTCTCTCTGATTGGATGCCACCTACAGCATGGCAGAGAGCATCAAGGAGCTAGAAGCTGGGAAACATGCAGAGTAACCGTTTCTTAAAGTGCATGTCACAAGTCAGCTTTATATATATTTTGTTAACGTATTCTAGATTTAACAGACACTTCAGTTTCCACTAACAGCTCATTTAAGAGGGGGAAGAAACATGCAGAGCAAGAGCACTTTGACAAAATGTGGTTCCATAGCTGAATCCTTTTAAAAAAAAATAGAATAAAAGATTTCAGAAAATACACAAATGGATAACTTTTCAAGTGAGAGGAATTGAGAATTATGTCCTATATAATGCTTAAATTCAAAGCTTTTTTTGGCAGGGGCTCTCTGGATTTTATCAAGTACAGCGCCAAGCATATTGCATTTAACAAATAATAAATGTGGTGTATAGATTTCCTATTAATTTTCCTTCAAATAATTTGCAGAGCTATCCACAATGCGCTTTTATTCCTGCCACCGCAACATTAACTTCTGTAATCTGGGTCGGGGAGATAGACACTAACTGAATAATCAATTCACCTCTCTGTTCATCAGCACTGTATTTTCGAATGTACATATGCAAACCAGATGTAGGTAATTTGGTCCAGAGCTTGCTCCTGCAAAGTGCTGAGCATTCTTGCAAGGTGCTGAGTACCCATAACTAACCCTGGCCTTAATAAGAGAATCTAGTCATGCCATGCAATCTTCATTTCCCCCCAGTGTCCTTTCCGTCGCACTCATGGGTATCCTTGTTAGCCATGTTGGAAGATTTTCGACAATGTCCTTCTTTAACTATGTTTTTAACTAGCTGATGGTATCTGAGCAGCTGCAGCTCCAAGTGGAAGAGTTAACTACTGAAAATCTTGGATTCGCATTTATGCAGTTTCTCTATCGTGGGGCTGTGGGCAACAATGTTATGAACCTCTACTAGTCATTAAAAATCTTTCTAACATGTCATGTTAGGTTGTTGACAAACCAGTTCAAAGGCTGAAAAAGGGACAGTGTGAAAAGGGGGCAAACAGAGAAGAGGCATTTGACCTCACATTCCACAAGGGATAGCTAATGTGTTTGAACTAAAACATCAGATCCAAACCCCCTCAAACTCGGGGGAAGTGCAGCTCTAGAACAGAACTTTGCAGGTCAGGCTCAGCTCTTTGGCTTAAGGTCATGTTAGAGAAGCTGTGGAAACTTTGGAAAGAACCTGTCAAGTCTTGGGGGATTTTTTGTAACCAAAATAAATCGCTCCCCTTTCCATTTTAAGTGCAAATGGAAAGAACCATGTGTGCAGTATGTTATGGAACAGTTTTGAATGCTGAGCCTCCTGTACCTTTAACAAGCCCAAATCTCACCTCTTTTTTATGTTTGGCCTTGTGACTGAGGAAGTAGATGAGACCAGCACTTCCTCTCCATTAGAAAATTAAAAATCCCCACTAAAGCTCTATGGTTTTATGACCCTCTGTGTTACTTCAGTGTTATCATTGGATTCTGTAGGAGCTTAACATGAAGCCCAATTTTGAGGTCCACAATCCTCCATGAAGGCTGTTCAACTTTTGTCCTCACCCATCATTCACAGGGATCATTTTTGTCTATTTAATTTTTAAATAGAATCTGTTTGTTTTTTTAAATCAAGCACTTAGAGTTCATTGGTTTTGAATTTAGCACATTGTTTTTATATCTGCTATACCCTATTCATTGTGACTACCAAATCATCAGGCTGAGATTCCGTGAATTATCCCTGCCATTATACAGTATAGTACCTGGCTTACAATCATATCAGGAATCATCTTTGGTTTATGATGGTTCATTAAGTGCCTACTATTAAGCATCTTTTCAAACTAAAATGTTAATTTTTTATGACATTTGGGTTCAGTACAAATGTCACATTTCAGTACTTGGCTCTTAAATACTTTATTTATTATGACTTCCTAAATTTACCTTTTTATCCCCTTTTTCAGCAGTTATTCTGTTGCTCGCTCTCACTTTTCCAAAGCTATCCGCCACTCTGCTATGCCTCTCTGACCCATCGCGTTTTCTTGCCCCTTACCCCTTTTGTTTCCCTCTCCCAGCTGCACCTCTCTCCTATGCACGAAACATGCTCTCTGAATCCCCGTTTACTGAGCCACCATTTAATTGAACTCACTTCTGCCTTATCACCCACAAGTGTGGTACTTTAAAAAACAAACATACATATCGCATGGAATATGACACACTGTGCATATGCCAAAATGAAGTTACCATGTGATCCTATAACTGTGGCTCTTCCCTGCCTCTCCGCTTCCACCAAGACACCTCCTACTCCCCCCCATTGTTCGTCTGTGTCTTGTCACTAATTAACATGTTAGTTCTTTGGGGCAGGGGACAGGTGTTTTAATATATTTCTGTACAGCACCTGGCAAGCTTTTGTGCACTGCAAGTACAGGGGAACACCCAGAGTCAGTCTAGTAAAATGAGTCTAATGGTCTCAAAATGTTCTCTCACTCTTTGGGCCAAGCTCTGCTCTGCACAGAACCCAGAGCAGGCAGGATATAGATGCAAAAGTGTCTTTATGCCATTTCTCAAACTTCATGGATTCTGGAGCTAATTAAAACTGCCACAGGACTGGTTTAACTTGTGCCTAGCTGCCCACAGGCTCATTCCAGCCTCAAGGAATAGCTGGCATGTAGAGGTACTATAGCTACTCCTTTTCTTCCTAGCCATGACCCCCATACAGCAGGCTGTGAACTGGAAATACTTAGCTGGCCAGATCCAGTGGAACTCCAGTTCTTTTGTGCCTTCAGAACATACAGGAAGTCCTGGATCTGGCTTCCATGCTTAGTTCATGCAAGAATAGATTAAGATAGTGTCTGTGGTTCTGGGATGAGAGGGACCTGTGGAGCCACAACATTTGGATTCTAGGATCCATGTAGAGGGAGTGTTGGTATTCACCTTGGATGGGGGAGGTAACATCAACTGGGAGAGCCTGGAGCAGGTTGAACACACCTTTTTTGGAGTGGGGACCTGGGGAACCTGGATCTTGTCTCAATTTTGGCGTGCTGCAGAGGTGTTATTTCCCTCTAGGTATAATGTGGGTCTGGGGCATAGAAAGAAATGGAAAGGAAACTTAAATTGAGATAAATATGTATTTTCCTTCTGGTATAAAATGTGTTTTCACAGCTGTATAGAGTGATTTGAAGTCAGAGCTACATTAACCAGGGCATGAACTGCAACTGGCCAATGGTGAATTTGTACAATTTCAAAAATTGCTTTGTCTAAACCATGAACACCTAGCATTTCCATTGGTTTGTTTTAGGACATGCCCATATACAAACTTCTAAATATACTGTTGTATTGCTATTGTTCTGCCATTGCCAAGCTACTGTGCTTACCACAGGGTAACCTGTCCTACTCCCTCCAAATTCCATTGTGATACCAAAACATAAAGTAGTAAAACAATGTTAGTGAGGAAAGTCAATCGGAAGTATTGTCTGCCCATTTGCACTGACAGTGAGAACCTGAAATGCCCTAGATGGATTGGCCTGTCTAGGAATTTATACAGCACTCTTCAATTCTACAGTTAAAACTAGTATTGCTTTGGGTCCATTTAAAAACAAATAACCAAAACCCTCCAATTTTTCCTTTTTAAATAGTTCTTGCCCTGCCGCTAGGACTAGCAGGAGAAACAAAAACATGAGCTGCTCAGTTTTACAAAAACACACATAAGAACGTGCAAAATGATTTATCAAAAAAGCTGAGAAGCTCAAAAGGTTTGGAGATTGGGCTTGGTAGGATAAGCACTTAAAGCTTTTACACCAAGCTCACCCAATCGTTCTGAACCTATGACCAACCTACCCCATGTCCTATGGTAACACTCTACTTACTCTCACAGTCCTGCAATGGGCCCCCTCTGTCCTTTCTTCTCCCTTTGTGTGGAACGAGTAGCCAGGTTGGCTACTTGGGAACATGTTTGGAGTCAGAGAGCAGGAGGTATCTCTTTTTCTGTCTTTCTTCCCCCCCCCCACCTTTTTCTTCGAAATTGTGAGTTCCCTCCTCTCTACCTCTTTCCCTTGTTTTCCCTTCACACCTGCTAGCCTTTCTGCTCCTCTCCTGACCATCACCCAAAGACGACATGTGCCCTAAGAAGGGGTGGGAACTGATAGTACTAATGCCACTAGATGTCCGGCTTCACTGTCTGACTCCTCTCCCTGGTGGCCTCTGGCCACTCCGCTCTCGCTGCCCATGCTCCTCCCAGCTGTGACCCTGCAGTCAAATACACAGAGCATGGATGGAGGCAGCATGTGTACAAGGAGCTGGCTAGAGAAGGTAGCTGACCTCCTCTCTGGCCAAAAAAAGCACATGCAACATGGAGTGGAAGTGAAGATCTAAAATACCGAAGGGCTGTAGCAATGCTAGGCAAAAGACAGAAATCGGGACATGCTGTCAGAAAAGGGCCCTGAAAGCTCATCGTTGTCTCCAAGAGACTGTGTCATCTTAACTTTCTGGTTGCAGTGTGCTTAAGTTCTTTTTTGTATACTAATAATATGTTGGAATGACACCATGATCAAAATGCCATGGAAACAGTCCTATATTCCCTATTTGGAAGTTTTGCAGATGCAGACTGAGATTTTAAAAAATGGGTGCCGAAGGTTAGGCTCCTAAATAAATGACCTGGGCTCACAAAGGTTCAGGCTATTTTGTTTACAACTGTAAAGAAGGATTTAGAATCCCATCTTTAGGCACCCCCTCCCCTTTTATCAGTGTTTGGCTGACTGACACCACGATGTGTTGCTATTGTTATATAAAGAGATACCTCTTCCTGTGTTCAGGTTTTATTTAAAAGCCAGCTTATCTTGAGGGCTAATCAATTGCTAGCTCACTCCTTGTTTGAGAAAATGCCCTTGTGACCACATCTGTTGGGAAATATTGATGTGGAGCTGCAGTGGAAGGCCCCATGTGAATCAAGTGGGTGCTGCCAAACCCCTGAGTCACAGATGCTCTGTGAGGGAGGAGTGTTGCTTTTTGCTGCAGAATCAGGATTAGCCTCCACAGGAGCTGGGCTTGATAAGCCTCCTGGAGTCTTCAAAGCTGAAGTAATGGAAGTTCATTTTTAAAATATTGAATATGGCTCTAAATTACTAATAAGGGAATGGATTTACAGGCATGCAGCTTAATTTTAACTTGCCCCTCCCACCACTCTAGTGAAGCATCTGGAGGATATGCAGTGTTTTCTACCATTTTGTGATTTTTATCACTTGCTTTTGGCTGCCATGGTGCCACCTCTTTATCAAACAGACATTTGAGGTCCCTGCTGCTACTGATCCTACTTACAGAGTGCTGCTGATTGACATGGACCAGAGTGCCCAGCATGGCTTGCCTAGGCTGAGAAAATGGGTGAATGCCCTTGCTCTTGCTCTCTCCCCCTTCAAGTCAGTCCTGAAACATTTGAGTATCTAAAATGGAAGCTCAGTTATCTATGGGAATTATTGCTCATGTCAACTGCGAAGGGGAAAGTTAAAATAACAGCAACAACCACATAGTAAAGGAAAGCCTGCAGAAAGCGAGAAAGTAGGTAATAAGAATAGGACATCTCCCATACTGAATTTCGAAGCTGTATGACACAAGGTTTTTTCTTTTCTTTTCTTTTTTTGGTAAAACTACGTTTTATAAAGCAAAAGCAATTCTGGATTGATTGTAATTGATTTCCACCTACAATTAATATAATTGCATCTCATCATGCTGCCACCATTTAACCCGGAACTAGACAAGGCACTGGTATGAGAGCAAGCTTTAAAGTACTCACAGTGATTTCACAACAGGCAGTGAGAGTCTCCATATGTTATAGATCCCAGCAAGGCAGAAGCCTGCTACAAAACTAGCACTGTAATTCTTGAACATACTTGCTCTTCTTATTAATACAAACTTAATCTAAACAGGGTATGCAATGTAGCAAATAGTTTTTGCGAGTATTGTAGGTATAATACTAGTTATGTTGGTAATTAAAATATGTATTTTTGTTAAAGGAGAGAGTATGAAACTATAATATATTTTAAAATTATTAATGTGGATAATATAAATTGGGTGCATATATAATATAACATAAAATTATATAATGATAAACTAATTCAGCTATAATTGAGCCCCATCTGGTGGTGATATGAAGGAACAACTGATAAATTATTGCAATGGCAGAGAGAGATTGTTCACGCAAGAGTTCAAACCTTTTTTCAAAAGGCTTAAGTCTTAACTAATAAATGTGAGGCTAATTATGCAGTATCACTTTTAATCACAATATTCCTGTCTAATAGTCATATCTTAAAATAAGTGTCTTTATAATTGTTTGTGTGTGTCTTGAGGGTTTGTGAATACGATCTCTTCTGTAATAAATACAGATTTAAGAGCCATGAGTAGAATTGCTTGCCTGTGCTGCACTGACTAGGAAGCCTTTTTGCTCTCTCTGATCCAAACAAATGCTCAAGAAATTGTTACGTATTACAGAAAAGAGATTAAATTATTTGTGTGGACTCATTAGTGTAATTGACAAAGCTTGGCTATCAAACTTTTTGCTCCTAGCTAATCTTTCACTTTCATGGGACTTTTCCCACCATCAATGTCCAAAAACAAACACACAAAGAAAGAATGTGGATCTCACTATCTCCCGAGTTGGCTGCTAGAGGATAGTAAGTAGCAGTCCTCTATTAAGACCTCAGGGTGCAACACAAACTGCTTGAGTTATTATTATACAATATGGTAACAGTGTGTAGCCACTGTGAATAAAAACAACAAAACAGGGCCATAAAATGGAGTATATGCCCAGGGCATTTATGTACACAAGCAAATGGCTGGGTGTCTCCATCTTACTTCTCCTCAAGAAGTAATCTAGGCTGACCTGACATCAAGGCCAGAGCGCTGTGTGTGTGTGTTCATGTGCATGCACGCACATTATATATTTGTGGGCATACATCCAATAGTCACCGATTAGCGTCAACAGTTTCCACAGTGGGATCAGGGATTCCACAGTTCCTTTCTGTTCTAAATATACAGAAAAATTGTTACGTGTAGGTTATCGCAGAACGGTAAATGTTGCCTTGTTGTGCTGAGCTGTGGCATGTGAAGTAAGCACAATAAAAGGGTAACGAATGAATGAAGTTTGTGAAGAGCAAAGAATGGCAATGTGGGAACGAAGTTAGGCTTTCCTATCTCCTACCCTTGTGCATGTTCCCTTGATGAAGTGGGCTTTGGCGGGGAATGGGGCAGGATGTAGATTCCTTTTACCGAAACCATTGGGAAATCGCTCCTGTTAGTTCAAGGGACTAAGAAATTGAGTGTATGACTAAATTTGCTATGCACACGCAGTACATTTCCTTTGTCTAATATCCAGCCCTCAGTACTGGATAAGAGGTAGGTGGTATCACCTTATTATCCAGAACATAAGGGAGGCAAAGGGGAGCAATACCCATATGCTGTTCAGCAGCTGCTAAGCCATTTCACGGAGGCTGCTTTACGAAGAGGAATGGCTGAAGTCGTTTATATGGGAAACTTATCCGATCCCCTGAGGAAATAGTGGGGAAAGGAGGAACCGCACAGCACCATAGTCCTACAATGCACAGTTCCTACATGCTTAGCTCCCCTATCACTTTGCCAAAAAGGGAAGGGGGGGAGGTGCACCGGTTTCAATGCAGCGGGACCTAATGCAGCCCTAGCTGCTGGATTTTTAGGAGTTTAGCACAAACTCTATGTAAAATCAACTACATGTGCAGTGAGAGTTTTGGTGAATTGTGAGTAAGGCAGGATTGAAATCATTTTCCGCTGCAGGACTCAGCACTTCTCTGTGAGACCTATTTCCATGCCAGCATTCAACGTTTTTTCCTCCCAGCTGTTTTGACTGTAGACCTTTTTTAAAATTTATTTATTTATTTTAAAGCACATGTTTTCCTATGCGGCGTGTCTAAGTTAATATGTGGTGTCATGGACTCACTGCTATGGTGTCTGTGTGGTTATGTCTGCTTTTCATTAATGTCTTAGGACCCTCGAAATGAAAATAGCATAGGTTGGCTGTCTCTGTAAGCCTGAGGGTTGTCCACCTCTGGTTTGGACCTATTCAGGAAAAAACAGCTCATGGTTTATGTCATAAGCATTGTTTAGTCAGCAAAGCTATTGTATAAGGGTAGCTATCGAAGTCTGAACTGTTCTCTTGCCTATAACTATATCTCTGTATTACTGAACGACATAATCTTAGCTTTCTCATGCACAATTTGCTTTTAAAATTGAATGTGTTTGCATAGTCTTACAAACTGCTTACTAATCAAACGGTTTTTTCCCCGTGCAGAATATATACATGAGACATATGCTTGGGAGTGCTTTGTGTTTGCACTAGCTATTTTTGTCACAATGACTAATCAGATTCGTAAGTGGTCCCATTCCTACTTTGGGCTGCCTCTGTGGGTCACCGTTTTGCAAGATCTGCACATCATTTTACTGAGGAACCACCACAGAATCCATCACGTAGCACCCCATGAAACCTATTTTTGCATCACTGCAGGTAAAATAAAAACTCTGAGAACCAGGACATGTCTGATGTTGTGACATGGGGTGAGAGGGGAAGAATTTGGAATGTTGAAAAAATGTATTGCTATTAGAATGGATTATTGCAAACTGGATGTTTTCATTTTAAAACTGGAGTTTTAAATAATAGAGTGCGATGCTGAGAATTCTTCATCTTTCATACTAAGTTAGACTGTTAGAAACTCTACTCATAGAGGAGAGAGCTGTTTCAGTGTAATACAGGACTGTCATATTACAGGAACAGTTTTAAGTAATAGCATTCAACTCTTCATATATTGTATGATGTGTGTACCACAGATAGTAACATATTTGCATAACTGAATGTAACACACATCATTGACAATCAAATATTACAGTAATGTAAAAAAAGTTTTTAACATACCTGTGCTTATATTAAATCTCATTCTCTGTAAATTGTTCGCTGTAATTTTAAATTGACTTGAAATTCTATAAAAGGAAATCATATATTTTTAGATTGCTCGTGGCTTCAAGGAAAGAAGCTACTTATGATTTAGTGAAGCTAGTTTGTACCGACTCTGTGTTGATGATTCTTTGAGACTGTTTCAAATGAATCCATAATCATCTACTAAGTTTTTTTTATTTATTCTGTTATTGATGATGCCTTTGAAAATTTGTTTTGATAGTCCATAATTTAAAAATAGATCTTAAATAGGGTAATTTAAGTGGAAAGTGTCTATAATGCCCACAGAAGGAGTATTGAGATGGTGGTACTGAACAGAATACAGATCTCAAAGTACAGCGATCTAGTGGTGCATAAAAGATAGTGAATGAAGTTCAGGAGAATGATTCCCAAGCTAGTAAAAGCTTGTCTTCTCAAGGATGTGATACACTAGAAATGTAAGAATGCATGGCGGGGTTGGAAGACAGAGAATGGGGGCACAGAGTATTAACATTACTTTGAAACAGCCCTTTGACATGTACATTAATGTATGGGTTGGCAATAGCTTTAGGTTATGCTTAAGAAGAACAGTAACTAGCAAGTTATAATATTTTAGCAAGGGGAAAGACAAAAAAGAGACATGATTGAGAAAATATTTTTAACTATCAACACTTTTTCCCTTCCAGGCTGGCTAAATTACCCCTTGGACAGAATAGGATTTTGGAGGAAAATGGAAAATATTATAGAAGCATTAACAGGTCAGAAACCTCAAACTGATGATTTACAGTGGGCATGGAAGATGCAATAACGCACTCTTAAAAAAAAAAAACTAATGTGTCATCTACAGGAAACAAGCATCTCTTTAGCACAATGGATTTTAGCACAATGTATTATGAAAACTTTGAAATTCTGCAGAGCACTGTTTGCAATGTCACAGAAGAATTTGATGATTTGCCAGCTTGGATATCTTTAAGAGTTGAAACACAATGATATTTGGAACATACAATCATTGAATGTAATTGCTAATCTTGATTGGTTTTAAGAGACTATTATGCCTGATGTTGTATTTATTAGGATGTGTGTATCCTGTTACTGTACTTGGGTGGATACTCACAATGCATCAGACTTCATAAATGTACCCAGAAAAAAATAAGATATTTGGCTTCAGTGTAAGTAAGATACATAAATTGTCTTTGTGCCATTGTTTACTGAAGCGTTTGTATTGTTTAATTTGCATGATACAATGTTTCGGGATAGGGCTAAGGATTAATTTGACTAGATCTTTATTTTTAAACAGCCACATTTTAAACTTCTGTGTTTTGGTCATGATTTTTAAACTGAGATTCCATTTTTGTTGTCATAGTTTTGCAACCCGCAATGATTTGATCACTCAGTTTTCCCCTTTAATCCATTCCTTCATCTATTTTCCTACAGGTATAAAATGTGGAGGCAATCTACTGTAGGTACAAAATTGCACCAATAGAAAAAAAGAAGCTCAGGTTTGAAAATGATACCTTTTACACTGTTTAATGCTAGGAAGTCTTAACCACTGTTGTTTGTTGTTGTTAAATATTTATATTTCAGAGGCTCTAATCCAAATTAGTGGTTTCCGTTTTGTAGGATCAGCACAAGGACATAGTACCTACCTCAATGATCTTATGATTTGAGTAGACAAGCAACATACAAATAATAGAGTCCGTAACTGTGGTTTTAAATTCTTTATATGCCTTTCAAGACATTAATTTTCGTTAAATGAAGATTTCAGTGAAAGAAATATGTGTATCTTAAAGCCTTTTGTAATATACTTATCAATTGAAAATCCCTTACCAAATTGCTAGAGTGAGGCATATTGTAGGGTGGTTGCTGGTTTTTTTTAATGCTAGGAAGCAGATTTACCATGTGTCCTGATTCTGGTTTCACATTTTTATATGCTGGTATAATGCCGTTGATTTCTATGGCGTTGTATCTGACTGATCCTTGATGAAGAAATGAGATAAAAACCAATCTCTGGTTCTTAAACTTGGAATCTACCTTTCACCTGCTGTCCCAACCCCCCAAAATGTTTTTTTTAAAATATCTTGGGAATGGGGCATAATTTATATTCAGAAAGAGCTGAAATTTTAGTGTCAATCTAGCTACCCTGGTTGGTAGAGCCCCTCCGCATCTGATCAGCGATCCGCAAGCATGATCTGCGGATACCACCGATATAAAGCAGCTATCCGCAGATTTGCAGAGATCTACTGATTGGAAAGGGGCACTCTTGTGTGTGTTAAATCATTAGGAGGAGAGAGTAGGGGATTTTTCATTTGCAGAACCTTGAATAGTGTTCATCTGCAAAATGGTATGGTGCTAGATTAACAATGCTGAACAGTTAAGAACTTTGTCTCTCCTTAAAGGCTAATCATCAGCAATACAGGTTTGTGGTAATAATTCAGCTGTTCATTTTAGGCACCAGCCATCCATGATCATGACCGCAGCCAAGTCTCAGACTAAACAAAAGTGCCTGTTGTTTATTCCTGTTGTCCTGCAAGATTTTTCTCCCAGTAAAATGATCTCATATAAATTGTGAACTTGTTCTGAATACTAGGTACAATTATCAAAAGCAATTAAGGTCCCATTGAAAATCAATGAGACTTAGGCACCTATGTCACTTTGGCACCTTGGAAATTTTTACCCACTGTGAACAAGTGGACAGGCTCAGTCTAAGTACATGCAGTTAAAAGTGTTAATTGACTAACAATCTCATATAGAAACTAAGGTGGCCAGGTGCCCAGTTTTTGACTGGAAAATCTGGTCAAAAAGGGGGCCTGATTGTGTCTGGTCAGATCTACTGATTGGACACTCAGTCTGGTTACTGCAGGTGGGGGATGCAGTGGGTCGTCACCTGCGCCATCCCCTACTCAGCCAGGGCTGCTCCCAGTCCTGGCTCCACAGGTGAATCCCTTATGATCTGGGTTGGGGAGTGAAAGGGGAACAGTAGCGATAGAGAGGACAAGGAGTAGATGGAGCGGGGCTTTGGGGGGAAGAGGCGGGGCAGGAGAGATTCTGGCACTCCTGCTGGAGTGTTGGGTTTTTATCTGCACTTAAAGGGGCAGAGCAGCCACTCTGGCTAAACCAGGAAACGGGTTACTAGGATTTAGGAACGCTGAACTGTGATTGACACAGCTATAGGGGCCTACTCCTGGGAAATGCAGAACATACGTGATTCCTATTAAAGTCTTTAGGAGACAAAGCAGGAACTTGACACATTGCAGGATGGGCCGTTGGAGGGTAACAGAATGAATACAGTCCTTATGACACACACAGTGTGGTTTGTTGAAGATGATTTTATTTCCTTTAGGTATTTATCTACTATGTTAACAAACATTTCACATACAACAATTTAAACTTTTTGGTGGTTTGTGTGTGTGCACGCAGCAGACTGAACATACTGTATACCAGGAACTATAACTCATATTTATGAGGAAGAGGGAGGTAAAAATAAAAAAAAAAACTTTTTGTGAAAAAACTAGTTTCCTTGTATAATTAGGACCAAATCTGGAGGGTTAAAGAAAGGGGAGCTAAAGCTATTCAGCACCGCTCCTGATCAGGGCACAAGCATGTTGCGCTGCCTTTGTGAATGTGCGATGTAGCATAACGCCAATGGCTGGGTTGGTACAGTTATCTTTAGGGTTCCCTCTTACGGCTAGATGTTGCTAATACAGTTTTGTTTATTATTAATGTGCTGATCAGAGATTCGAGTGTAGTAAAAGGGGGTTAGATCTAACAACAACCAATTGGGGAATCCAGTCTGAGCCTGTGAAATACAATATTACAATAAGTGGATCTAATTTTGGTTATTCAAATAACATCTTTTGAGTCCAATTGGTCTTTTTTTTTAACTAACTATAACATTTTGAAAATCTCTGTAAGTTGATTTCTCTTCTTTTTTTTTTTAAAAATCAAAACATGAGAAGCTTTAAAGGATAGCAACAGATGGGAATTAATTTAATGTGCTGTTGTCATAACTTCGGAAAATTACAAACTGATCTAATGACAGTAAAATTTAGGACAGGGAATTTAAGCTCTACACTGCCCTACTGAGGTTTGAAGAGAGAACGGTATTGATGTCGATTTCAGATTCCTTCATATGGGGGTGAATGTCTATATGAACTCCTGATTCCTTACACAGCTGTAGCAAGGTGTTAATATTGCTCTGTGACAAACGTAGGTATCTGGATAAAAGACAAAAGAGAGAGCAAAAGTATCTTGCAAGTATCTCAAAAACATTGGTCAAAATTTCCATATGTGGTGTATAACTATAGGCACATAAATCTACCTTTTAGAAAACGAAATAAAAACAGTTTGAAGTCAATGGGAGCTTGAGTGCTCAGCACCTTGGAAAATCAGGTCATGTATTAAGTTCCTGATTTTAGGTATTTGTATTTCAAAATATTGAGCTGTATTTTTATTTTTATATATACATAGTCAAATGAAATAATTTGCAAACTACAGATTTGCAGGGTAAAGATGTTTACTCTGTATGTCTACAAGTTATTTTTTGTCTTGGTTTTAAAGATTTCCCTGGATTGCACTCTCTAGCAGTAAGGGTATTTGATATTTCAAATGGCTTTAAAAAAAAGTAAGTATTTCTCATTATCATTCATCATCATTTTGAACCAACCCACATTACTAGTCACCATTAAAAGGTCATTTGCTAAAAGCTAGCACATAATGCTGCATGCAGGTATTTCCTATGCAAGCTCCAGAAAATAAATATTTTGTGCAGCATTCTATGCTAGCTGTTGTTGGGAGAGGGTGACTTCTTAATGACACCCATTATACCTATTTTCACATATCTGTAAACTGTGGGGGAATTCTCTTTGCTATTTTCACAAAACATTTTCTAACCTGCAGCTCAAAAATTCTTCAGGTCTGATCTGTGGCAGAGTCACGGTTTGTTTGAATGTTTCCTCTTCCCGAGCTCTTCCAAGCATGCCCTTCAGCCTTCTTTCAGATGCTGGGGATCCAGAGGCTGTTTCGTGCAGATGAAGTTTAGAAAAAAAGAACTTCTCTCCTGTTACCGATAGCTTTTGCAGGGAGGGAATCATGGATATTGCCTCTTGCGTGGAGAAACTGTTGTTATCCACGTAAAGTTGTCTTGCACTGATATCCTTCCTGGAGACATTGTCAGCTGGGTGAGGATTGTAAAAGCTGTCTCTTGAGCCATGGGAAGTTCTAGCAAATACCGTCTGCATGGACAAGTCAGTTCCACTGAAGGGTGTGAAATCCTTGGAGTGTTTCTGGTCTGAAAAACATCAGAAATATTAAACGTCTTTTCTCCCTCTCTACTCAAGGTGCTTATATGGGCCCAATTACCATAGTAGTTGAGCACCTAACAATCTTTGATGTATTCATCCTTACAACACCCTTGTGAGGTAGAGAAGTAAGATTATGTCCATTTTACAGGTGAGGAATTGAGGCATAGAAAGACTACATGATGCACCCAAGGTCACACAGAAAGTGTGTTGTGGAGCAAGGAATTGAAACCAGGGCTCCCCAGTCCTAGATTAGTACTCTAACCACTGACCCATCCTTTCTCTTTTATTGCTCAACAACTATTGTCCATTTTGAGACAATTGTTGTATGTTAATTGCTGTGTAGAGCTGTAGAAGTACAGATTTCTTGGCAATAGATGCCTGTTGACTATTATAAAATATTTTGAAAATAAAATACAAATCTGATATTTGAAGCATGCCATCTCCAGGAGGAAATTGACTAAGGCCTTGTCTACACTATGGGGGGTGGGGAGATCGATCTAAGTTGCGCAACTTCAGCTACATGAATAACATAGCTGAAGTCGACATAACTTAGATCTACTTTCTGTGGGGTCCACGTTATGCTGTGTCGACTGGAAACATTCTCCCATCAACTCCCCTTGCGCTTCTTGTTCAAGTGAAGTACAGTGGAGTAGATGGGAGAGTGATCAGTGGTCAATTTAGTGGGTCTTCACTAGGCCCACTAAATCAATCACCAATGCATCGATCGCCGTACGTCGAAGTTATGGTAAGTGTAAACAAGCCCATCGAGAATCTAGTTTTGCTTCAGTTTTGGACCTGGTCTTCTGGATCTGTACTACTTGGGAATGGAGCTGCTTAAAGATGAAACCTCCAAAAAACTCTAATATCAAGTAAATGTTTTCCATTAAAAAAAAATCCTGCTTTTTGTTGTTGCTAATTCAAAGAGAACTGTGTATATTGGTTGCTGTTAAAAATATCAGAATTCTCACTGTTTATTTACTGTTCTAAGTTTGACAAGCTATGGTATCCGATAGCAAATGCTGAGGTTTTAGTGGTAACCACTATTACCTGTTAGTTTGTAAATAAGAACAGTTTGTTTTTCTAAAGTATAATATTATATGAAATTGAACATGAGGGAGATTTTTCTCTGATTCATACAGAGGACATTAAATACAAAGCTCTGCCTTCTAAAATATCCTTTGTGGTAGGAAAACAATGAAAGCTACGGAAGCAAAGTCAGTGCTAAGGGTAATGTTGCCATCTGAACTCTCACAGGAGCTCATCTTGTAAAAGTTATTTATGCAAGAAGACTTTAGTCACACAAGTAGTCCCATTGACATTAGTGGAACTCTTTGCCTGAGGGAGGTCTTCAGGATAAAGCCCATGGTTCATAAAGTTAAGGGGAGCATAGACGTTAGCTTTGGGAAAAACATTGGGGCCATCTTTTCCTACCAGCTGTGAACATTCTGTATGCAAATAGGGAGTTAAATGAGCAGTTACCTAATTCGCAAGAGCCTTTGCAGTGCAAATGCCAGACTTAGTTGAAACCTGTCTCAGACTGGAACTGTATACTTTTTTAATGTTGTCCTATTTCCTAGTATTTCATTAGACAACACTATTTTAAAGTTATGAAAAATGTATGTTGTTTTCCTAAGGGACCAGAATGGCTGCATGTCTTTCAGGTTAAATACTGAACATAGGAAGTTTTTAAAAATTAATCTTATTTGTCTAGAAGACATTCCAGTCTATAGGCAACACACAAATACAGTGTTTTGTTTGTGTATACACATTTTTTTAAAACAAAGATGTCTGGCCTCTCAATCAAATACATGTTAGCTCCAGATTTGAGCCATATCTTATTAATATATTAGCCAGGAGGCCCATCTGGGACAATGGTGCTCTGTTTGGTAAATATGTGATTAGAGAACATTAAAAAAATAACTCACTGCTGTCTTACAGTGGTTCAGCTCTATCATGCAATAATTTATTGAGGGGACATACTAACCATAGAAACACCTTTTAAAACTGGTAGACAAAATATATTGTATAAATCTTTTTTTTACTGCATCATCTCAATGGTTTAGGATCTTTTTTTAAAAGAAACTGAATTGGATCATTCTGTAGATTAATTGCTTACTAAATGGAATGTTTAGCTGTTTAAGTTTTACAAGACAGTGAGTCTAAAACAAATAGGTTGATAATTTCAAAAGTGGCTGCCTATAAACTTGGACACCTGAATACATGTGCAGGCACCTCAATAAAAGGACTGATTTTCAGAGGTGCTGAGCACCCAAATATGAAATGTCTGGCCATATTTTTTAATTTTAGACTATTATAACTTAACCAGTTTGGCTGGTATTTAAAAAAATAATAGCTTAACAATTCCAATGATTTTTTTTGGTTGAGGCCTCAAAGTGGAGTATGTTGTACCAAAGTTGCAAACATAAAGCAAGAAATCAGACTTCAGACAAAGTGCAAATCTAGAGCAGTGCAAATGACAGACTGCAACAAAACCACTTTCAGCTATAATCTAGCCAGTCCTCGATGTGAACAGGATCAGGCCTGGGTAGTGCACACCTGGAAGACCTTGGTACAGTTTGAAACAATGATGATCTCTTAGGTGGCAGCTTGATCTCTGAACCGACACTGAGCCGTGTGTTAGTTGAGGCTAGCCGGCACCATGATCCTGCAGGTATGTTTTGGATGAAATGGAAACCATTTGTCAATAAAGATTCCAGGCCATTTTTTCACATTGGTATTACCCCCAATGTCCAGATCAAATTCCAGTTTGTCTACTTAAAATCCCATCTTCCTCCTACCAATAGTGTCAGCAGGATAACTGAAAAGGAACAGCACCTTGCAGCCTGAGCAGAATGAAGAGTTTGGGCCGGTGACTGAGGTGAGGCAAGCGGGGAATATGATGATGGGCTTTTAAAGTATCTGTATAGACTCTGGCAAGCTAGAAGGGCCTCATTAGAAAAAGGGAGGGTGCTTTTCTGATGGCAAAGAGAGAGAGAGGAGCTGAGTGAGTTTGTCTACCATCCCACAACTTTGAAACCTGGGGGCTTCTTTGGGGTTCTGAGGGTTTAACTTACATTTGCTTTACTCTTAGTGATCTGAAATCTTTGCAGAATATCAATAGTGATCCACTGCCTCATTGTGGTTTTCTGTATCTCAGCTCCACCTCTCTGGATTGATGTGTTAATCTGCCTCCAACCCCATCTTCAGTAGACAGCCACACCATTTCAGGTCACCATCATGGTCTCTGCAGTCATCTCTCATCAATCCTGCAGGTCTCATTCTGTCTCTGATGGACACAGGTGCCTTTCTAAGTCTGTAGATATTTCCTCTTAAATGCACAGGACTTGCAGGCTACCTCCATTGCAAATGTCAGAGAGGATGAAAGACAAGAAGATGGCACAAGTACCTGAAATGTGATATTTGATCTGTAGTGCACATAAAAAGAATCCTTCTCATCTAGGCTTCTCCCAGGACAAAGGGCTGGTTGTATGTCAAAGAACTTTCCCTTGTAAAATTATAACTAATGTAAGGCGGTGGGACGTATTCTCATTGTTCCTATCTCTGGATTAGATAGCAAATGATTAGATAGCAAATGAGTTCCTATCCCTGAAATAGACAGCAAATGAGAGCTCATGCAACAGGAGTTTCATTTGGAGCAGCTCCCCTTAGTTTTCATTCCCTGTTGAATCAAGCAGATGTATGGAAGGGAAACCACTGAGTGCACTGGGTAAGTATGTGGGTTGGATCTTATTCACTGTTTGCAGAAGGTGCAAAAATATCCTTTGAAATAATACTGTTAGAAGGAGGAGAGAAATCTAAGTGTGTGTGGGGGCGGGGGAGAACAGGGTGTACCTCTATTTGGAGACAGTGCTACCTCTCTGCTAGAATTCGTGATGCTGTGTTAACACATTTCCGTATGGCAATCCTACTGTGTACAATGTCTTCATTCTTCATGTAGTTCTTATTAAAAATCAGATATTTGATTGCACATCTGGAGAAAAATTAGTCAACATGTCACACCTGACACGGTGGGGCTGTTCACTCCTGGCAACGGGTAAAGTCGGAGAGGATTTTGCAGTGATTATTCCCTCCCTGGACAGATTGAGTGAAGTGTGGGGGAAGGTGCATTTCTGTCGATAGAGAAGAATTGCTCCCTACTACAGTGAATTCATCCACTGAGGCTGAGGTTGGAGTTAAGAACTCTTCACTATAATCTGTCTTACATTTTTCCTTCCTTAGCTTCAGGCCATTGCTCCTTGTCCTGTTATCTTCTGAGACTGAAGAATTCCCTTCCTTCATTTATATTACTATCTTGGAGGTATTTATAGACTATGATCATGCTCTCCTGAGTCTTCTCTTTTTGAGACCATGTAAGTTTAGTTCCTGCAGTCTCTCCTCATATCTCTTATTCTATAGTTCTTCTATTACTTTTGTTGCCCTTTGTATTTTCCCTAATATTTTAAACACCCTTCCTAAACTCTAACTATCTGAACCAAATACAGGGTCTAGATGCTGGAGCACTGAGAAGCACTATTATCACCCTACTGTACACTACTCAGTCCCACTATATATTCATCCAATATCTGCACGGACTCACACCCCCCCCTTGATATTATGCTGTAAGCTCTCAATTTGCCACCTACCATCAATCATTAGATGTTTGTTGCCTTTATCAGCCCTCCCACCCCTGGAGAAGTTCTGTTTAGTTCCAATCCTTAAAGCGGTAATGTGTATTTTCAATAGAGTTTCAGCCTGTTGCTTACAGCATATAGTTCCTGTCTTAACAGGCCCCGTTGTTGTTTGGTATGCTCTTCCTATGACGTGGCTATCCCTCAGATTTAGACATCCTCGGCCAGCTTGACTATGATGGTGACTATGCATCACCTCCTGGGTCGTTGATGAAAACATAAAATAATATTGCCCAATAAAAAGTCCATAGAAGATAACTCAGTTCCCTAGTAATAGGCTGGACACTCTGGGCCAGTTTTCAGAAATGACCTATATTGTGGGTGCAATCACCCACAGGCAGCTGAAAAATGCAAGTGTGAAAACCTGCATATACAAACCCAGCAGGAAGGTGTTAAATATTTCTACTGCACTCACTGGTGTTACTGCTTGAAAAGCGTATGTGCAGATATAAGCATGAACGAAGTTACAAGTGCACAAAAGAAGGTCAGATGAAGAGGGTGCGGCTTGCTTGTAAATCTTCTTTAACTACTCTTAACTACTGTGATTTAAACCCATTAGCCTATTTATTCGTAATAGTAAAGCACTACGTTTAGGGGGAAAGATTTCTCATTGGCTAGTGTGTCAAGGAAGCTTATTTTCAAAGACAATGAAAATGTTGTTTTTCTCTTTGATGAGGACTTACAGCTTTGACTTTGCTGCACCTGTCTATTATGGTCTGGGTGATGATCAGTAGCTATAATAGTAATTTAAGTCAAAGAATATGTATATATAAAATATAATTTCCACTAAATGCCTCCTCACTTTGCCATTTGCCTATCAGCAGGAAATCATCCTGTCACCAGCTCTATTTCATTGACATTTTCTCTTAATTATACTTAAATGACAGGAAGAAGAAAAACTAATATTTTACTGTTCAGGGAAGCATTTTGAAAAGAATCAATTACACGGCTACATCAATAAAGTAGAGAGGGAGTTCTGTTCTTAGCGGAGTCGGAGAAACTCTAATTATTGCAATAAGAAAAACTGATTATGCTGCTTAAAACCTGGAAAGTAAATCAAGCCTCATAAATGCATGAATGTTATCTTCCCTACCACAACCTGGTCTTTTTGTTGGTAGGCGCAGAAAGCTGACAAAGTTGGGCAAATGGTCACCAAACTGGCTCCAGGGAGTTTCAGCGGAGCCTCTCTCAGAGACTTGTTGCACTTCTTGGTTTGCCTCTTGGTTCACTTCACTGGATGGTATCTTGTAAAATAAATATTTATTATTCATATTAATTGCTGGTGCAAGTAGTTTTTTTTCTTTTTTTTTTTAAAAGGTGGTTGTGTTTCAGCAGCGCATGGAGTTACAAACCCAACACAGTGCACTTTGGACACTGCCGTTCAAAGGAATTAAAAAGTAAATTGGGAACAGTTTTTGAATTCTATCCAGCACACTGGTGTAGATCAGAGATGCTAAATGACTGGCCAAATTATTGGCCCCTCTGTAGCTGTAGGTTCAGGAAAAAAGCAGGGATGCAATATATGTTATCTTCTCTATATGTATCTTCATAACAGTGGAATCTGAGTGATAACCATGTTTTAATTGCTGGTGAACTCAAACAAAAAATAGTTCACATTTACCTATCAAGGAGGAATCTCAAACAGAAGCAAATTTTAGAGGGGTGTAATCTACTTTTAAAAATTATGTTACAGAAGAGCTAGTCCTTAGTTAAGGGTGGGTTGAATTCTGCATTGAAAGCAGGGATTCTCAACCATTCTTTTTGTGTGTGAAGATTACAGTGTTTCCTACCACAAATTACATCACTTACTCTTGAGCATAGAGTGAATTTAGTTAATAATTTAAAATTAATGTAAAATGATTCCTTTAAGAAATTTAGCACTGTGTATCAGATCATTTTTTGTTTCTAATGGTCTTAATAGTAGTCTAATGTAGAACCTTCAAAACTCCCATACAGATAAAACTCACTAAGATCTTGTGCACAGGCAACATTTTAAGGTTTTGGGGCGGGGGGTTAAAGATTTTGCCATAATTCTTAATAATTGAAAGATTTTTTTTCTGCAGAGGCTGACAAATAATTTTCTTCTACATGGATTTCCATGAGGAATTCCTCTCTTAAAATGTCTACCATCTCCTATTGTTCTCAGTGGGAGTGACGCCAATGGCTGGTGACCAGCAAAGATGCCTTCTTTTTGGATGATCAGTAGCAAAAGAAGAAAAGCTGCCTCATCGCCTACACTGATCCTATTATGTACTAATCATATCTGTATGGTTATTGCATGGTGTCACTACAGGGCAGAAATAAGGTTGGTTGGGTGCCTACACTGTACATTTCCGCTCTGTAAGATATTTGGATTTTTGTTTTAAGTTTAACCTTACCTGGGTTTTTTTATGCTTGGTGTGTTAGATAATTACAACATCCCTATAGCTTTTACTCTTACCTTGCTGATATGTACTCAACCTGAACTCCAATTTAAGGTAGTGTTATCTAGCAGTATGTTTATAATGATGAGTGCAGCCTTGTGTGGGGCAAAGGTTGGACAGTCCCGCAGTAGGTTTATGCAATACTTGGTGGTGTAATTTTTCAGGGCTGAAGTAGTCTGCTCCTGATTAGGCTACTTATTTTATTCTCAATGAAAACTCATCCCAGGTAGACACAGCTAGCAAATGGGGCTGATTTAGATGGTCATATAATTTATACAGTGTGTATCTATAATATGTACAATCTGGTACAGTGACTGTGCTTAAACTTGCCAATATCAACTCAGATAAACATAAGTGTAACAGATTTATAATCCCTATTAGTATGCATTTTAAATTGAATAGCAGAATAAATAGGCCCTTAAAAGCTATGTAACATATTGGCATGTTCTTCCTTTCATTAACAGAAAGTGGGTAGACATATTGCTTAACAAAAACAACAATAAAGTTCTTTGCCTCTGTGTTCACAAGAGAGTATAGGAGACAGATGCCAGAAATAGTTCCCAAGGGATGCCGAGCTACTACTTAAGGACACTAGGATCTGAAGTGTGAGAAACTCTAGAGCCAGATGAAATCCAACCCACAAATTGGAATGAAGTGGCCAAAAAGGGGAAAATTTAGCTGTTTCTTTAACTCTTTCCCAAGAAGGATGGACCCATTTATAGTTGGAAGTGGAATGTTAGGGGATGGAAGAGAAGGAAGTGTCAATTTATTTTAATTGGTGTATTTTAATAACCTTCCATACCCCCACTATTGATTGATGATGAAGCTAGGATAATGATAGGTTTTGCTTTTTAAAATCTTCTTCTCCACCCTTTCTTCTCATGCAAGTCTCTAAATGTCTGAGGGGGGTGTTAATTTAGATCCAATTTTCATGCACCCGTCTTATCCTTCAGGTGCCTTACTCTCATTAAAATCCACAAATGCTACCAAAGTACAGCCAATAAACTGTAGACACACACACACACAAATAACTCCCCCAGACCCCCTCCATAAAACAACAAAATACCTTATAAACCTTCGTGACCCAGTGCAGCCCCAGTTGCACCCTCAGTCACTGATAAATGAGCAACACCCACCAGTACAAGGGGTGTGTTTTGTTTTTCTTTTTAACATTTGCATATATCTTCTGGGTCCGGGTCTTTCTTTTTCTGCCAAGTGGTAGTGTTAATACAGTAAAACTTGAGAAACATTCCTCTGTTGCAGTGTAATGCCAAAACTACAGACAACTGCCAGAAATTCATGTCCAAGCCAAGTTTATGGGAAGCCAAAATTCACTAGTGTTTGCTTTCTCCAAACATGGTTGTTTTTGCAGTGTTTTAGAATCCATGAATTTAGAGGCATGCTCATGTAATTTCCATGTATTTGGAAATTGGTGAAATCCTCAAGTGTGGTCATAGGAGGAGGGGCAGATAGGGCCGGTGCAACCATTTAGGCGACCTAGTCGGTCACCTTGGGTGCTGGGATTTGGGGGGCGCCATTTTCTTTGGCAGTGACTGCGGTGGGCAGATCTTCGGCCGCCCCGGTCGCCACCGGCATTTAGGTGGAGGGAGCTGGGGCAGGGGAGCGCGGGGAGAGACGCCTGCAGCAAATAAGGAGGGGGGGGTGGCATGCAGGGGAACTGATTGGTGCCGCAAGCCTGGGAGGCGGGAGAAGTGAAGCAGCCACGGCGTGCTCGGGGTCCTTGTGCTTGGAGCAGGGGTGAGCTGGAGTGGAGGGGGTGCCTCAGGGCAGAGGGGGGAGCTGCCGTGGGGGGGACGCAAGGTGGAAGTTTCACCTAGGGAGCGAAACATCCTTGCACCGGCCCTGGGGGCAGATGCTCACAGGTGCCAATTGTCACAGGGTTATTGAAACCAATTACGTCAATGGAGCTATGACAATTTACAGCGACCGAGGGTCTGGCCCAAAGGATTATTGGTGGCTACTCAAGTTGTCATGGTGGGATAGAATTTTTGGAGGGTGGAGCAAGACTTAACTTGTCCCGCTATCCCCAGCCATGAACTCCCCTCTCATCCCCTGGCTTGCCTGACCAGCATGATCTGCTTACATCTGCAGCATGCAGAGCTCCTCGTATAGAAACCACAAGTCTTGTTTTATTATATTGTTTTTATGTATTGCATGGTGTCCCTTGGAAAAGCTGTTCATTACCTTGTATAAGTTCTTATATGACGATGATGCTGATGGTGATAATTCAGCTTGTTTTGCTAGCCATCTTTTCACTTTTCTTTCTTCCTGCTTCATCAGATTATCATTCATGCTCTTCATAGTCTCAAGTGATCTTCGAATCCTTTTCAGCTGAATGACAAGAGAGAAATTGCACAACCCTTAACAAGTTAGTTTTCTACAATTATGTCAGTGGTCTATGTACATGTAGGGGGAAGAGTTGACCCATTGCAAAATTATCTGACTCACTGGAGAAGTTAAATCTTTTATCTTATTTCATAGAGGTAAGAAATCCACAGTAGCTTTCCTAGGTGTCTAGGAGAATAAGAATATTGTTGTTGAACTGCTGCCATTTTCACATGGCTCTTATTTAGAGAGAGATCTCCATTAACCTTTTTTTTGTTACAAATTTGTACCACAAACTGCCTGGACATTTAAGGGAAATAAGTATCTTATTTTCTTTCTCCATACCTGAAATGACTCCCTATCATTGGAGACCCTCAAGGTCTTAGCTCTTTTGTTGTCCAGCCAGTCCATAACACCACTATCCATGGCCTTCCAGCTTGTGTCAGCCATTTTTTATCGTGCAGGCGGGGAGGGGGCGAGGGGGGAGCCCCCTAGTGTGCTGTCAGAAGTAATTGGGCCTGCCAGTGCAAAGAGATTAACTGCAAATGGCTTACATGATTGCCCTACATTTTATCATAAACTCAGCAATTCTATGTAAAGGCACCTACTGCTGGCCCATGTTAATGATGATGTAGACTGTGGATACAGAACTGTGAGGTAGTAATGTGGGTTTTCTTGCATATGACTTGGAATGATTACCTGGCAACCAGAATGAAAACATTAAATGGACAGTGACCTCAGTAAAAGAGCAAAGCTCGCTTACCCAATTGGAATTTTGTAATGTACTCATCTTCATCTGATTGGTACTGATATAAAAACTGAAGGCAATTAAAATAGAGTATTTTAAACAAGGGAATATTTTAGGGAACAACACTGACTGTTGTTTAATAAAGGCTCCTAGTGTATGTTTTACAGACTGCAAACTTGAGGTACTATAAAAGACCTCAGTGTGTTTATGTGATCGTAAAAGCTTTTTCAAAATAATACTGTGGCTCCTTTCTCTTACCTCGTCTCTTGCTGGACCATTGCCAATCTGGAAAACATTTTTCCCTAATGTATACGTAAAATTAGAAGCATTTTCTCCTTCCATGTAGCTGAATTACCAAAAATCACCCTCTTGGCATAAGAATATCACCTCCAACCATGGGGATATTACATACACCTCTCCCTCGACATAACACTGTCCTTGGGAGCCAAAAAATCTTACCGTGTTATAGGTGAAACCGTGTTATATTGAACTTGGTTTGATCCACCAGAGTGCACAGTCCCGTCCCCCCCGAGCACTGTTTTACCGCTTTATATCCAAATTCGTATTATATCGGGTGGCATTATATCGAGGTAGCAGTGTATATGCTTTCTTTCCTGTAGCTTGTGTCCACAAGGTTACAAGATAAATTTGTCCATTGGCTGTGATAAATAGGCAATTTTCTGCATTTTTAGGGTACCGTTTTCAGAGAGGTTTTAAAAATTGCACATCTAGGCACTTCCATGGACAGATCAGGTACTTAGCCAAACAGCTGAACATACACAGTTGGCTGTGAATGCCAAGATTCCAGGTGCAGATTTCAAATGTTGATGTTGGGACCAAAACCCAAGCTTGAGAAGCTGTTACGTCAGAAATGAACTCTCATTGGCAAGTATAGAGAAATTAGCCCCTACTGCATGACGTATTCCTTGAAAAAGGTGTGTATGTGTTCTGGGAGGAGGGGAGAGGTTGTATTGTTTTCTGTGGAAAGTGGCCTGAGCCAGAACGTCAGATCTAAACACTCCCAGACTAATCCAGATCCAGCCTGGGCGCATGGCTAGGTTCCAATGTGTGCTGCTCGCTGTGTTTGCATGTCCCTTTTTTTATGGAGCTTCATTAACTCTGTGTTCCAGAATATCCCGCTGAGCTAGCTAAGTAGTACTCCCGGTAGGTAGAATGAGAGACTGGGAGGTTAAGTGATCTGTGAAAGGCCACAAAGTGAGGCACTGGTGGATCCTGGAACACCCAGTCACCTGCTCTAACCACTAGAGCTTAGTCTCTTTTGTGATTGTAATGAAGAAGTACAGGAAAGATATCTCCTTAGCTAGTCCTCCAAACTTGCAGCCTTCTACCCTGCAGTGTTGAATTCATAGCTATAGATTGATTATAATGAGTGTGGTTTTGGTTTTCATATGGGGGGGCGAAAGGCGAGAGATGAGGGATTGTAGGTAACAAGGTAAAGGTAGGAGCTTTAGTAGTGTTCACAGATGGTAACTGTTCTAGGAAAGGAAGGAGTCTGAGTCTGTTTTCAGAGCTGCATTAAATTAAACCAGTAAATCTTTGGAAACTGCAGAGAAATCATTCACCTACCAACATCTCTCACAAAGGTGAAAGTCAAAACAAAAATACACAAAAAGTTCAAATTCACTAATCTAGGACTCCAAGGGATTTTAGGACATCTAATAGCTTGATGAAACAGGGTACTCAAAGGAAAGTGTTTCCACTGGGAGGTGGATATCGATAGCAACCGACCTACATTAAAACCACTGGATGAGGAAATTAACTAATGGTTGGTGAGGCAGTGTACTGAAAGCAGGCTTAATGGAGAGACTTGTGGTCTTTTACGATTATAGGATGTGCTAGATACCAGACCAAGAGATTAGGTAATGTATTTGTTATTGAATGAGAATTTAATAACATTGTCTGAGAAGTTCAGTTCTCATAATATCAGCTGGTATAGGTTTTTCTAGGCAGTGTGAGTGAGAGGATCTGGACATGAATTTCTGTAGCTTTGGCTGATGTGACATTTAAATACAAGAATAGATCATCCTGGAGAAACTTACCATAGAGAAACTTCAGTATGAATATGTTCTCCTGGAATATTTTTTGATTTATAAAAATCTACTGTAAAAGCCACGTTTGAGAACTCCTGAAGATGCAGTTACAATTTTACACATAATTACCATACTATTACTCTCAATTGGCCATTTAGACATGTTGTTGACAATTTGCCAGCATGAGCACAAATCAAGTACTTGGCACCTTAATAAATTTGCTGTTAATTAATTAGACCATTTGAGTCTTAGACTGTCTAGTAATGAAACAACCTTTACCCTCTAACAGGCAGTGAAGGAACAGTGTGTTGAGCCTGCACCCTTAGGATTCTGTCAAAAGGGTAAAGACTAGGGAGTCTTCTCCCATAAATCGTGTCACCCACAGGGCCATGGTTCAGCGGACCTGTGGGAAAAGCTTAATGGCCCTGTTAAAGTTGACAGATTCAGCTGATTTGGCTACCAGGGTGAGTCCTCAGAATAGCTCTGCATCTCTGCACAGGGTCTGAGCCCCAGAAAGCCTATCACATACCCAAATCCCATTCATATCAGCACTTAAGTGTCCAAATTAAGACACCAGTGTCTGAAATTGCTTCCCCTCCTGACCCCCAAATTCCACAGCACAAGAACTTTAAAATAGTCTGAAATGTTGCTTCTGTGGTTAATGTGTCTGGCTGTTAGTATGGTAGTACCCCTATAATTTAATTTAGAAAAACTAGGGGATGTTTCAGAACTAGCAACATTAGAAATTGAAGTCTATTTATCTCCGGCAAACATATAGCTCAGACAATAACCGTGCAGACTTCTCCCTATTGCTCCCTCATGTGATATTAACCCTGGGTGGGAATAAAAGAATTCATTTTGCGAACCTGCTTCAGAGCAAAGATTACCTATTGTACTTAATTGTGTCGTGTGAGTAGAAGGACTGGGTGCAGCTGGGAACCAAGCTGAGGATGCCAGACCTGCTGCTCGCAGGACTTCACGATAAAGTATCAGCATTCATCATTTTCTAGGCAAAACAAGAAGACTCCTATAGCTTTGTTTTTGGGTGTTTGTATGTTATGTGCTGCATGGCATTCACTGTGCTCAGTTAATCCAAGAATTACAATTCTTGAGATATCCTGGAAGCACAATGTCAATGTGTACTATGGCGTCCTCATAGAAACTTGACATATTGCATCATAATGGCCCTATGCCAACACGTACCAAACTCTGGTTTTCTAGAAGACATCGTATATATTCTGGATATTTTATATCTAGAAAATAGAATCTTCTTCTGCCTTATGTTTTCTAATCTAGATTTGAAAAGCCACCTTTTCTAAAGGGTCTTCATCCAGCCTCTAATTTTGTCCTTGTAATCAATGGAATGTGTTGCTGACGCATGACATAATGGATTTGATTTTATTGGCACAAATGTTGGTGGAGGTCTCTGATTTGCAGGTGAAATTAATTTCTCCTGTAAAATTCCAGTCACAAAGTGAATATTTTTGAAATTTGAGCAACACTATTTTACTGCCACTAAGAGTGATCCTCTAAGTACCTCAGGACTCTAGTGAAATATTTTTAGCTCTGACTCCATCACACACGCTCCTTTACTATGCACTTGAAAGCTATTGCTCCAATGGTTTGCAAAACTTGAGGCTGATCCCATTCTGGAAATTCAGTTGGGGGCAAATTCCTTGGAATCTGTTGTCCCAGATCGTGATGTCATTTTAAAGAACATTTTAAGGTAGGAACTGCAGTTTAGATAACTGCTAACAGACTCTAAAATTGTCTAAAACCCCTCTAACTTAAGCTTTTTTTCCAATACTTTGAAGCTTAAAATCATTATTGAATCAATACAATGTATTATAATGGATAAGGCTGTGACCTAGTTTCAGTGCATGAATTTTACAGACCTTGAAGTGGTGATTAATTTCATTTCTCAGGGTGTAGCCCTTTAGATTTTTGCTTGGAGTCTGAGTGACACCCCACACATACACTTGGCCCCACCCCCAGTTAACTGAAGGCTGAATCTTGCCCAGTCCAATTCTAAATTAACTGTAACTTCTCCTGCATTTTTGTTTTGTAACCATTGCTATTAGTTAAGTTACTGGAATAATAATGAGGATGTGGTTGGATCCCATTCCCTGACTTATCTCATTGCTTCCCAGAGAGGGCAGCTAGGGAATTATTTACCTTTTAATTGTAGTTCTCTGAAGGTGAGAGCCTCTAAGGATTCATGCTCGTGGGTCAGCTGGTGTGACCTTGGGTACTGAATAACTAGATTAAATGGTAAAGTTTAGAACTGGTCATAATGAGTTAGTACAAAAATATCCCCTGAGGGGTCTATATGGTATATCATAGCCCCCAACTCCCAGATCCTTTTCAGACTAATTATTATAATTATAACTTAAATAGGAATAAAACCCCAGCTCTCAAGGGATGGATGGATGAGTTGGAGGATGAGTGTGGCTCTAATAGCGGACACCATATTCAGAGAACTCAATTATAAGCAAGTAATTTCCTTGTCTTCAAAAGGTAATTGGCCTTTTCTACATCCCTGTTCTTACAGATGATGGGGTAGTTGTATGTTTCTGCTGAGGAAGGCACTGCGCTGCCAATAGGAAATTCACAGTGTAATACAGAGAAATGAATATTAGCATTGGCCTGAATCTCTTTTTATTGCAAAAAAAAAAAAAAATGGCCTGAGCCCTCTGAAACACCTAGTAGGATACATTTAAAAAAAGAAGTTCTTTCAGATCAATGTAGCTAAATGGGTGCTGGATTTACAGCCCTGGAAATGGAAGTTTTTCATTCTCCCCAGGAAGGTACAACACAGTTGTCTTATAACATTGCTGCTTGCCATTGCATCTCATTGTCCTATTGTTGAGAGACCACCTCCAGAGGTAAGTGTGTAATTTGGTTCTAACTGCTCTGCTGAGACGGCCAGCAAGTGGGCTAATTAGTGCAAAATGTGGCTGTAGATTCACTATGAAGAATTTTATCCTTCACCTTTTACATTCACACTCACATTCTATTTTTACTACACAATTTAATTCAACTGGCCTCAGAATAACCCTCACACATTGCCATTAACAAGATTTCCATGAATTACTCTGCATAGTTCACCCCCAATTCTTAATAGCCATATGCTGTGACCTGTACATCACCCACAACACTAGCTTATAGCGCAATAGCATTTTAAAGAGAAATAGTCTGCCAACGTTTATTCAGATTCAAGAGTGAATTTTCATCTGACTGTGTTCATGACCCTTTCCTATATATTTCCCTCTAATATTTGAGCGCTCAAGCTTTATTAGCACAAATATCCAGAAATGGCAAATTTTGTGCTTGGATGCTTACCAAAGGAGAGCTAGCTGACTGTGTACTTGATTGTAAAAACTCTGTGATTCATGCTGTGTTGGCTAGTTGCATAAGACAGTCAGGTAACAGAAACAATATCATATGGCTTACACAGCTAACCAGCCTAATTAGAATAGCAAATATTAGCAAATGATTTGGTGGTCCTGCAGGCGGAAGGGGATGGTGAAACTCAATGGCTTCAGTCTCAGGTTTTTTTTTACGTTTCAAGGTTTGACTGGACCTAGTAAGAAGCGTAAACACATTTGCCCCAGACCTGGCACTTCTTAATTAAACTATAAGCAGTGTGGAACTGGAGGGTTTCACCCAATCCCAGTCTGGACAGCACTGCTGACGACAAAAACAGAAGCTTCATTCCTATGCCCTCTTTTACATCTCCACAACTCTTCACAGCCAGCTGACATCAAGCGCCCTTCTTTTTCAATGCACTGCCCCAAGTAGAACCAAGCTGAATGCAAATTTCTGTCCTCACTTACCAGAGGGCTCTCCCTAGCTATGAGAGAATCAAAATTCCAGATCTCATGACCTGCACATGTAGCAGCTGTTTGTTTTTTCTAAAGCAGGGGTAGGCAACCTATGGCACGTGTGCTGAAGGCGGCACGCGAGCTGATTTTCAGTGGCACTCACACTGCCTGGGTCCTGCCACCGGTCCAGGGGGGCTCTGTATTTTAATTTAATTTTAAATGAAGCTCCTTTAACATTTTAAAAACCTTATTTACTTTACATACAACAATAGTTTAGCTATATATTGTAGACTTATAGAAAGAGACCTTCTAAAAACATTACAATGTATTACTGGCTTGCGAAACCTTACATTAGAGTGAATAAATGAAGACTCAGCACACCACTTCTGAAAGGTTGCCAACCCCTGTTCTAAAGCAATCCCCCAGATCCTAACAGCCTTGCACTGGGGGAAAGGGTCAGGGCTTAGGCCTGTCTCAGGTTGCTGTATTGTTTAATGCCATTACGGGGCATCCTGGAATATTCTAAGACCATTACAGTTTTTGAACGCAAAGCTGCATTACCCATACAAGGATGCCCATTTTCAAACTCTCAGGAAGGTCAAAAGTGACTTGCTACCCCGTATATCTGAAATAGGCTTGTTGCTTCTGCTTGCTCAGTATCAGCAAACATTTAACTAGCAAATCTCCAGCTCACGTTTTTAACATCTCGGTCAGTGTCCTTCAATAGCAGAGCTGTAAAAGATGAAGTTACTATAGTAACACTTTCAGTTGCCTAAGTGACAGTGTTCTTATGATGTCATCAGAAAACAATCTGTTCCAATAAACACCTTGAACTCAGTTTATGTAAGTGCTGTGTCCTGATGTAGTTCAGACAGGAAACAATGAGAAAACCATGTTTGCTGTGTAATTCCTAAACACTTCTTTTCTCTACAAAATGGAACACCTTCACACATTTTAAAAACAATTTAAAAAAAGAGAGAATACTTTGACCTTCTGTTCTAATGGAGCTTTTTATGTAAAAATAGCTCCAGCTACAGTCATTTAAATCACAGTAACCAAATGATCTCATGCCTACTAGCTATACACTTTCTATTGGTGTGCTATAGTGTCTTACTAGACGTTACAATAGATGAACCTAGCAAAACTCCACTCCTTCAAAATCTCTTAAAGCTTAATAATGTTTCCTCTTCCTTCTGTTCTTAGTGCTGGAGATGCCATACTGATGTGTGTCTTGCCTTCTGATAAACCGTGGAATATGTACAATATGGAGAGAAGCAGCAATGGCCCCTTTACTTGTGAGCCTTTTCCATGGGCCAAGCTCAGCGCTAGAGAAAGTGGGTGCTTAATTGAATTACACCTCTTATCAGACCCAATTCCGAGCTGTTGTGTACCAACCCTGAGCTGGACGGAGTAGGACAGTATGGGGGAGGGATCCAGTGACATCAGGTAGGCAGCTGCAGTGCCCTGATTCTCACACTAGCCATAACACCACACTGCGGGAATCCCTCAGCAAGGGAGATGGGGGCAGTTTCTGCTGCTTTTGCACCACCTGAATTTGGCCCACAATTTCTAGGGGAGAGCAGTGAAGTTTGGTTTATGTGCCCCCAAATCCTTGGTCCCTTGAGACTTCCATTAAGGACCAGCTGTAATCTGGATGCCTGCCCACAAGAAAATGGACTGACCCCCTCATCCATTTCCAAAATGCCGTCAAATGGCCACAGCCAGCTTTTACGCTACTAGTTGGAGTCAGCTTTGAACCAGATCTACAGTAGCAGTGAAAGTCTCCGTATCACATGCTTTCCCAACTCTTTTTTATTCTCCAAGTTTTGCAGTTTTCATCTTACCTTTAAATCAATATGTGCTTTCTTTAAAAAAACAAAACAAAACAAAAACCCCTTCTTATTCATATCATTCCCCTAGGTGTTTACACTAGGTTTGTTGTGTTGTTTGTTATCAACTCATTTTTAAATATATCCTCAAAACGTGCCTTTTTTAAAACAGTGAACTGTGCGAAGATGTAGCTTCAGCTGCTAGAGAAGTGCGATTGCTGAATCCAGCTAAACCATGTGGCATAAACTGAGTGGGTGTGTGCATGTGCCCCATACATTCCTGCCTTTCTTTGAGTCTAGTGAAATGGCTCGGAGGTTGAGTTATATTTGTGATCTGTCTTCTTTGAAAAACAGAATTTTTTTCCTAATTTTAAAAAATTGTATAGTATTTACAAAAACTGTGTAATGGGAGTAAAATATGAAAGTATTCTTACTTTATTTTCCACCAGCAAAAATTTGAACTTCTCCAAAGTCTAAACTGGCTTTTAAAAATTAGTTTTCTTTTACCATTTATTCAAGAATTTTTTAAAAATTTTTATTTATTACTTTTCCCATCCACTACTACTAATTTATATTTTAATTCGTTGCAGTGTTCTCTGGGCATGAGCTCTCTTGCAGCAGGGAGAGATGAAGAACGGAGCAACAATTGTATTATTGAAGAGCTCCACAACCACAGAGTGGGAAAAGCATGATCGGATGTGATTTTTAGAACAGATGCCCAAGCAGAGCTGGCAGTTAATTAAAAGCACCATGTACTCAATGATTAACTAATCACAGCATGATGGCATTCAACAGAGATGCAAGAAACTTCTCTGCTGGATTCAACAGAGAAACTCCTAATGTCTGCCTTCAGGGTACCGTACTTACAACAGTTTGCTTTTGCATTACCAGCAGAGACGACACAAGCCGTTAGTCTAGCAAATTTCATTAAACATTGCTTAGTTAAAACTTTAAAAATGAGAAGGATGAGCTTAGTCAATGACTATATGAGCCATAAACGCCACAATGTTTGTCCTTTAGAATGAAAGCCATAGCCCTTCTGTAAAACCTTCCTTCCAAGGATTTCAAAGCACTTTGCAGACATTTAATTAAGCATCAAAAATGAGTCTTGTAAGTGTTTCCATTGTGCCAGTGAGTAAATTAAGACAGATGGGTTAAATCACTTGCTTAAATTCATATTTGGAGTCTATGGCATAGCAGAGTCTCCCAGTTCTCAGTCTTGGGCTTTAACCAATGAACTATGTTTCCCTTCTTTGTCATGGAATTGCAGAATCCTTCTCTTTCAGATAAATGATGTGGAAAGGATTAACTGATTCAGTTAAAGAACTGGCTTGAACCTTAGTTTGGAGTTGAAATTGAAAATGTTTGGCTAACGTTGTACTCCGTGCAATTGTAGCCTTGTCAGTCCCAGGATATTAGAGAGACAAAGTGGGCGAGGTAATAGCTTTATCTAATATCTTTATCTAATATCTTTGGCCCAACTTCTATTGGTCAGAGAGACAAGCGCTAGAGCCACACAGAGCTCTTCTGTGATGCTGGGAGTACCATTCCCAGGCCTGTTCTAGAGCTAATCAGTCCACTGTAGTGGTAATTATCCAACCTCAACCAAAGTCTCCGCTAGCTGTTAGAGTACATGATTGGCAGTCAAGAAATCTGGGTGGTGTTCTTGGTTCTGCCAGTCATTTACTGTACAGCCTTGGGAATTAAAGTTACTGAACCTTTGTTCCTCAATTTCCCAATCTGATACAGGGGATAACACCTGCCTGTTAGGGATGTTTGTTAAGGTATAATTAACTAAAGTTGGTTAAAGCACTTTGAGATCCTTGAATGGAACAGGCTGTCATTCTAAACCAAACCTTCAAATACGGGCTACAATGCTTATTCTTTTGCTATGTTTTAAAATTGTTTTCTTCCCTGCAGGTAGGCAAGTCTAGTTTAGGAGAAAATAGCATCTATTACCTCCTTTGTCACTATTATCGTGGTCAGCTGGACTGCCCATACTGCCTCTCAGTGTAAAATTAGCTTTTTGTTAAGCAGGGCTTTCCTGGAAGGAAGAGAGAGAAATATGAATGTGCAGCACTGGATAAAGTCTCCATGGTGGTAGCCTGCATTCTGCAAGCTTCCCTGCATAGCACCCCTCCACTTCCCTTTGTTCCTCTTCTCCAGTGGTTCTCAACCTATTTTCCATTGTGGGCCACCTATGCAGCGCTCTGTGTGTTATGTGGGCTTGTATCCACACAATATATATACTACCTGTATGGCCCTGAGGATATTGCATGGGCTGCAGCTGGGTGCTGATTGGGCTGTGGGTTGAGAACCATTGCACTATTCATTCTTGCTGTGCTACACGCTGATAGATGAAATAGAAAGGTAACGCTTTTCCAGCCAATGTCACTCTGAAATGGCCTACACAGGGACAGACCAGCAATGCCATCTAACTGCAGTGTCACATTCCATACGGAACATGTGACCAGCTGGGTAATCAATTCCATTTGGCTATAGTTCAATATTGGTATGCGAAGCAATGTAAGAGACAGGTGTTAAATAACGGTCCCATCTCTTTAGGTATTTGTCCAAAATAGGTACAATCCACCAACAATAGCACTTCCTACTATGGTTGGGGGGGGGGGGGGTTATTCCTTGTGTCTGTCATGAGTGTCATTTGCTGAATCCACTGCAGACAGAATTAAGTTTGTTCTGTTGTGCTTGCCACATGGTGGTCACAGCACTGTAATGACTCAGCAGTGACTCAGCGATGTGATGAGTGGCCCGGTGCAGCTCAGGTAGCACCTGAGAAGCTTTTGGTGACGTGAGTAAAGCAAAATCTCTTGTTTCTTGTGGTCACTGTCGTTCTAAGGGAGTGAAATCGAAGCTGCTCTCTGGCATACTGCCAGTGGGAGGAAAGAGCCAAGAGCTTTTCTCACTCAGGACTGTTCCTTGACTCTTACAGTGTGATCATTAATACAGTGGGGTGAGCTACCTTGCTTTCCAACAAGATATACTAGGGAGACAGAGAGCCCAATCCTGCAATTTTTATACACAGGGTTGGATCAAGACATAGGCATTATAGGCCTATGCCAAGGGCTCCTGAAGTCTTGTAAATATACTGGAAATTCAGCTTCCACGGGGGGGGGGGGGGGGAGCCTTAAAATGTGAGTGGAGTGTAACAGTGATGTAAACCTGTGTCTGAAGACAGCCCGGAATAATAACTCTGAGTGGGGCAAACTGCACCAGGCATCTCAATGGGGTATTGCCTCCAACATGCACTGCTCTGGGGACCATGCCATCACCACCTCCCCTGAAAACTCTGGGCGACAGGACAAGAAGAATGAAGCAGGTCCAGCCTCTCCACCCTCGCAGAAACCTCAGCAGCTAGGATGAAGCATAGGCAGCAAGTTACATGTGCCCATGCTCCACCAATATTCAGGAACATGGGCCCAGCCCCACCAATGTTTGGGCTTATATATAATTAGGGCTGTCCCATCCATAGGACAGACTGGGCAACCATCCTGGGCCTTCACTTCAGGGGGATGTGGGGTCCAGGGCCTCGGGCTTTAGCGGGGGGCCTGGCGCCAGCAGCAGCACGTGACGTGGCCCCACCCCACCCCTGCTCTGCCCCTTTCCCACCTCTTCCTGCCTCACCCCACCTCTTCCTGCCCCTGCTCTGCCCCCTCTCCACCCCTTTCCCCAAACCCCCTCCTCGCCTCTTTCTGGCTTCCACCCCTTCCCCAAAGTGACGCCGGGAGCTGGCGGGGTTGGCTGGGGCTGGGTCGCTCACTGCTGCCGGTGCCAGACCCCCTGCTTAACCCCTCAGGCTGCCCTGGCCCATGTGTCCACCTGAAGTGTGGGGCCTGGGGCAGGTGTCCCAGTTCATCCTATGGACAGGACAGCTGTGCTTGGACCCATTCTGGGCACCACCAAAAATTATACAAACCTGGCACCCATGAATGTAAGTAATAGCCCCTTGCTATCCCTGCCTCTCCAAAGGGGAAGGGTCCCTTCTTGCTCCTGCAGGTAAGTATTCCTGCATCCAGGGTGCATTTACTTGGTGACATTAAAAACATGGAAGTATTTCCAAGGAAGAGCCTTGAAAGAGAGAAGCCCAGTACAGGGTCCTTACTGCCACTCCTATGGGACTTCATGACACTGCCACTGCTTCATGGGGAAGGAAGAGAGCCACTGCCCCTCCAAGTGGGAGCAGGGCCATGACATAGGAGTGAGGTCATGAAGGCAGAACCACAGTGGCCCTGGGAATGTGGTGTGCCTAGGTTTGCCCGGGTGGCCCCAACCCAGGCAAAGTTCCTATTGATTACAATGATAATTTTGTCTGCATGAGCATCCCAGGATGGAGATTGTAGTGCTACTGTTATTTCCTTTGTGCACATGCACTCAGATGTGTGCATGCAGGTTCTGCCAGAGAAAAGACTCACAGTGGCATAATTCAGATCAGAAACTAGACTAGATCTGCTGCTTCATCCCCCCGCTCCTGACTTGTATGTCAGTTGTAGTATTTATTGACTAACTGCTGCTTCTAACAGCTGGTCAGACTGAACTTCAGGTAAGTTTAATAAACTCAGTGTATACATTGTCCCTTGGGTTTTTTTTTTATCTTCATCCTTTTGCCCACACTGTGATAACTACAGGTGTGCTCACTCAGTCTCTTTGTAAGTATAAAAAAGTTGTATTTCAGGAGCTACCCCAGACAGAAATATGAATTTTGTTTTTAAAATAATTCTCATTTAAAGGCCTGTGACAAAAAGGTCCAGCTTGTTCAGGTTCGAATTCTACTTACCATATTTCTTATTGTTACAGGTCTTCCACTAGGGGGTTATTGGTCTCTGGGCACAAAGGAATAAACTCTTCATAAATAGTCACGTGCCACTGACAGCCAGAGAGTTGTTAAGGATATTGTGTGGGTTAAAGTGCACTTGCAGTGAAGGCTTTCAGCTTGCTTTGTACAGCAAAGCGGCTATACAAAATGAGGGTAGCTGCCCAGGCTCGCCTTTCCAGGCCGTGACATCTCAGTGAACAGCTTTGGACTAGGAGTTTCTTAGGTGTAAAACACAGGGACTGGGGCAGGAAGAAGAGGCTGTACATTAAGCAAGAAGGGTTGGTGGTGGGATTTGTGAGAGCCCTGGGAGAGAGTGAGGAGCAAGACAGCTGTTTCTGGGGACAGGGCAGTTGTACCTGACTTGAGGTTTCCACAGAAGGGAGTTGCCTGTCTGTTACCACCTCGGTTTATTTCCAGGACTCATGTACATTTTGTAAATTAATAAATTACACTAAGAAAATCTCTGATTCCATTTTACCAATTGCTGTTCCAATCAGTCTTCTATTGTGTATTGAAAACTGTGTTACAATTGTAAGCTGTCACTTTAAATTCAATGGGTTGTTTCCTGGTCCTGCTTGTAGACTGGAGGACTCTGCAGGGAAGCCTGCATCCTGGGCCTAGCAACAGATAGTCTACAAACAGCCAGCGTAGAGCAGGGTGGGGTGAGCTGTGCATCTCTGCCGTAGGGAGCAGCCTGCTTTTTTGTGTGTGTGTGTGTATGTGTGTCTCTCTCTCTCTCTCTCTCTCTCTCTCTCTCTTTTGGTTTGTCTGGATTTTAAGAAATAAGGTAGTGTTTTGTTGCAGCCTTCCTGACAGAGTATTTTCTGTGTTTAATCTAACTCCGCTGTATGATTACTATGAATGTAATACTTTACAAGGCCCCAAATTCTGTTATTGCTTGGCAAAGGAGCAACATTATATAAATAATTTCTATCTCCAATTCCACATCCAAATAACTTTTTGCAGTTGGGAAGGAGGAGTCAGCTGGGAAGGAGTGTCCAAGAAACTGTTAATCAGGACTTATCTGCCTGTTTAAGATAGCAAATTGAAAGTTCTGGACTCACTGAGTGGCTGAGTTAGAAGGGAATTGGGTGTTGGTGCAAATGGGGTGAACTGGTTAGTACTGCTGGAGAGCATTCTCTTACATTCGGAACAGAACAGTTAGTCAACAGTCATATGTTCTAGGTGCTTTCCAAATCAGGGATGGCTCTAGGTTTTTTGCCGCCCCAAGCAGCAACAAAAAAAAAAAACCCTCCGAGAGCGCAACTGCCGAAGCAAAAAAAACAAAACAAAACAAAAACTTCCCGGAATTGTGCCTCCCCAAGCACGTGCTTAGTTTGCTGGTGCCTAGAGCCGGTCCTGGTCCAAATGCAGAAGACTGCCCTGTCTCTGCCTCGAGGCCACATGGACAAATGGAAGAAGCATAATATAAGCAATGCATGAAGGTGGTTGTTCTCCATGGCAACATATTGTTTGAATAACAGAAAACTTTCTGTTACAAGATGTATCAAATACTCTCAAGTTCCAGCGTGAAAGAAGGGTCTTACCTGACTCCCTATGCACATCTGGGGACATGTTACTGAACACGGCTAGTGAGAGAGGTCACTTTAGATTATATATGGTTTTCTTGGCTGCATGAGCATCCAGGTTGGATTTCAATACATTGTAACTAAAGCTTAGTGCAAGTCTAGCAGTGTTTTCCACAGTGTCTGCAAGGACATGTTTACTTTGGGCTTTACATTTGTTAAAGAGTCATTAAAATAAATCAGAGGACAAAAGGGCTGGATTGGAGACAGTAATCTGGGCAGTTGCCATCTGATGCAGAGAACAATGGTTATTGTGGGAGACTGAGAAAGGGAGGAGCTAGCTTCCTCATTATGATATTGGCACAAAAGAGACAGATCTTCCTCAAAGGTAGTACCATAAATTGACTGATGAGATGCACTGTAGACTTGGGGAGAGCCAAATAAGAGATACTGTCAAGTAAAATTTTGGTTGATCTTAGCTTGGATTTCATATCTTAATGTTGATATTTATTGGGATTGTCTTCGGAATTTTAAGTCTCTTTTAAAACAACAAAACAAAACCGCACCACAAAAAGCTTCTACCGCTTTGGTGCAAAGAAATAATGAGAACAGAACTGTTTGTGGTAACGAAAATGTTTAGTCCTCTGCTGAGGAAAGAGCCATCCAGCTGGCCAAAAGAGCACAACTTAACTAACAAAACTTGTTCTCTGTTTGATCTCTGCTCACACAATCACTGATGAAGTTAATTCCCAAAGATGGAACTAAAACACAACAGAGCTGTGATGGTGTTGGGTCTGACCCCTTTAGTTAATACTATCTGACGCAGTCTGACGTGGAATGAGCTAGCAGGAGCTGAGGGTCTTAAAGTGGGCTATCATTCCTGCTGATAGTTGTATATTTGCTTTCCATCCTTTTGAGTACAGCGTCTCTTTCTTTCTTTCATCAGACGTAGCAGCTGGCTTGTGTTCTGAAAGAAACACTGATAGAAAATCAATGTTTGCCAAATGGAGAAAGTGAAAACCACCCATGTAGCAGCAAAAGGATGTTTATAGTTCAAATCTTCTAACAATGGAGAATAAAATAAACTGTAAAAAGTATTTGAGTTTCCCTTTTAAATTCTGAAGACTCAAAGGAGAGGAAAATTGTATTGTACTGAAAGCTCTGAACTAGGACTAGGGATATCTGGGGTTGATTTCCAACTCTGCCACAAACAATCTACTTTGGACAGATGTATGAAAACTGATAAAGGTTCATCTTGTTTGAATAAAGCAGATTTAGGATTTTGGGATTTTTCCCTGCTCCTACTTTTTCATACTATGGATTAAGCTGATTTTAGCACTCCATAAATGAAGTTATCACTGAATCTTTCTGATTTGTCATGACATTTCTGAGGGTGGCTGCTTATAAAATACCTTAAAGCAATTCTTTTAACATATGTAGCTGCACCTATAAGTAAGACACTGGATTTTAATTCTCCTTAAAGCAAATGTATTGAGGAAGAAAATAATGGAGCACTGAAGGCCTGGAAAGTGTTTTTAACCTGGTAAAGCATTGTCCTTCCATAAAAACAAGTGAAAGACAAGAACTAAGTAGAAAAAACATATATATTCTAGAGCCTGATCCTACATTATTCCCATTAGGGAATTTGCCACATAGAAGACTTGCATAATCAGGCCCTTAATTTGCAAGATACAGAACTGGATTAGATATATTACCTTGTTTAAAGGAGGGGACAGGTACTTTATGCTTCACATTATACGTTACCTTACAGTTTGTCCACCCTCTTTATAAAAGAAATGCCATAGTATTCTATAGTAAGCACATGCTAGCAACTGCAATGTTCTGAAGAGGAAGTATCTCATATTCATACCATAAAAAAGTGCTTTTTTAATAATAGAAAACTCCAAAAAAGGTCACTCTGTTTAAAACAACCCCCCTGAGGCCTATCCAGGGGATTCAGTTAGCCATGTAATCTTATTACTTAATTTTTAAAATAAAAAAGAAATGTAGAGGTTGAATTGACCTTGTATAAACTTAGCCAACCTCAGCAAACGCCTGCCAGATGTGTGTTCCATTATTTAAGTGATACTCCACTGTCAGGCTGCTTCAGAAATGAAGTGGACATGCTGACCCAGGCACTGGTGTTCATGTACTTAACTACTGTAAGAAAAGAAAAAAAAAAAAACTAAAACGGTACAGACAGAGTGCTGATTCCAGGCTCCAAGAAGATATTCATCTTGATTTGAAATGTCAGTCAGTATGATCCAAATGTCTCAGAGAGGTACAATCATATTTACGGAAAAGGTAGCACTTCAGAAAATTTGGCTAGCTGATCTCTCTCATTTATATTTCATTATATAGATATATATTTTAAAATACAGTTTTTAACTACAATTGCTATATTTCATTAGGCTTTTAGCATATGAAAAAGTGTTAACTATTTTTATTTTCCTACATTGGTCTAGCAATTTAGGCAGCAAATACTTTAAGAACCAACAGGCTCTGAAAAAATTTAAAAAATGTAAAGATATTAATGAATCATATGCTAGAACATTAGCAATATATTAAACAAATGTAATATTTGCCAACTGCCTCCTTGTTTACAAAGGATTCTCCTAGCAGTCAGGATAAATGCCAAAGGCATCCCATTCAATGTCTACCTTCTTGCCTGGACAAGCCTGAGACGGTGGTTTCGCAGCATGCCCTATGTGTCAGTAAACACAGGTGATTGACCAAGGGGGTGGAAATTCCATACTCGAGGGGTCTCACTGAGTCTCTTGGGTTAATCACAATGGCTGTAGAATTGGAGGAGAGTGATGTGAATATGTGGGAGATGTTTACTGAAAGTAAGCCGGTGGAGAGTTCAGAATGGAAAATGTTTTCTATGTTTCCAGAATTGACACCTTGAGAGCATTGTAAAACAATCTACCAGGCCAATGGTAAGCAAATCACCAAGCCAGAGCCTCAGCTGGCGTAAATCAGTATAGCTCCATTGGCACCTCGCTGAGGATTGCGTCTGCCATGTGAAGATGGTGAGCGGAAATAGCTAAATAGAACCAGTGCAATCTACATAATGAATTAGTTTCAAAACAACAGTTAAAAAACATTGAGGCCTGTACAGAGATCAGGGATTTGTACTGTGCTGTGTTCTTGATAATTTGTAATTGATTTCTTTTTCAAATACAGCTCACGTGCTTGAAGGCAACATGATGGCAGCCCCTGTATGACCCTGATGTCTCCTTTTTTTAGGAGCCTGCTTAAGAATTTCACACCTCACTTAATGCCAAATTCAATTTGCTGTTATTTATAAAGATTACTTGCACAAAGAGGCGGCTGCTGGTTGAAGCAGGGCCTGAAAGAATTGGAACATTTAGAAGCGTGCAGCAGAGCATGCGAAATTAAGCTGGTTTTCTAAGGATGGGCAGTTTCTTTGATTTTCACTAATTTATTACATGTGTAATTATTTAAAGAATTACACATAGAGCTAAAGGAAAAAACGTTTGAGCTAGTTGGAAAAAAATCCATTTTAGTCTTAACAAGGGTGCACAATGATGTGACAATTATTTGGACAATAGCACATCTGGTTATGTGAGGGACATTCAATACATTTCTGTCTCTGCTCGTTTTTATTCTGGGGACTGGCTCCTTTAACTTATTATATTTTGAGCTGTTAAAATCTTTCTAGACCAGTTCTGGTTGGAAACATTGACACTTCTTATAAATTGCTTTTATTTGCTTCATTATCACTATTATTTGCATGACGGTAATAATAACTAATAGGAGATATACCAATCTCCTAGAACTGAAAAGTCATCAAGTCCAGTCCCCTGCCTTCACTGGCAGGACCAGTTTTTTGCCCCAATTCCTAAGTGGTCCCTTTAAGGATTGAACTCACAATCCTGGATTTAGCAGGCCAATGCTCAAACCACTGAGCTATCCCTCTCCCCAGTCATGGACTAGGTCCCCATTGTGTTAGGTGCTGTACAACACAGAACAAAAAGGTCCTTTCCCCAAGGGCTTGCAGTCTAAATCTAAGGCAAGAGACAGTGACCTGCATTTTTTCTTCATCTTCACTCCATTCCTTCTGCCATCACCTAGCATCTAGTATCCTAGTACTTCCCTACCTCAGGGGGGTATTGTGAAGATAGCTGCGTTAATGACTATAAGGTGCACAGATGTTACAGTGATGGGGGCTGTAGGAAGTACCTACTATGAGGAGAAACCTTGGTGGGTGGGTGGGTTTGTGTCTGGCTTGCCAAGCCAGGTTATTCAGACACAAAGAAGAGGGAGGCAAGCATGAGCTGTGCTCCTTAATAGCACTGTCAAGTACTTTTTTTTCCACTTTCTTCAAAAGTATTTCAGAGGGGAGTGGAGGGGACAGCTTAAAAGAAAAGCCACTCTGATGGAGCAGAGGGTGGGAAGGGAATATCAACCTTAAATTGCACTTCAGCTGTATGTTCTACCACATGGCTTGAATTCTCCTCCCCCAACAGACTTCTTAGCTCTTTAAAAATCCAAACTCAATATGTTTAGCTTGAAATTATTTAACAATATTTTTGAAGTCTTGTATTTTTTTAATGTTAATACGCCTTGGTCCTCAATCTGTGCTGATAGTATCCTTGTGTCTTGCACTTGTAGACTTCTGACCCTCCATTGTTTTACGATATCTGCTTGTTATATGGGGTTTACATCTCTATTTTTTTACCCTGATTCTTGTGAAAGGTGCTGTTCTCTCACAATCAATTTGTCAAATGGTCTTCAAGAGTCTGGAGAGCAGAGAGCCTATTGAATGTGGAAAAGCTTTAATAAGGTATTCTTAGATGTCAGTGGCATTTTTCCTAACTAGAAGGTAAATAGGTTTTTGATTAATTCTGTTTGGAACTCAGCTAAGGGCCTGATTCTGTGGTCCTTAGTAAAGCAAAACTCCCTGTTGAGATCACATCTGTGAAAAACAGTTACAGCCTGAATTGAATGAGGTTTAGTAGGCGTGGGCATCGGGTGGCTCCAGGCACCAGCATGCCAAGCACGTGCCTGGGGCCGCAAGCTGCGGGGGGTGCTCTGCCAGTTGCCGCGAGGGCGGCAGGCAGGCTGCCTTCGGCGGCATGCCTGTGGAGGGTCCGCTGGTCCCGCAGCTTCTGCGGACCTCCCGCAGGTGTGCCACCAAATTCGCAGTACCGGGGACCTCCCGCAGGCAAGCCGCCGAAGGCAGCCTGCCTGCCGTGCTTGGGGTGGCAAAATACCTAGAGTTGCCCCTGGTGCGCATTAACTAGATATAAATTCTCCCTCATGCTTATTCTATCAGGGGAAAAAACACAAAACATCCCAATGCCTCTAAAGAACATCATTCCCACCCTGAAAGAGCATACTAGAAGAACCTGAATATTAGAAGAGCCTGAATGTTAAAATCTGATGTACAGAGCTGGACATACAAAGTGTGAAATTCACTCCAATGCGAATTCATCCCAGAAAAGGCATATGCCCCGCTTAAGATCTCAGAATACTAGGATTTAAGAGATTATATACCTGGCACAGAAACTGTAAATTTTACCCACAGTGCAGTATTTGCCTAATTTGAGCTGGCAGGTACCATGATTGTGGATGCAAACTGTCTTATTACATTTCTGTTATGGCCTGCGGTTTGCAGGCCTTAATGGTTACATGTCTTGATTAAACTTTTGGCTTCTTTTAACTATGTGCCAAAACTTTTCAAGAACTTTCTCCATAGATGACTGATACCTTGATTCACAGACCTTTGTACGCTCCTCTCTCTCTGTTGCAACTTCAGGCTTTCTTTTCAATTGAGACTTTTTTGATGCAGTATTTGACCTGCGTGAATTAACCTGCACATGATACTTAATTATCTTTGACAGCTAATATTACGTTGCATCTGATCTTTGCAGCATATATGTGTGGCTTGCAAAATGAATAAAACTACAGGAGACTGAAAAAAATGCTGGGGAAAGATCTAGACACATGGTAGAAAGTCTGTTTAATCTGGATCCATTAGTATTAGTCACCATATACAATTAACATGATTCTTATTCTCTTCTTGACAAAGAATCTGTTTTACACCAATGCGATTCAAATGATTTAAATAGCGTTTCCCTGAGCTACACTGAAAGAGGTGGAAAAAGAATCGAGCCAAGTATGTATGAAATGGCCCTGTTCATCTCTGTAGCCTATAGTAATATTAACATGTAGGCTACCTTTTTAAATGTGCCAGCTCCTTGTAGATGATGTTAGTATTTCAAAAGCTGCTGATGAGAGATTTTGCTCTGGATCTTACGCTAATCTAGGGGCCTCTGATGCTGTGCAGACATTAAGGAGAATATATTTTCCGTGTTCAGAACATGCACTGAAATTGTTTTGTCTGATTTAACAATGAACTATGATTGCAGATTTATCGATTGCAAGGGCCTCCTGTTGTTGACATTGGCAAATAGGTTGTTTATTATTAACAGACTAAGAATTCTACAAATTTAAATCTCCTTTGCTTTCACGCCAAATGAAAGTGAAGTACATAAGACCCAGTAGCCTACTTCTCAGAGGCTGTAAAGCAGATGTGGACCATGAGGAGGAGAGCCAGGGTTTTGGCATGATTAGTTAGAAATTGGTCTGCTTGAAGTTTTTCAGCTGAAACTTTTTTTTTTGCCATAAAATGCAGTTTCCAGTCAACTGAAACATTTCACCAATTTATGTCAATTTTTGGCCAATTATGTCAGTTGAAACATAAAAAAAGAAAATTTTGGAAATGTCAGAACTGTTCATTTACACATTAACAAATTGTCTTGTTTTTATTTGTTGGGCGAGACTCACACAATGGAGATGGAGATGGTGGTGTGGTGCCCGCTTATAATGTTAGCCCAGTGGTTGGGGCACATTCCTGGGGTGTGGGACATCCAGGTTCAAATCCCTGCTCCGGAGTAGGGACTTAAACCAAGGATTCCCATCGCCAGCTGAGTGCCCTAACCACCAAGCTATAGGATATTCTGGGATGTGGGTCTCTGAATCTAAGCTGTTCCCCTTTGTATGAATATTGCAGTATTCAGTGGACCTTGGATAGAAACCTAGATGAGTTCCCTAACCACTGGGCTCTAGAATCATTCTGTCTCTGGCCCAATGGCTATTCAAGTATTTCCTACAAGAATGTAATGTTTTAGGAGCCCTTAAAGCCTGATGACTGTAGTCTGAGACTATGGCGACAGGATAATTTTATGTCTGAGCTCTCCCCACCGGCATCATCGTACTGCACAAACAAAATAATGTCATGGGAACAGCTGACATCATAATGTGGATGTGCCACTAAATTTAGGCGTGAGAGTGAGTAAAACAGCTTATTCCTCTGGAAAAGCAGGGCTTTCAACCATTGTTTTTAAAGTGTCTGTACGTGGAGGTGTGGTCGGGAGAGAGTGGAGAAGGGTTACAGCACATTGTCAAAGGAAGCCCTAATAAGCCCCTCCAAGCAAAGCCTTCAAACACCAAAGCCACTACAGGATGACCTGGCTACACTCATTTCCCCCCACAACTTTGCCTTTTACTGGCTACAGGAGGGACTGGTGGTGTATACAGTGCCAACATTCCAGGATTGTTGTGGAGTCTCCAGGAATTAAAGATTAATCTTTAATTAATGATTGTCATGTGATGAAACCTCCAGGCATACGTCCAACCAAAATTGGCAACCCTACTGGTGTAGGAACCGCTATGAAGTAATCCTCTTATGGGCAGCTTCAGTTAGCTTTAATATAGCTTTGGGCCAGCAGAGTTGTGTAAAGCTGTCCTAACATGGGAGTGCCTGGCCCCAAACTTTTAAAATAGTGAGAGCAGGTTTAATCATGTACATCCATGAGCTTTAGCAACATGTGTCATGCTGATAGTCACTGAATGGAACTGAGCTGTACAGCATAATGTGAGCCTGCTGTGCTGTATCACCTCAAGAGATACCCAAAAAGGTTTATTTCATATAATTAGAGCAGGTCAAAACTGGGAATTCCCATTCTGGGGCAATTTTGACATTTAAAAAAATTGTTCTGAATCAGAATACAAATTTGAGATTTCCTATTAAATGACATTTTGAAAAATAAATAAAATTCTTGTTAGGTCAAATAAATGAATGTTTTGTTTGATTTAAACTTTTTATCTATTTTCTTTTGATTTTTGATTTTATCTTTTTTATAAAATGATATAAAATAAATTTCAAAACAAGTCATTCAAAATGACAAATGGAAATGTTTCCTTCAAATGTTCGCTTTGTGAAAATGCTTCGATTCATTTTTTTTCCAAAATGTAACGTTGACAAAATACACATGTTCCTACAGAATGTGTTTATATCAATTAATGAGCATTTCCTGTAAGAAAAATGTTCTGTTGGAAAATTTTTGACCACCTCTACATACAGTGTTCAAGTTGCAGTCTGTGCAGTCAGAGAAAAAGAGACAAGATTGTAGTTTGCTTTGCACAATCTCTTATTTTCCAATCCTATTCTGACATACCGTAGTTCCCTTAGGTGGCACTAAATGCAGTGTTTTAGCTGAGAAATGCTAGGACATGTCACTTTTATTAATCCACGCCACCAGGTACCATAGAAGCAACTCAGATGCAGACCACGCTGTATCTGTGCATGCCTTGTGGCTGAGCTTAGTGGTGATTTGAAAGGTGAAAGTATGGTTCAGTCTTCATGTTAGTGCAGTCTTGGACTTCATGTGTGAAAAGGGCAAATGTAAAAATTGCAGAGATGTTCAATGAATGTGACATATCTAATAATAAAATAGCCTGTTAGGAAATTATTGGCAACAAGAGAACCATTTTTGGTCCATTCAGTGCAGTTTCCTTCACATTTCCCCAGAGGAAATGGGACAGAATCCTGGCAATTTTATTAAGTGTTGCATAATTTTGCAAATTACTCCTGTCCACGAGTGCTTTTCATTCAGCCTAAAGTTCTTCTATTCTTTCCAAAGCAAGCCCTATACTTATAAATCCCAAACCAGACCTTAAGGTTTTTAGGTCAACAGAATGTATTTTCCTGGTTTTAAAATATTAAAAATATAATGCTTCATTTTGCAACCTCTTTGTAATGCCAGTAATTTTACCTCATATGTACAGTCCTATTAAAGCCACCAGAACTGCTAGTGTAACAGCTGTAAGAGCAGATGAAGAATTCGAATCAAGAACTTGCCATTTATTATTTTTTCCTGTTTTGATTGTTTTAGTGAAGACTAATACACAATGCAAATGATCAGCCTCTCTCAGACTGAAAATTAAACACAGGGTGATTATTTGAGTATTTTCTATTTCTTTTCAGGAAATCTGTGTCCTCTTGTGGAATGTAGTCCCAGTGGGAGGTTACTAAGGTTATTATTGATTTGGCAACACTGTAGTTTCAGTCACAATTCCTTTTGCCTCATTCTGCCATGCACCTTACAGTTAGTACTTTCCTCTTCAAGGAGTCCCACTGATGTCAAACATGGTGTGAGTAAGGCCAGTAAGAATCAGGCCCTTTACTAGTACACTGTAGCTGCACGTTCTAAGGAGAAAAGCTTCAGCCTTATTCTAGCTGCTTCCATCACAGAGACCTCTCGTTGGATGTACCAGGAATTTTACCCATCAATTTTTGGGTCAAATGACCAGTTCTTGGAGGCTGAACGCTAATTCAAAATGTTGTTGGTTTTTCTTTGGTTAGAAAATGTTGACTTACTGAAACCGAAACTTTTCTCACAAAAGGTCAGTTTAAATGAAATGACCTTTGGGAAAGTGCAGAGGGTGGAGGAGAAAGAGACACCTTCTCTCTCTACCCCAGTAGTGTGGTGGTTATGGTGCTTTCCTTGAACATTGGAGTCCTGGGTTCAAGTCGTGTTCTAAATCAGGCAGAGCAGGAACTTGACCAGGCCTCCTATAACTGGTCTCAGGCTTGCTCTGTTTTTGTAAAATATTTGGAAAGGTCTTGAGTTCATCCTGATGCAGAACGGGACAATTTTTGAAATCTCATAGTTTTGTGAGAGGAGAGAACAGTTTCTGGTCCAGCTCTGTTTGTGGTGCCCATCTTACTGGCTAGCACACACTTCAAAAAATAGCTTTAACTTCATTCTGTAATTACTTTCTAAATGGGAGTGAAAGTCTCTTCTCGGTTATACTGCAGGGTAAATGCAAAATAGCTCCATTCACATCAGTGTGACCGGGAGCAGAATTTTTCTTTCTTGCTGCCTCCCCACATAAAAATCCAACTGATCCTTTAGGCCTTGATCCAATTCACATTGAAGTTAATGGAGAGCCTCCCACTGACTTCAGTGAAGAGCCAAGTTCTTCTAATGCTGAAGAATTGCAAAGATTTGAGTTGATCTAAATGTGTCATTGTAAATAGTGCAATATGGGTGGAAGTAAGAGAAATGCTGTGTGACATTCCGCAATTTTCAAAGCAGATTTATTTTTAAATTATATGAAGGCCTCCAATAAAGTATCATCCAGGGCCTCCTGCTCCATCCAGCTGCTTAAGCTATATATCCTTGAACTATCTGCCTGGCATATCTGTTTACCAGAAAAAAGCGTCCCTTTTTACAAATGCACATGCTGTCTGTGTGTATATTTGCCTCTCTGTTTAGAAATTCTAGTGGTAAGGGGCTGCCTGTAAAGGAAATAACACTACACAGTCTCTTAAGAAACCAACCAAAGGTTACTCAGTAATATCTGAAGACTCTGCACTCTCTTTTCTCCTGCAAAATGCAGAGACAATGCTTCTTAAATATGTTAGCAGCTGTGGTAGCAGTCTTGAACAAAAGAAAGGGGCTGGATGCACTTCCAGGAGAAACGGTACAAGAGAGAGAGAATGGAGCATTTGGTTGAGCAGTTGGGAAGGGAGGTATTTCAAGCAATAGAGGGTGGGCTATAGTGTTTCAAAATTGGTCAAAGCATGGAAATGGAGCTAGTGGTAACTCCCATGATGATCAGAAAAAAATCAGTGAAAGCCTGGTTTGAAGCAGTTGTTTCAGGACTCTGTTAAATAAATTTGATCTGAACATTTCTAATGCTGATGAGAGTGGACATTTTTATAGGGCTATTCCAGGCATCATTTTATATTTTAATCATACTAAACTTTCTGGCAGCAGGAAAACAAAGAGCAGTTACTCTGCTTCCACTGTACAAATATGACAGCGTGATAAACTTTGGCCTCTACCAATTTAGAATTCTGGAAATGCCCAAGTGTTTTAAAGAAAAGAATGGCCACTGTATCATCATGGACGACTGCCTCCATTTTTACTGGTTGTCTTTATCCAAAGGGACAAAGCATTGCAGAGGGAAATTGTCTTGGCAATGGATAATTTCACTGGCCATCCATCCATTGCATTTAAAACCTGTAAATGATCTTTCTACTCCCTATTCCTAATAAACATCACTTCTCATTTTCATCTACCCTGCCTGGCAATTGTATACATTAGAGGACACTGTTTAAACATCCTGCTATGGATTCAATGAAACAAAATGAATCCATGGTGCCATAGGAAGTCTGCACTGGAAACTTCTCCCAGGGTTATACATTTAATCACAAATGTTGGTCCTCATGCCTCAAAATGGTTCCCTGTGTGCGGATTTCTCCCGCAACATCACATGGACGGGTTTGGGAAGGACTAGCTTTTAATTGGCCCATGCTTCAGTCATCAATTTCTTCCACTGTTTACTGAAACTTTCAAAAATGTAAGTGCAATGTCTATGATTTTCATCATCTTTATTCTGATGAATGCAGGAAAACTGTTGCGTTCATTTGTGCTCAGTTCTATCTAATGTTCAATTCTGAAATTGATATTATGAGATATGTCATTCAATATTATGGTTTTACATCAAATCTGTTATGAATTATGACAGCTGCCTTTGTTAGATTTTATATTAAAAAAGAACATCCAAGTCTCTTTTGGTGCTTCCTCATACAAATAAAAAACATCAGAAAAACAAAGAAGTGCTTGAAAGTAAACACTGTTATTAGCTGTCGATAATCATACTCAATAAAAATCAAATCTGTCTGAGCCCTCAATGTACAGTAACCACAAGGAGCGTTTAATGGAATGCCCATCAGAGAACATGGGAGAAGACGGAAGGAGACTTTCGTGGATACTGCTGAGGTCTGTAGCCCGGAGAGGAATATTGCAAAGAAGGAGGAGCAAACTCTTACAATTTTCTGTCTCTCTCTGTTAGTTGCGGAAAGGGATGGAGGAAGAATTAAATTTCATGACTGAAACCAAAGCCCTTTGAAGTCAGTGAGGGGTTTTCTGTTACGATCAATGGACACTGGATCTGGTCTATAGATTTCTAAACATAAAATGCGTTCACATTATGTGTTGGAGAGTGTTTCAGTGCATTGGATCTGTGTAATGAGATAATTTATTCTTTCTTTTTCCCAGAGATAGACCCAAGTCCGATTACATGGACCTGAACATCTCTGAACTTTGGGAAAGTCTGGATCATGATCTGAACTTTGTGGATTGAGCCAATCTCTAATTTTTTCTGTTTGCACATTATTTAAATATTTTTATTTCTCATTTACTTTCCCAAACACAGTCGGCTATTTTCTTAATACCTATCGTGTAAGGTGTATTTGTGCATGGTGCTCTTCTCTGTCTGTAGTCTTCCCTGAGAAACATTTAGGGGCAAAACTGAATGAAACAAATGCTGGGAAATCCTTCATTCCATCCTTATGGAAACTGCAATGTCCTTTCTGTCCACTTGTTTAACCCAATTGACAACCAGTTTCAGGTGCTAAGAGCAGTTGCACTTTGCTTTTATGAGGGTAAGTTTAGTATAAAATCAGACTAGAAAAAACTGTGTAGCTGGGATTTTTGTCCATACCAAGGGTCAACATATGGCAAAAATGGTTTTCACCTTGTTATTGCTGCACAATACCAGGAACATTTGAAATGAATAACAAATCTTTTAAAATAAATTAGGAAATGAAACAAATGGAAGTGCCTTAAAAACAGGCTTGTTCCCTTCACCTTTCCAGAGTAACGCATGCTTTTTAGTATTCTGCAGCACTAAAATAAATAACAGTTAAAACTTTTATTTTTAATAACACCATCTCGGTGTTTGTCCTTTTAATATGCTGACAGAATTTAATATACTGTAAAATGAAAAAATAAAATAGGTTTAATTTTTTTATTTACTACTAAAGCAACACAAAGGATTAAATTCTCATACAGCCTCAGCTTCACTGGGTTGCTGAGGTGTAACTGAGCACAGAACTTGACCAAAAATATTTAGTATCAACTGAAGGAGAAAAATGGGCACTTCCTGTAGTATGAACAAGCCAAATCTGTTTTTTTGCAAAATACAGCATTAGCTGCACGTAAATAATACCACAGCTATGTAGAACCTGACTCTTCCCATTTGACAAGGCAGGTACTTAAGGTACTATTCATTGTGAAAATATTCCTTCTATTAGTTAAGGTTGGGGTTTTCAAAACATCCTAAGGAAAATTCATACTGGAAATTCAATGGATTTTGCATGCCTAGTTCCTTAAGGCTGTTTTGAAAATCCCAGCCTAAAGCAGGTTGGATCTTACTGAACGTGCAACATGCCAAATAATTCATTGAACTACATGCTGAGCTGTGTGCAGGCAATTGCTGAACTGACTCTGGCAATTATTATTTCCCAGCAAAAATGTACAGGGAAGAAAAGTGGTAGCTCATTGTTCCCCTGCTTTTAGTTAATTTGTGTGTGAGCAAATCGATGCATCAGTCACCTTCCCACTGGTTGATTTCATCATCTGTTGTTTAGCTTCTTGAATGGACCTTTGTGCGTGCACAAACACCTACGTATCTCAAGCATTTAAGTGTCCAGAAATGCAAAATACTCCATTTCTATTTTATTGATGAGAGCATGATTCATACAAGTGTTGAGGAATTTTTTTCTGTACATGGTGATTCATTTCTGAGGCCGAAACAAGTGCATTGACCTCTCTGTAGCTGGAAGAGAAATCATTCTTCATTGTTTTTCTAGCACACAGGCATTAACTCTTTGAATGTATTCACGGTGTTTAGGGGTGGGGCCTCCCTTGTCCAGGATTGTGAGAGTGCTTGGTCATTGGTTTCAGGGCCATCTTTTAGGATGGGGCCTGTGGAACTCCACGTGTTCATTCACTGACCATAGCTTTTTCCCTGTTTTATTCTAGGCTGCTGGAAATGTGACCATCTCTGACCAGGAAGTTGCTTGAGCAGACTACTGCACAGACCATCTGATGCAAGATGATCATGCAGTGAGCACCCAGTGTGCTCTCACCTTCTCTTGCTCCCTGGAGTACAAGCCCAGCCTGGAGGTGATGTCCTGGAGCTGCCCTAGGGAGCAAAGATTCCAGGTTACGCTGGAACCCATGAGGTTAGTGTGGTGTCAAGTGAAGTCCTTGCTGCCAAGCCCCTGGACCTGTTGCACTCTCCTTGGCAAATATATGATGGGTACATTTTTATTTTGTTATTTGTATTACAGTAGTGCCTAGAGATCCTAGCTGTAATCAGGGCTTTCCTGTCCTAGGCCCTGTCCAATCGTACGGAATGAGACAGCCCCTGCCCTGAAGAGCTTGCAAGCTCCTTCAACAAGACTGATAAAGGATGGGAGGGGAAACCAAGAGATCATTTGATTGCTCAGTCACAATGCAGGTGGATGGCAGAGCGAGCTGTGAACAGCGCACAGGTCTTCTGTGACCCAATCCAGTGCCCTGTCCACTGGACCATGCTACCATTGATAAATAGATATGTTGAGATGTAATATAACTATGTAAGAGATGCGACCTACCGTAAAATGCCTTCATTAGGAGCACAGAACCATAGCAGAAAGGCTGTGTTTCCACAGAGGATGCTTGAGCACTCTAAAATTAGCCTTGAAAAAAGTATTTCCGGAAGCCCCTTTTTGAAGGAGCCAGTGCTTTGAGAAATGGGATTTGATGTGGCAGGGGACATGGCGCTACTCCCATGGCAAGCAGTGACAGTGGAAGCAGAGTACAAACCTTGCTTATTCCTGGATCAGCATGTAGCTCATATTTGGAAGTACTTTAATCTTTGGGAAGATTCAGAGACATCTCTGCTAAAGCAGCTCCCAGCAGACAGCTCTTTATCAGAAGGGATGGTTGTGGTGTATGCATAATTCACAAGAGGTGGAAGGAACAAATATGTTTATATTTATATACTAAAGGGGGTTGTGATAAGTAGATGTTGACTTGACATGGTTTGTGTTGATGGTTAGTAAATGGAACTGAAGCACCAATTTTCTTCTGCCTTCTGGTAAGTTTTTCTCAAGTTCTTTCTGTGTGGTTGAATGCAATGAAGTATATCAGGCATTCTCCAGGTTTGCAATGACGCTCTCTCAGGCCACTGACTTTGAGCTGATAGCTTAATACAAAATTCTGGTTTGAACATACTACTACTCACTCTTAATGTTCACTTCTGAAGAGCTTGCTCTGAGAGGCAGACCACCTGGCAGTCTGATACTGCATTGTCAATATAATCTAGGGTATGTTCCTCTATTTTAAGGACTTCTGGGCATCTGCCCCATCGGTCTCCAGGAAGCTTATTGTGGGTCAGATTATGGCATTAGGCAGTGCCCTGAATGTCATGGGATCATCCCAACTTCAGCAGGGCAGTCCGCCAAACTGGGTACCTGAGCCTGACCAACTATTTGGAGATCAATATGTTCAGAGCTGCAATGCACCATGGGGACTCAGAGAGAAAGTGCTTGGCAGGGACACAATTCCTTCATGCTTCTCATGAGGACTTTTCAGGTCAATGTTTGGGGTCAGGATGTTTTTTCCCTGCTTCCCCCTGCGGTGCACCAACAGACTGCAATCTGACAGGTCATGCTTGGACTGTACGAGAGAGTGGAAGATTTATTACATGTTTTCCCCTGCAAACTTGCTGAATCACCTGTCACAATGTGGCTGTGTGAGACTTGGTTCTATATTAAAGACTCTCGATGAACGCAGCATTAGTCAGTTTGTAAGGAACTGTAAATGTCCATATTCTTCTGACTCTGCCAGCTGCCTCTAGGATGTAGGAAAAATAATATCTACTTTCAGTGATGGAGCCAACTTTTCCAAATCAAGATGTGAGTCTGTGGCTGCCAAATAACTGCTCGCACTAACAGTTACCTATTAACTGTGCATTTGCACATGCTAAGCCAGGGGGTTGTGCACAGATGGGTGTTGAATTTGCAGTGCAACGTAGCCACAGATATTAGAAAATCTGACCCCCAAAGGCTATTTAGTGCAGTAGCTCTATCACTAGTACTTATAATGAAATTAAATATCCACTCTGATTCTCAGTTCCATCCACTGCTCTTCATCTCTGTGTGCAATTCTCACCGTGAACCGATGGTGACTCTGCAAGATATTTTGAGCTTTAGGACTTTTTATTGTGTAGCAAGCGATGGCTTAATCCTGTTAAGTGCTGGGATCTGATGAAAATGCTGATCTCCAGATAGTTGGTTCGGATCAGTCACCCAGTTTGAGGTTGTTCCCATGACATTTAGGATGAGTGGCACACCTCCTTGCACCTGTTCCTTTAGCTGCTGAGTGGATAACTTTAAAACATCTACTCTCTGATGGGGTTTCGGATGTAAAGTAATGAGTTCAGCAAAGCTGGGTTTAGTATTGCAAAGTTTAAATGTTCAAAAATAATGAGTTAGGCCTCCAGAATCATGAGATTAATTTCCAACTAACTTTTGGGGGCATTTTCATTTCTCTTTTGGTGTTGTAGTTTTTCAGGGGCCGCATTTTCAAGTTTTCTCCTCAACCAAGAGGACTAGAAACTTACTTTAAAAATAGAAGCTTAGAGTCTCCCTAATTACATGTCTCTGGAGCATTCAAAAAGTACCATATCATGAAACTTGGGCTCAAACTGGGAAAATTGCCAATAGTGCGGGCTCTCCACTTTGCTGCCCCATGGCATTTCAGAGGCTGTTCGCTTGTTAAGTTGTGCTTCACACTGAAAGCACCTTCTCTGGTGTTCTGTCATTTGTATTTGCTTCTGAATAGCTTCTGGTTGAGATTAAGGCATAAGGTTTGACCTACAAAGCCCTACCATGTTTAGGACCTACCTGCAAGAGAAAGAGGGTCTCTCCATTTAGTGTCACTGCCATGCAGAGGTGCTAGAGCAAACTGCCCCTGTGTTAACAGGGACAGGGCTGGTGGCAGGTTGTTGCCTGTGCATGGTCCTTGGCTCTGAAGCTCACTCCTTTGTTTGAGCAGAGCTTGGCTTTGTTATTAAGCAATGCTCATCTGTTTCCCGGCCATTTGTTGAGGTGCTGGGTGGACTGATGGGGGTAGTCAGAGAGGTGTGGGATTATTATTATTTTGGGTGAAGGTTAGTTTAGTCTGGGTTGCTCAGTTCTGGTGAGGTTCACGCAATCAAAAATGGGCCAAGGCAATGAGAGGTTTGTGTCACCTCACTGTGTATTTGTTTAATGCCTCCCCTACTTTACACTGCAGTCCATATGCTGATACAGCAGAGGTTTTATTTCCAACTGCTTGTTGCCTGACACAGTTCCAGGATGCTGCTGAGATTTACCCTTAGATCATATGGGCAGTTTCCAGTCAGTGCACATCAGGACATAAAATGAAGGGAGAGCGTTTTCCCAGGCTCTATTTGATACCATTGACTGCTCTCAGAGTCAATGAACTGTAAATCATTTCTAATGACAATTTGCATTTCTGCACCACTTTTCAGGCAGATGGCCCAAAATATTTTCCTAAGCAGGCAAGATGAGATGTGATCATGGAGGTTGTACACATGGATTGGGTAGGGGGTGGCTTTCTGGGGATTGAGTTACTATTTCGTGTGTTACTTGCTTTGCAGAATTGCAAGCTACCATGATAGTAAATACGGTAGGCATCCATTTGCCCAGCACGAAATATGCAAAGAAATCAAACTGATATTTTAATAGAGTAAAAATATGTTGCTAACAATCAGCTTTTAAAGGTCTTCCTTGGAATTTAGGATGAACACGACACATTTTGCCCAATTACTGTACATTAGTGTGCCCAGTTAAGCATCACGTTCACCATGCTGAATTCCTCCCAGCAATGTTATCAGTCCATGGGACGTCATTATGACGTGGCTTGTACATAGATCCAGTTAAGTTAGACAGGGCTCTATCTTACCTTTCAGATGATGCAGAGGGAAATAAAAGGGGTAGGCAGCCACAAAACCCTGTGTCAACAGCATTGTGTGAGTTTTTGGATGCCAGGCCAAATAATCTCATAATAATTGAGAGGCTGCTGGGAGAGACACCTGGTCAACACACCATATCTCCAGGGGATTACACCTAGCCATGCAAGCTGATGTCCTCACAGAGTGCTAGTCAGCAGATGGGGGCTGTACATGTTGCTTCTGCTCAGAGAAGCAGCAAATGATATTCCACAGTGCTCATCCCTAGCTTGCCGTTTGGAAGTCCACCCTGGACCATCAAGGTTCTTAATGCACAGGGCATGCCTGCCAGTACAGTCTCTGCTTTGCTGTGCTGTCCAAGATTGCTAATGGCATGGCAGGTTTTGGTGCTTGTTGTTGAAAGCACTTAGGTGAAGTTTTGTGCTCTGATTATGTGATATTGTTAACATGTTGGATCAGGCATTATGTATTTTGCCCACTCATTTAAAACAGTTCTTTGTGTTCTTTATTTCTATGCAGGATGAATGAGGGGAATCAAGAAGGTTGCACCCAGAAGCAGAGCATGAAAAACAGTACAAGGAAGGAGGTCTTTGGTGAGATAACTTCCCAGTTTTGGCAGATGATGAGAAAATTAAGGCACAGGTTCTCAGGCTCCTATGGAACTGAAGCAGAGTTTTATTGATGCTTTCTTGAATAAAAAGTAGAGATGTTCAAATAATCATCAAATAATTTATATCAGGAGCTTCATGATATTTTTCAAATACATTTGACAAATAATTTGTTTGTACCCTTTGCCTGGCATACAGACAGACATAGATACTATGAGCCTTATTTACTATTGTCCTGCACCTCTTGTAGTTGTTCCCAGCAGTGCAAAGTGGGTCTATAAGGCTACCATTCTGACCTGATAGCATTTTATACCCACTTTATGCTGGTGTAAATGACGTGCAATGTGCAGGGAAATAGAAAATCATACAACCCCTAGTGTTAATGTATATATACACACATACATCTAAGATAAATCCTGTGTGTGGCCCCCAAAATGTATGGCTCCAGGACAGCAGTCTGTGAGTCTGCAAGCTTGGCCGCATGAGTCTAGTTGCTAGAGATGGCTGACTCACTGCTGCTCTAGCAACAATCCGTTTTAATACCTGAAGTAGTTGTAATTCACTTGGCCTTGTGTCTGATCTGCATTTTGCAAACTGTAGAATGATTGAAACATTTTGTAATTGTGTTGTTTGGTTTTGCCTTCACATTTCAGCAAGCACTTTGCTGTGACATCCAAGCAGCCAAGCAGCACAAAGGAAAAGTTCTCCCTAGCCTGCGAGCATGTGTATGTTTGGAGAGGGCATTATCAAGTTGGCATCAATGAGGGCTGGAAGGAAATGAATTCTAGATGTGTGGCTTGGTGACTGCAGCAATATGTTGGAGAGTAGCTGTGCCTGAAATCCAAAGCCAGCTTCAGGGTCTGATAAAGACCTGAGGCTGAAGGCTGGAGATCCTGGATTGAGGAGGCTCTAGATGTGAAATCAACGAGCTTTAATTAAATAAAAGTAGTCAGTTCCAGTTACTGTTCCTGGTGATATACAGAATGCCACCACTCTAACTGCATCACTTGTCACAAAATGTTATTTTATATTATATATATCTTTTCGGGGGGGATTCTCTCATGAAATTATATACAAAGTGACAAAGACAAACAGGTCAAATCATGTTCTCACATGTGTGGGGATATAAGTCACCTAAAATGCTTTGAAGTCCTTAACATTAGTCAGCATTTTGGTAAATTGTCATCTCCCCCACGAAAATAAGGATCAAGGCCCCAACCCTTTGTGTGTGCAAACATGCATTTGCACAGCTAACAAATGCAGAGATACAGCATTGGGTCCTCCATGTGAAAATGTGTGTGCTTGATGCACCCCGATGTTGTGTGTATGGAAATAACGTCTCTGCTGTTAAGAAAAGTGGCTGTAAGTGGTAAGCTCTGAGTGCAGCGTTTGAAGGCATGGAGGGGAGTTACAGATGCACAACTCAAACCAAGACCAGTAATGTATATATTTGGTGCTTTAAAAAGGGCCAATTGTACAAGGCTGAAAACAATTAGGAGCCAAATCAGCTGGGAGCAAGAATTTAATCAGAAAAATGTGAATGACAATTGGAATTGCTTATGAACACTTAACTAGAAGCCCAAAAGAAGCCACAATCCTACAATTGAGGAAGAAGGTCGTACTGGGTAAAATACTGGCCTGGTTTAGAGGAAAAGTGAAAGCAGCTATAAGATATACATATAGCAAATGGAAGAGAGGGGAAGTTGATAGTAATCGGGTATAACCAGTAGCTAGTGGAGTCCATGGAGATTGACCATTGCTGTGAGAAGAGTATCACCATTTGTAACCCTGGTTCTTGTTATATAGGGAAGGTCAGGAAATAAGTGCTGGTAAGAGACTAGACCACGTGTCAGACTCTTCTTACACAGTGTCAGGAGAAAGCTAAATCTTGGCAAAAATGGAGTGAATGAAACTGTCCGCATCTCTCAGTGTGGGGCTCAAATTGTGAAAGTTGGCAATAGTGGAGGCTTCTCACTTTGCTGCCCCATGGCATTTCAAGGCTGTTCATTTGTTAAGTTGTGCTTCGCACACAAAGCACCTTTCCCGGTGTTCTGTCATCTTTATTTGCTTCTGAATAGCTTCTGGTTGAGTTTAAGGCATATGTTTTGACCAACAAAGCCCTCAGTCTGGAGGCAAAGAACTGGAGATGATGGCTACAGTTCCAAATTTTCCTGCAAGCAAGATGAGTGAAAAGAAGTCAGAGACGTTGAAATCCGCTACCATGCCACACGGAGCAGACCCAGAGTCAGTTGAGATCTACAAAACATTCCAATGAGAGTATGAAGTAGACTGCAAACTGCTTGTCAAAGCCATTTACAAACTTCAAGAATACAGTGATCCGACCAAGAATGTCCCTTAAGAAAGGTGCTCTGTTTTTTTTTTAACAAGAAACCAGCTACCAAGTAAGACCCTGGAGCATTTATGTTATAAATCTGAATAATAAAGCGAAGTCATGTGAATTTAAACAGTTAACAGATGGACTAATGAAAGACTGAATTATTTGTGGTATAATTGATTGGTAACAATGTCAAAGCAAGGTTATTGCAAGAAATACTAACTTTTGTTTTTCGGTTAGAAAGCAGCTTTATATTTTAATTCATTCTATTGTGATGTGAATTATATGAGCCCTATCTTTGCTTTTCTTCCATATCAGCACTGTGTTGACTTCATAGGCTCACAGTTTTTCGTATAACCTATCTATCCAGCATTATAGTGCGTTGAAGCAATCAGGGCTGTCTCTAACACATCAGATGTTGTCATCAGGTTTTACAAGTGAAGGTGATATTTTTCTCAAAACCTCCTGAAACAATTCATCTTACTTAGCACCAGGGTAAGTTTCTGCATGAGATTAGAATACATTTAATTATTGAGAAATGTCATGGTAAGTGCATTCTCCTAGAATTTTTACGCAGACTGGCAAAAACAGTTCTCTGTGTTGGTTTGAAAGCTTTGTGTGTTCAACTCATTTTGAAACTGTTACAACATGATGAAAGATTAATATCTCTTTCTGGGATTTTCCACAAATGAACGCAGGGCCAGAGGGTAGTATCTGACCCATAATACATAGGTTGACAATTTTAATTGCTATGGAGTCAAACACACACATTCTAACTTGAATCATGTAACCCCTAATGCCTTCACAGGGTTCCAGAGAGATTATTATGAGTTATTCTGTTTCTTCTCCTTCGCTGTAATGCGCCATGTTTTCCTGGGGTCTCCTTGGGCAGATTGAGCTGTCTGTGGTCCCTTAGAACCTGATCCAAAAAGCCAACTGAAATCAAAGGAAAAACTCCTGCCCTTAAAGAATGCAAATTCTTGTTACTAAATCACTTCCAAAACTGCAGTCTCAAAACAAATATATAAACAGATCGCTGGCTAAAGTTTAGTGTGTGATCAGCTCTTGTGGTGATCAGAGAAGACAAATCAGTGCTTTCAAATCTTTCAAGGAAAAAGGAAATATTGGCGAAATACATCCCTGATGTACCTTCATTGAAATCATTAGAACGAGGTGGAGTTGCGCCTGTGATGATTTGCCCAATATATCCAATAGTGTTGTGTTACTGACTGTCCATCCTGCTGGCCCTTCCCCAGGAGTGGCAGCAGAGCTAACCAGGAGTGCCCTGCAGGAAGGATTATACCTCCAGGACGCAGAACCCCTCCTAGAGGCCATCCTGGGATGCTGCGGCTCCGCCCTTCCTTAATTCAAGGCTCCATCTTTCTGGGCCCTAGTGCCTCCTTCAACTCCAAAAGAGCAGGTTCTGATCCTGGGAATGTTGCTCCCTGTTGATTTATTCCTAAACCCACCTTTCCTCTCCTGGTGGGAAAGGAATTGATGAATAGAAGACCCTGAATAAAATGACTTGGCATTTGTTTTCTGATGTGGTAAACAACAGACTGTCCTAGCCATGCTCAAGGCCCTCTTATTCATCAGTAGCCTTAAACTAGCTGTGCCCTGTCATTATGAAACACTGCGGATATTTTATTTCATCACTTGCAAAGTTGAATGTGACAAGAGAAATGCTTGGAGAGTGACTAGCAATAACATGCGTCTTGTCCATTTGAATAGGGCAATATAGATTATTTGTTGTCATCAGTTTTTCTCCCTGGCAGCTCACTCTATAAAAATCTCAGCACCACTTCAGACAACAACATCATGCTCAATGGACATCATCATGAGATTTGCTCGGGGACCAGCTTAATCCCTTCACCCCTGAATTGTTTGCTACCACATGCTGTGCAGTATGTGGCTTTCCACATTGGAAAGGCTAAAGAAGCCCCACAGTGCTGATTGTCTGAAGACCAGGGTCCAGTTCAGCACTGCAGTGTATTTGAATATTCTCCTCTGCACCCTGGCTGTGCCCAGAAGGGAGTCAGTAAATACTTACAATGCACTTCTCTTTCCATGTGATTCCTGAATTGGGCGATGCTGTGGCTAGTTCAAATGCAGCATGTCTGATTATGCAGAGCAGCTTTTCATTGGTGTTGCTGAAAGCATTGTACCTGAAGTTCCTGCTAAAGTGAAAACCCCCCACTAGATTTTTCCATGTGTATCATAGCATACGGCTATGACTACCCTGCAAATGGGGGTGTTTGCAGCTCACAGAGACATGCTAGCTGTAATCTAGTTAGCTTGCTAAAAACAGCAGTGTGAGCCTCAGCACAGGCTAGCAACGTGAATACACACAAGGGAGGGTGGTGCGGTGGGCTGTGCCACATTCTCACTGCTATATTTAGTGAGCTCGCTGGATTAAAGTTAGCACAGGTAAATCTCTGCAAGCTGCAAACCAGAGCTCCAGTGTAAATGTAGGCGCAGGGTGAAATAGAATTAAAATCCTTTAGGGAGAATGAAGACAGAGTCACTTTCCCGTTTTAAGTTACTGTTTCTCTGCAATGCTTTGAAAACGTGGTTGGGGTGTCGTCAGATCAAGGTGTGGAGTATCTCAAACAAGGAGAAGTAGGAATGTTAAGCTACAAGTTGTCTATAGTTGATAAAAATGTAACATTTATATTGCATTTTACAATATATCTTCAAAGCGCTGGACAACACCTCTGCAGGGGATATAAGTAAATATTAATATCCCCATTTTCAAGGTGGGGAAACTGAGGCAGTGAAGTGATTTGCCCACTTGAGCTGTGAATCAGTGGTAGGGCCACAATTAGACCTGAGGATCCTGTACTTCTAAATTCAACCTACTTTACTGGTGCCATTAAAAACATGTGGGAAGCAAAGCACTATACTTATTGTCAGTGCAGCAGAAATGAAATCAGTTGTGAATTCTTTTTTCTATATTTACAACATCCCAGAGATAGTGTTCTGGGATCAGCAGCAGGAGCATCATCCAGCTAAGGAGGTTAATTTGTGAAAACAGTAATTTTAGGAGGCAAATTCTACATAGCAAGAAGGTGGTGTAGAAGAAAGCAGGTACAGGCTGAACCTCTGTTTCTACGAGGTGTAAACCTCCATATGTTTGGAATAAAGAAACCAAGACATACAATGTGAAAACGTACGGCTTACTTTCAGACAAAAGACAGTTGGTTTCACTGCACTGGCTTCTAATGGCAGTGTCTTCACAGAATACTTCAGAAGTGATGGATGGAGGCATACATATAATGACCTGTTCAAGTCAGAAATTGAGACAGTCTCAAAGGAAGGTGCCGATCTATCGAGTGAGACATGTGAGCGTGTTCAGGAGCTGTGCCAGTTCAGTTTTACATATATATCTTCCTGACAACCAGGGGGAGAGACTAGATTGCACATTTTCTGAGGATTAATAGTTTCGGGTATTTCTTTAATTTATTACTTTCAGGAATAATGTAGACTTTGTTTCCTTTTTAGCAGGGCACCCGCACAACCTTTAAAGTGCACAAATAAAATTAAGTCCACATAGCTTCTGTGTTCGTGCAGCAGCTGTTTACATGACAACATATTTTATCTACATACATTTAATCAGTTTCTCCTGTGAAACTGTCTCAATCCATCAACATATTTGTAAATTGGTTCAGTTTCCAATGCTGGAATTCGCCTCTGCTGGCACAACAAAGAGACAGGGAAGACTTATACCTGGGGGATGGGGGCAACAAAAACCTGTTTTCCATTCCAGGTTGAACAGCTCCAAGTTCTAAGGCATTTGCCAGAATGATTGTGTGGAGCTGGTGATCTCACTTAGCAGATGTCATAGCGAGGTTTCATTTCAACAGATAGATTTCTCCATGGAAGCACATGTATTCAAAACTGTAGACAAAATAAGGAGGCAGTGTATTCCAGTGAATAGGGCATTTGACTGGTGACTTGGGAGAGCTGGTTCAATTTCTGGCTCTGCCACTGACTTGGTGTGTGGCCTCAGACAAGTCACTTTGCCTTTCTGTGCCTTAGTTTCCTCCTCTGTAAAATGGGGATAATGACACTTCCTTCTGCTGTAAAACTCTTTGAGATCTAAGGATGAAAAGTGATAAAACTGAATGATCAAGAGCCAGTTCTTTGGGAACATATCAGTGCCTGAAACATTAGTGCTTCACTGCACCTGGCCCCTTGTGGGTGTGCAAGTGTGGGAGGGAGATGGCTCAAGGTATCTATTCCACTCCAGCCTTAGACTATGTAAGTAGTCCCAATGCCTGCACTATGCTCTGTAGAAGGGATGGGAGGAACACAAATTGCTGGGGCGATGGCTAACAGCACTAGAAGAAATTCACACCAGGTCCTCCTAGAGGGCAACTTGTGGCCTCCCTCGTGGCTCCCCTGGAGCCACTGTGCTTGCTTGAAATTGGGTTGTGTTTGTACAGTGCCTAGCACAATGTGGCCCTCTAGGCACTGCTGCAACACAAATATTTAATGATACACAGTTAATAGTGCCCTGGATAGCATTATTTCTTCTGAGGTCACTGTACTCTCTCATTTGTTAATACAATATTCATGGTTCTCCAATATATTAAGGATAGTTTCTCTCTACAGATAATCATAATATAGAACTGCATTGGGTCTTGATAGTATTTATATATTTGAGGGAAAACATGCATGAATGGGAGAGTAAACCTCTTGGCGTACGCTGTGAAGCCAAAAGATGTGGTGGAGAATGTGGAAAAAGAGACCGTGGTGGCCCAGGCAAGCAAGTTGCATGAATATTTTCAAGCAAAATTGGACCGTTTGTGAAAATGCCCTATGTTATTGGTGCTCCTATGTTGTTCCAGCTCCACGTTTGCTAGCACATACAATGGAGGTCACCCAGAAATGTAATTGTGCTATGGCAAATTCATTGCAGGACTTGCCCCCTTTCACAGAGCCAGGTGCACTAGAGCCTAGCCGTCATAGGCAATGATACTGCTCTTACGTTGTTTTCCTGAATGTCTCACATTTCTCTTTCCAAAACAAGGTATCTGTGGCCAGTGTAAGAGAAATCCTGCTTGTTTATCTCTGAATTTCCTTGTGTCCATGAGGTTATAATACAGGACCCCAATTCTGGGTTTTGAATGTCCCTGGCTCTGGGGCAACACAACAACTAGTGGACCAACTAGTGTTGCTGTGTGACTTCTATGCTAGTAATTCTATTGTTTGTGCCCTGACATCCATTTCCCTCATCTTGGCCGCTGAAGGCTTGGATTGTGCCAGTTGTTTCATTACCTGGGAATGGCACAATCAAGATGTTGTGAGTGCCCTAGTGTTAAGAGGTCTAGAAGTGACAATGTCAGCTTGAACAGACTAGTTTGAGGCAGTTCTCCTGAAACCTAACCAGTTTCTTTGTTGCCAAATAGAGTAGAACTTCACAGATCATTACACCTTGAGCTGTTTTCTGGTTTGGTCAAGAAAAGGGACGGAATCCCTTTGCTGTCCTCTGACAGTTGAGCTTGGTTGTGTACTGAGCAAACCTTGCAAATGTACCCAGGCAACGTGGGCTGGTAGCTTAAAATGTTCTTTGTACTGAATATGGCTGTCAGGGCAGCGGTTTTCCCCTTAGATAAAGACTGATAGGCAAGCATGAGTACATGGTTGCCAGCACCTGTAGAATGCTCTCACGACTGGCAATTTTTCAAGATGGTGATGTGCCCAGCCTGGTGATAGCTCACTTTTCTCTTTCCAAACCAGCCAGTGTAAGAAAAATCCTGCTTGTTGTGTGGCAGAAGACTGCTGGTCTGTTTCTCTTATCTGCTGTGGTTAAGAGAGGCCACGAGGCCCACTCTTGTTTCTAGCCCGTTCAGGAAGGAAGTTGGCATGAATGTCTACGTGGGGCATCTCCCTGTCCTGTAGATGTCCCCGATCTCCTCTCTCCACCTATTGTTTGTCTTCCCTGAGTTCCTCTCTTACTGCCCCTAGGCAATTTTCCCTCTTCCCTTGATGTAGCCTCCCCTGGGGTTTGTCTCTTCCCTGTCTCCATTGGTGAATTCCCTTGGTGTCTACTCTCTTACCTTCCCCTCACTTCTGTGGACAAGGAGCTTGCTAAGGCTGGTGCTGTTAACTCCTCCTATCCCCTGTCAGAAATCAAGGGTGGGCAAAATACAGCCCGCAGGCCGGATTCGGCCCTTCTAACATTTCTGTCCAGCCCGCCAGGCTCTTTGGCTGCCCCCTCATGATCTCTGTGCCGCTCAAAGTCCCGCGGCACAGCAGGACGCTCAGGCAGGCTGCCTGTCTGCTGTGGGCCGACGCTGCTCCCAGAAGCAGCCAGCTGCTGCTGGCATGTCTCTGCGCACCCCTGGCGGGGGGGAGTCGACTCCACTCACTGCCCCCACCACCGTCCTCACAGCTCCTATTGGCTGGAAACTGGCCAATGGGGGCTGCGGGGGTGGTGCTTGCGGGTGCAGAGAGCACAGGGAGACCTGCTGCTCCCTCCCCCCAAGGGGCGCACAGAGACGTGCCATGGTGCCAGCAGCTGGCTGCTTCCGGTAGCGGTGGGGGGCTATTGCAGGCAGGCAGCCTGCCTGAACCCCGCTGGCCAGGAGCCGCCTGTAATAGTGCCTCCCAGCCAGAGCCTGCACCTTGCATCCCCTCCTGCACCCCAACCCTCTGCCCCAGATCAGAATCCTCTCCTGCACCCAAACTCCCTCCCAGAGCCTGCACCCACTCCTGTACTCCTATCCTCTGCCCCAGCCCAGAGCCCCTTCCTGCACCAAACTCCCTCCGAGACCCTGCACCCCAATCCCCTGCCCAAGCCTGGAGCCCCCTCCTGCACCAAACTCCCTCCCAGACCCCACACCCCTCCATTAATATAGTAGAAATGTGTGGTCCATGATGACTTACCAAAATTCGTGGAGTGGCCACCCTGCGAAAATTATTGCTCACCCCTGTGTCAGATGCTACAGCTGCTTCCCTTTTTTTGTCTCTGCTCCTGGTGAGAGGCAGTTGGCACTAGTGGCTCTAATCAGGTAGGAGGAAGAAAATCAATGAAACTTCTGGCCACTCCCAGAACAGAGGGAAGAAAATCAGGACTGTCATGGCCCAAATGAGGCTGTTGGCAAGTATGTCAGAGACAGGGGCAGCTCTCGGTACTTTGCTGCCCCAAGCATGGCAGGCAGGCTGCCTTCGGCGGCTTGCCTGCGGGAGGTCCCTGGTCTTGTGGATTCGGCGGCACACCTGCACGAGGTCCGTCGAAGCCGCAGGACCAGCGGATCCTCCGCAGGCATGCCACCAAAGGCAACCTGCCTGCCGCCCTCGCGGCAACTGGCAGAGCGCCCCCTGTGGCTTGCCACCCCAGGCATGTGCTTGGCGTGCTGGTGCATGGAACCGCCCTGGGTCAGAGAACAAAAAGTAAGAGCATCAGCAGTCTTTTGTCTGTCTCTGACAAAATAAGTGGAAGACCTGTGGATACTGAGTATATACATTATTTTCAGAAGTGAAGGCATGCAAAGGTACCTGTGTTCATGCATTGAAATTCTCTGTGCAGATGTCTAGTCTAACAGGTTATTTATACATACAATTGCTATGATTGTTGTGGTATTCTAGTAACTGCACGTGCAATTTAGTTGTGCAAGTGTGTGCACATTTGCCCACCTAAACTTCTAAAAATCAACAGGCCTATATTCTACACTGAATGAAATATGCCATGCACTATTTGTTAGTTATGAAATGTTACATCTGCTGTATAAATAGAAAGATCAGACTTCCAGGCTGCTGTTTTAGGGCACAGGCCAGCTGAGTAAAAAATAGACTTTTATGTGGGTTCTGGGGCGGGCAGCTCGCTGCCTACGCAGCATTGTTTAGCTTTGCAGAAGTGTTTGCATTGCAAAAGAATCAGCAATGTTTAGGTGTGTAACAGGGTACGATGTTCACGTTTGTCAGAGCTGCTTGCAGAATATTTTGAAAGATGATTAGAAGTCCAATCCCCCAACAGCAATGAACATCAGAGCTTTATGTAAAGTCAAACCTGTGCGGTGACTAATACCTGCAAATTTCATGGGGACTGGTTCTTATTTACACTATGGCCCCTTCACGTGGTGCGACAGTGTCAAGGAGCCTTAAAGTGTCATGCAGTTCAGACCCCCTGTGCGGCCTCTTTACACTACCAGACTGGGATATGGGGCCCATAGTGTAAATGAGAATTGGGCCACTGTGTTCAGTTTCACTGAGGGTCCCTCCTTAATTCAATGCTGAACTTGATCCTACTCGGTTCAATGGACAGATCTCATGATCCTGTGGTCAGATAAAGTCAGATTACAAATTTCATCTCCACACTCAGACAGTGCTTCAGGTCTTACAGGCGTCACTCAGACAAAGCTCACATTGCCATCCACTGGTGTTTTGCTTGTGCAAGTTCTGCAGAACTGGGCCCAACACACACGCACATCCCAGCACTAGACATTAATCCACTGTAGAAAGACAGGGTTAATTCCAGAACTCAGAACATGTAGCAGTTTAGTGGGTACAGAGGAATAATTATTTTCCATATTAATATGTTTATATCTGTCAGTTCATTGCTAACAGCTGACAATCTTAGAGTTTTGATAAAGTACATCACCTAAAATAATTACACCTAGTTTGACACACATACCACATCAGCAAGTCAAAGCTTTTGCTGTCTGTGTGTAGGATATGATTTTATGGACATATTTATGGAGTTTGATTTATATACATAAAAGCACCTATCACCGACTCCAGGCTCTTTCCCAGCTATTAAAACTACAAGCTAGACAAAAAATTAACAATGTCAGTAGCACATAACAACCCAAGTCAGATGACTCAACCAGCTGACAAAAGATATATTCCCCCTCCCCTGCCCATCTTCAGAGATTCCAACCCCATTGTCCCCAGCATTTCAGTTCCTTCCAAGTATCAGAGGGTTAGCCGTGTTAGTCTGGATCTGTAAAAGCAGCAAAGAATCCTATGGCACCTTATAAACTAACAGACGTTTTGGAGCATGAGCTTTCGTGGGTGAAGTGGGTTTTCACCCACGAAAGCTCATGCTCCAAAACGTCTGTTAGTCTATAAGGTGCCACAGGATTCTTTGCTGCTTTTACAGTTCCTTCCAAAAGTTCCACATCTAGATGGACTTGGCAGGGAGGCTTTGGAGCTCAACACATCTGATCTATATCATGGCCAGGGGTGGAATGCATTCCAACAGCACAGTGCTTGAGTAGAAACAACCTGCCAGTATCACCCCACCCTTTACACAGAGGAGTCTATAGTTCCTCTGCTGATCAGAATTACAGGGGAAAAGGGGTCAGGCTCTCAAGATGGCAACTCTCAAGTCACTTTAGCTCACATGTGATGGGGTTAATATGGATATGAGAGGCCAATTAGCCCAGTTGGCTGCACCTGGAGAGTGGGCCATCCCTAATTAAAGATGAGGCCCAGCTGGAAGAGGATCTGAGTGGTTGCTACAAAGGCAGATAGTCTGGAGAAGAAGGGGGTTGCTGGGAGAAAGTCTGTAGTCACTCAATGGGATGAGAGAGAGCGCACATGCAGATTAGGAGAGATCAGGGAGGAAGCCCTGGCGCTGGGCTCTTCTCCTGAGTTTGTTAGGGGATTTCAGGAGGGTGCCCTGGCCCTGCAAGAAGGGTGAACTTGGAGATGCAGTGGGAGAGGTCTGTCAGCAGGCTTGGTAGAGAGAAGTCTGGGGGATGGCATCAAGGAGTCAGGTAGAGTATACCTTGACTGCATGTCCAACAGTCCCTGGACTGGAGCCCAGTGGAGAGGGTGGGCCTGGGTTTGCCTACTAGCAACTGGTGGCATGAAGCCCCAGGAAGGGGATTTGGACTACTGGAAACCCTGAGAAAATGGGGTAGGACCACTGAGCTCAGAATTGAGAGCAGCAGGACTGGACATTTGTTTTCGTTAGACTTTCTGTTATCCTTGGAAATATGGGACTGTTTGTAGCTTTGCAGAAGTGTTTGCATTGCAAAAGAATCAGTAGCGTTTAGGTGTGTAACTGGTAACCTGCCCTTGCCTGAGGGCTGAGTCATGAGAAGAGGTGGACCACAGCTGCAGTCAATCAACCTCTGCATGGGTGCTAGATGTGGACAGCTGGCTATATCATTCTCAGCCACTGAGAGGGGGTACTCCAACAGTAAGTCCATCCTTCACCATAATTTTATCTAATCTTTGTGTGATGTCTATCACTGTGTGTTAATATTAAAGACTAAAATTATAGGTAACCAAATCAGTTATTGCTGCTTCTGGCCTGTATGCTCTCTTTTTGCAGTGCAGAGGGAGGCTAACTCTTGGAACAATTTTGATGCTGGAAAACTCCATGTAAATGTTATTTCTACTTGAAATCAGTGGGAATACTGCCAGATGAGACTCTTTACCAGACTTCAGACTGCAGGAAAAAACTGGCATCAGAGGTCCTGGATAAAGTCTAATGTAAAGTTATTGAAAGCCTTCCTGCACAAAGCTACAAGGAAATATTGTTTGCACAAAAAACTTTCTTCTTATGGCTGCTATACCATAGTTAGACAGTAGATGGTGATAGTACTACAAGAACTACTGAGTCTTTTCCCACTGCACCCAGAAACACACAGTCATTTCCTAGACAGCCAGCTGACTTATTAAATTTGGTGCAATCCCTTCAGTTATTTTACTGAGCAAATACTAAAATAGCAAGTTTGTTAAATACTGTCAAGATTGAAAATAATATTGATTAGCAAAGGGAGAGAGGCAAAAATACTTCAAAAGCAATGGCATCTCACTTAAATGCAAAGAATGACCACACTAGCAAGAGAAGCAGTGCTCTGGTTACTGCAAATTAATAAGCAGTTTGGAAAAAAGGACAAAACACTGAGATCTATCAATATCACAATGTCATTTAATACAAACAAGTGCACTCTCTAACTAAAAAGTATTACTGAGATTCACTTTAAGGCTTAGGATCAGATAGTAATTAAAAGTATTCTAGCTCCCCTTTACCTGTTTAATATTCATTTGGATTAAAGAAGTAGTTTCCACAGCATTTAGTGGAGAAGTTCCTCTGTTCAGTTGTCTAACATGTAGGTGACTCTAATAGTTTTACACAATGTCCTAAAGAACCTGGCATTTATTTCAGTGCCATAAACATGTCGCCTTCCTCACTGAGCAGGCAGGGCAGGAGGTATTTGTATGATGGTGTTGCTGCAGATCTTGGGAGAGGGGTGATGCATGAGCTTTAAGGGCAACACTTCATTTCCAACAAAGTTCCTTATTTAGTGTTGGAAGAAGACAACTTCCAGTGATTCTTTGTCAATCTCTTTGGATGTCTAGATACACAATGGGCACAGATGCCAAGGGGTGCAGATAATGAGCTTTTTCTAGACCATCAACACACATGGCCAAATTCTTCTAACAGTTTCAACGGAATTACATGGTGAATGATTCAGGTCCAAATTCTTACACGTGACAATATCTATTTTGGATAGAAACATGCTAGATTCTGTTCTCCAGTAACACTCTAGATAAGTCCATTGCAGCTCATATCTATACCGGGGGTGGCCAACCTGTGGCTCCGGAGCTGCATGAGGCTCTTCAGAAGTTAATACGTGGCTCCTTGTATAGACGCCAATTCCGGGGCTGGAGCTACAGGCGCCAACTTTCCACTGCTCAACCCCAGGCCCTGCCCCAACTCCACCCCTTACCCCAAGGCCCCTGCCTCCTCCCCTGAGCACGCTGCACCCTTGCTCCTCCATCCAAGAGCCTCCTGTACACTGCGAAACAGCTGATTGTGGCAGGTAGGAGGCCCAGGGAGGTGCCAGCCGGCAGGAGGTGCTGGGAGTGGTAGGGTCATAGGGGTGGGGCTGATGGGGTCTGCCAGCGTATTACTGTGGCTCTTTGGCAATGTACATTTGTAAATTCTGGCTCCTGCTCAGGTTGGCCACCCCAATCTATCCCAATACAGTTACTATGTGTTTACACCAGTGTCCCTGAGAGCAGAACGTAGTCCTACAGCATTACTCTTTTTGGTACCTTTCTGCTTTACATTTTTTCTTAGGGTTCACCTCTGATGCCCTTATTTAATATCAACATTATAACACATTCTTTTGGATGACTTTGGTCTTTGTGACTGTAAATACGCATGTTAGCATGTGTTACAGTAACTGGGTAAGCCAGGCCTTAGACCCCTTTTGTCTCGGGTGCACTCCTCCCTCATCTGATAGGTCTGGCTTCCTGCACCTCACTTTGGGTGGAGCTACATGGTCCAACCACACCTAGACTGGATGTATGAGCTGTATCATCCTGTTTATCAACCTTGGTAACCTGACGGGCCTAACTGAGTTTGGCAACTGTAAGCCTTCTCCTCTGGGACCTTGTGATAGAGGCTGATTAGTGACCTCAAACTGTTTCTTCCAAACAAAGCACTACAGGCGAGATGAGGCGAGTCTCATCTTACGTGGGGGTTCCGTTCCGCGGTTAGCGCGTAAAGCGAAAACCGGGTATAGTCAAAATTACATTGAGTTGAATGGCGGGTGGAATCATCTGCACTACATGCACATTATTAAAATTGTTGTTTTTCTTTTCTTTTTTTTTTTTTGCCAACTGCATAAAGCTGAAATCACACGTTAAATGCGCGTTAAGATGCGACAGACCTGTATTTATTCTTTCACCCAAAGGCACAAAGCACATAGAGCAAAGGGTTAAAACGGAGGCCTACATGCCTAACCTCACCCTAATCTTTCCTTGCAAGCTTTGGTATGTTTCATCTAGCCCAGTTACCTCCCTCTGACTGAGAGATGCATACTGTCCTGCTTCTAGCATGCACGAGCTCGCTCTCTTTGTCTCCTTGTATGCTTGTCAGCTCTCACTGAACTTCCCTGGGCAGCCCCCTTAGTTCACCAACCCTTTTTCTAGGCCCAGGTCCTATAATGGTTTAGCATCCTCCTTGAACCTAGGCTTGGCCTTAGAGCAAACCATTCATAGCCTGACTGTAGCCAGGTATGGAGTATTCTCTAATAAATAGTTTTCTCAAAGCCTCTTATCTGTACCATTGTTCTGCCTTTCCTGTGGTTCCTTTAACAACCCTTTTGAGCAGGAAAATACTGCGCAGATAATCTGAAGGACATATATTTATAAAATACACTACACATAACTCATTTTCCACATCGTGTTACTGAAATATTTATTCCAGAAATAAAGGAGGATTTTAACTGGCCATCTCGTAATTTAACTTTCTGACCCGGGCAACTATTTCGCCAGTAGCCACAAACTACTCTTATATCAAAAGTAGTTCACAAATTAGAATGTGTAATGCATGTACATGTGTTTGTAGAGCCAGGGTGCAAGATTTTCAAAAGAACGTATCAACCTCTCATGGATCAGTAACTGGTTAAAATATAGGAAATAAAGTTTAGGAATAAATATTTAGCTCTCACAATGGAGAGAGAGAAACAGTATGGTCCCCCAAGGATCTTTAGTGGGACCACTGCTGTTCAACATATTCATTAATGATCTGGAAAAGTGGGTGAACAGTGAGGTAACAAATTTTCAGATGATACAAATTTACACAAGATAGTTATGTCCAAAGCTGATTGGAAAGAGTTTCAAAGGGATCTCGCTAAACTGGGTGACCGGGCAACAAAATGGCAGATGAAATTGAGTGTTGATAAATGCAAAGTAATGCACATTGGAAAAAATAATCCCCACTTTGCATTCAATATGATGGGGTGTAAATTAGCTGTTACCACTCAAGAAAGAAATCGTGGAGTCATTGTGGATAGTTCTCTGAAAACATCTGCTCAATGTGCAGCACCAGACAAAAGAGTTAACAATGTTAGAAACCACTAGGAAAGGGATAGATAATAAAACAGAAAATATGCTGCCACTACTTAAATCCATGGTATGCCTATATCTTGAATATTGCATGCTGTTCTGGTCACCTGATCTCAAAAAAAGATATAGTAGAATTGGGAAAGATGCAGAGAAGAACAGCAAAAATGATTAGGGGTATGAAATAGCTTCCATGTAAGGAGAGATGAAAAAGACTGGGACTGTTCATCTTAGAGATGAGATTACTAAGGGGAAATATGATCGAGGTCTATAAAACTGTGAATGGTGTGGAGAAAGTGAATAGGGAACTGTTATTTATCCCTTCACATAATACAAGAGCTAGGCATCAGATTTAAAACAAATAAAAGGGTCAACTTGTGGAACTCATTGCCAGTGGATGTTGTGAAGGCCAAAAGTATAACTGGGTTCAAAAAAGAATTGGATAAATTTATGGAATATAGGTCCATTAATAGCTATTAGCCAAGATGGTCAAGGACAACAACCCCATATCCACAGTATCCCTAAACCTCAACATGCAAGAAGCTGGGACTGGATGATGGGATGGGTCACTTGAAATTGTCCTATTCTGTTTGTTCCCTCTAAAGTATATGGGACTGGCCCGTTAGAAGACAGGATACTGGGCTAAATTGATCATTGGTCTGACTCAGTACGGACGTTATGTGCTTAAAGGCCCCAATTCAGGAAAGTGCTTATCAGCAACATATTTCACCCAGAGGGGCTATATTGAAAACTGTGAGGGAATATTTATCTTTTATAAGATTTGCTGCCATTTACAGATTTGATGAATATTTATTTTTTGGACATCTTGATAGCTAAAGTGACCTTTCATTTGTACTTTCTCCATCTGTGTCTGTGTTTACTTTTAGTGTTAAGGTTTTCTCCTGTCCATCTTAGACTAACATGTAATATTTAAATATATGCAAATTGCCCAATTTTGCTGATGTCTAAGGAACATTTTTAAGGTCACCTTTTTTGATCTATTTTACAGATATAATAAATTTATGCACCATTTTTTGATCACTGCTTGTTTTTATCTACATCTGTCTTCTCTGATTGTATTTGAATGGGTTTATTTTCTATTTTAAATAAAAGATTTATGCCTTAGCTGTCAGAGTTTGCCTTTATGTGAAAATTTAATCTTTTTTTCTAGAAGTCTAGATTAATTTATTAGATTAAACTGTCCCTTGTGGTTCTCAGATGGCAGAAGTATACATTTCTCTGTGGGTACAATACATAAACACAATACACTCATTTTAAAATAAAGGACTTTATTAGTCTGCACAATAAAACACAAGATGGACAATGAAAATACACTGGTGTTTTTAATCTATGACAGTGAGTAATGGAAATTCCCTGACAAGTAAACATGACATGAAAAGTCAGGCAGCAGTAGCCTGGAAAATGTTTCATGACGAATTCTGTGTTTTCATAGCACATCCCTCATATTTAGATTTAATAAATATGGTTCTGTACCAGTAGGCCACATTCTGATATTTGATAAACTTGAATTTGCAGGGATGTAATACAAACCAAAATCTGGCCCAATGTTTCCAATAAGTCAAATTTTGTTTATTGGGTTTTTTTTGTTTTTTATTTTTTGGGGGTGGGAGGGTCTGGTATTTCATGTGCTCCAGGGTGATATTTCTCCAATATCACCTAACATCAATTTTACCCAGTACTGAAATATCAAGGTTTCTCTTCTGATTTAAATAAGGAAGAAGAAAAATGCCCATCCACAGGTCTAGTTGCCCTGACAATTATTCACAGTCCGCACAGGAATAGCAGGTTTGTGTCATGAAATTCTCCAAGCTAAACTTTACTTAGTCTCAAGCATTTACACACGTCCGCAACAAGTTAGTAAAACACCCCCAACCCTTGATAATTACCAAAGCTGAGTGTGGCTTTCGAGTGATACAGCGGCAGCCCGTCTGCCACTGGGGAACACAAGATGCATCCAGAGGGAGAGGTCAGTCCTGAAATGAGTCCCACCTATCTCAAGCTTTCCCCTCTTATTTATACATTAGTAATTAAAGAAACCTTGTTAAGTAAGCAGTTTTAATGATCAAGCAAGAGGTTCCTTCTGATTATTGATTAACCAGGTGTGGGTCTTTCCAGAACTTGCAGCCTTGAGACCTCAATAGACATTCCTGGGGCATATCCTACTCTTTGAAAACTCATGTATCAGCAATTTCAACCCAATTCTTATCAGGAAGGACGTGGAGTCAAGCGACCCTTTCGGTGGTGCCCCAAATCCCCCTCCCCTCCTGCCTTGGTCAAGCTGAGATTTGCTTTTAACAGCTTGCTGACTAGGCTGTCTTTAACAGTAAGCCATAGTGGTTTCAGGCACTTTACTGGTTTGCCAAAGTCTCCCCGTACAATTGTCACGAAATTCTCCAAGCTCCTGTATCTCCGTAAACAGAGGTTGGGACACCGAAAGCCTAGTATTTGCCACACCGTCTCCAGAATCTCTCTCGTCCATCACAGATTCAGACACTTCACTCCATACCTAATTGTTTTTATCCCATTAGGTCCCAACTGGTGTGGGAACAACTCTAGGATAGAGTCCTACATGGAGGAGTGGACTAGGTAAAGCCACAGTGGAGCCTCCGCATTATACTGTGTTGCATCTGTACTTTTACAAAAAGCCTCATCTTAAGAAACATGCCTGACCATTCAGGCCTCGTTTGCTAATACCTCAGGTTCAACCAGCCTGATATTCTGCAAATGCTTCCACCTTTCTTAGTTGCTTAAAGACATCATAGATTCTTATGAAGAGCCATATCTTTTTATCACATTTTTTTGAATGTTGACATGAGTGCCTTCCTGAATCTGAGTCTTAGTGCAGGTGCAAGTGCTGTCTTGAACAGGGATGCTTTTCCAAATGGGGCCAAACTATCACCTTGATCTGCTACCCCCAGGGGTTTGCATTTTAGGTTCATAAAAACTGCCACTCTGATTAAAAGCAATGAACCATCTTGTCCAGTACCCTGTTTCTGATACTTTCCATTTCCATATGTGTCACAGGAAGGTACCAGAAACCCCACTGGGGAATCTAGTCTTTAAAGCTCCTTATTTCCTGTGTTCCGGGGCTTCAGCAGTACCCATGCTCAACAGCTGAGTTGGCAGGAAATATGATGCCAAATTCCACCTTTTAAAAACACGCTTGAGGTGAACGATTTATTTGTTCCAGCAGCCACACAGAACTCTAAAGAGCTACCTGAAGGCCGCCTCATGTACACACACCCCCACTTCTGAATCTGTTTGACATTCATCGATACTCATGAACACTAAATTTAATTCCTGAGATCTCACTGAAGCTGAGTATTACAGTCCCGTTGATTAATTGCTGAACAGCAACAAAGCCTGAACTCATAGCAAGCTGCATTGGTGTCTTATTTGTGTAGCCCAGTTCTTTGCAATCATGTGCTAAAGTTAGTTCTGTTTCTTCATGCATTATAACTTTAAAAAAGAAGAGGAAGGACAGAGCTCTTGATAGAACCTTTCTCTGATAGATTTTATATGATGGCTACATTACAATTAAGGGTATAATTTGCAGCAAAAACATGCCTGCGCTATACAAGAAAACCAAAATTAAATTGAATGAGTTGCTAACAGTCAAGGTTGCACCCATTCATGCTAATGACCTTCAATTAGTGAAGCACACATCTAGAGATACACCTATTCTATCAGATACACACTATTGTGTTAGGAAACATTTGTATCCTAGTAACAAATACTACTTTGAGATGACCCTCTACTCAGTCAGGCTCATTAGGCAAAACAAAAATAGGTGATGCTACTTCCTTGTGTATGTTTTAAGGGCTTCTGGAACTTATTTTAATCCACAGATTCAGGACTAGTGTTAAATACCTTCTTATCGCTGCTTCATGTACATATGCTATTGCATCTCTACAGAGGTACCAGCAAGCAATACTTTCTAAGCAAAATCACTTGAGGCTACATTTCCAGAAATGCTCAGGTCTGACAGCTAGTATCAAATTTTCAGAAAAGCTCAGCTCTCATTTAGGAACTTAAATGATACAGGGAAATGCTCAAAGAGGTCTTCAGCACCCAGCAGCTCCCCATTTTCAAGCCCTGTGTTTCCAACGGGAACTTCTGGTTGCCAAAATGTAGTTGTATTTTAGGAGCCTAAATGGGACCAGAACTTTTCTGAAAATCTAGCCCACAGTTGTAGATGTTTAAAATGGGTAGTAAGAACATAAGATTGACTGTCTAGCTAGCCCAGTATCCGGTCTTCTTACAGTGTCCAGTGCCAGATGCTTCAGAAGGAATGAACAGAACGAGGTGATTTTTTTTTAAGTGCTCCATCCCCCATTGTCCCGTCCCAGCTTTTGGTAGTTTGAGGTTTTGGGACACCCAGAGCATGGGGTTGCATCCCTGACCATCTTGCCTAATAATCCTTCATGGACTTATCCTCCAAGCAATTATCTAAGGCTTTTTGGAACCCTTCATACTTTTGGCCTTCACAATATCCCATGACATCGAGATCTTGGGTGACTACAAAATAAAAAGGCGTCATATAAAAAATGGAAACTAGGTCAGATTACAAAGGATGAATATAGGCAAATAACACAGGAATGCAGAGGCAAGATTAGAAAGGCAAAGGCACAAAATGAACTCAAACTAGCTATGGGAATAAAGGGAAACAAGAAGACTTTTTATCAATACATTAGAAGCAAGAGGAAGACCAAGGACAGGGTATGCCCACTGCTCAGTGAGGAGGGGGAAACAGTAACAGGAGACTTGGAAATGGCAGAGATGCTTAATGACTTCTTTGTTTCGGTCTTCACTGAGAAGTCTGAAGGAATGTCCAATATAGTGAATGCTTACGGGAAGAGAGTAGGTTTAGAAGATAAAATAAAAAAAGAGCAAGTAAAAAATCACTTAGAAAAGTTAGATGCCTGCAAGTCACCAGGGCCTGATGAAATGCATCCTAGAATACTCAAGGAGTTAATAGAGGAGGTATCTGAGCCTCTAGCTATTATCTATGGGAAATCATGGGAGACGGGGGAGATTCCAGAAGACTGGAAAAGGGCAAATATAGTGCCCATCTATAAAAAGGGAAATAAAAACAACACAGGAAACTACAGACCAGTTAGTTTAACTTCTGTGCCAGGGAAGATAATGGAGCAAGTAATTAAAGAAATCATCTGCAAACCCTTGGAAGGTGGTAAGGTGATAGGGAATAGCCAGCATGGGTTTGTAAGGAACAAATCATGTCAAACTAATCTGATAGCATTCTTTGATAGGATAACGAGCCTTGTGGATAACGGAGAAGCGGTGGATATGATATACCTAGACTTTAGTAAGGCATTTGATACGGTCTCGCATGATATTCTTATAGATAAACTAGGAAAGTACAATTTAGATGGGGCTACTATAAGGTGGGTGCATAACTGGCTGGATAACCATACTCAGAGAGTAGTTATTAATGGCTCCCAATCCTGCTGGAAAGGTATAACAAGTGGGGTTCCGCAGGGGTCTGTTTTGGGACCGGCTCTGTTCAATATCTTCATCAACAATTTAGATGTTGGCATAGAAAGTATGCTTATTAAGTTTGCGGACGATATCAAACTGGGAGGGATTGCAACTGCTTTGGAGGACAGGGTCAAAATTCAAAATGATCTGAACAAATTGGAGAAATGGTCTGAGGTAAACAGGATGAAGTTCAATAAAGATAAATGCAAAGTGCTCCACTTAGGAAGGAACAATCAGTTTCACACATACAGAATGGGAGGAGACTGTCTAGGAAGGAGTATGGCAGAAAGAGATCTAGGGGTCATAGTGGACCACAAGCTTAATATGAGTCAACAGTGTGATACTGTTGCAAAAAAAGCAAACGTGATTCTGGGAGGCATTAACAGGTGTGTTGTAAAAAAGCCACGAGAAGTCATTCTTCCGCTTTACTCTGCGCTGGTTAGGCCTCAACTGGAGTATTGTGTCCAGTTCTGGGCACCGCATTTCAAGAAAGATGTGGAGAAATTGGAGAGGGTCCAGAGAAGAGCAACAAGAATGATTAAAGGACCTATGAAGGAAGGCTGAAGGAATTGGGTTTGTTTAGTTTGGAAAAGAGAAGACTGAGAGGGGACATGATAGCAGTTTTCAGGTATCTAAAAGGGTGTCATCAGGAGGAAGGAGAAAACTTGTTCACCTTAACCTCCAATGATAGAACAAGAAGCAATGGGCTTAAACTACAGCAAGGGAGATTTAGGTTGGACATTAGGAAAAAGTTCCTAACTGTCAGGGTAGTTAAACACTGGAATAGATTGCCTAGGGAAGTTGTGGAATCTCCATCTCTGGAGATATTTAAGAGTAGGTTAGATAAATGTCTATATGGGATGGTCTAGACAGTATTTGGTCCTGCCATGAGGGCAGGGGACTGGACTCGATGACCTCTCGAGGTTCCTTCCAGTCCTAGAGTCTATGAGTCTATGACAGTGAGCTAGACAGGTTAACTATGCATTGTGTGAAGAAGTACTGCCTAATGTTTGTTTTAAACCTGATACCTATTAATTTCATCGGATGCCCCCTAGTTTTTGTTATGTGGTAGGGTAAATAACACTTTCCCATTCACTTTCACTATACCGTTAATGATTTTATAATCCTTTTATCATATCGTCCCTTTGTTGTCGTCTTTTCTATGAACAGTCCCAGCCTTTTAATCTCTCCTTATACAGAAGCTGTTCCATACCCCAGTCATTTGTGTTATGTTTCTCTGTACCTTTTCCAATTCTAAGATCTTTTATGAGATGGGGTGACCAGAACTGCATGCACTATTCAAGATCTAGGTACACCATGGGTTTATATAGTGGCAATAATATACATATATTATCTATCCTTTCCCCAGTGGTTCCTAACATTGATAGCTTTTTTGACTGCCACTGTATATTGCACAGATGTTTTTAGAAAACTATCCATGATGCCTCCATGATCTTTCTTGAGTGGTAACAGCTAACTTAGATCCCATCATTTTGTATGTAGAGTTGGGATTACATTTTACAATCTCCATTATGTTGCACTTAACATTGAATTTCACCTGCCATTTTGTTGCAGAATCTCCCAATTTAGTGAGAGCTCTTTGTAACTCTTTTTTCAGTCAGCTTCGGACTTAACTATTTTGAGTAATTTTGTATTGTCTGCAAATGTTGTCACTTAGCTGTTCACCTTTTTCCAGATCTTTAATGAATATGTTGAACAGCACCGGTCCCAGTACAGATCCCTGGGAGACCACACTATTTGCTTTGCTCCATTGTGAAAATGGAACATTTATTGCTACCCTTTATTTCCTGTCTTTTAACCAGTTACTGATTTATGAGAGGACCTTCTCTATTATCCCATGACTGCTTACTTTGCTTAAGAGCCTTTGGTGAGGGATCTTGTCAAAGGCTTTCTGAAAGTCCAAGAATACTTTATTAACCGAATCACCTGTCCTTGTTGACATCCTCAAAGAATTCTAATAGATTGATGAGGCATGATTTCCATTTAGAAAGGCTATGTTGACTCTTTCCCCAACATACTGTGTTTATCTATGTGTATGATGATTCTGTTATTTACTATAGTTTCAACCAGTGTGACTGGTATTGAAGTTAGTCTTTCCAGCCTGTTATTGCCAGGATCCCCCCGGTGCCTTTTTAAACAGCATTATGTTATATACCCATCAGTCACCTGGTATAGAGGCTGATTTAAGTCGTAGGTTACATAATAAAGTTAATAGTTCTACAATTTCATATTTTAGTTCCTTCAGAACACTTGGGTGAATACCATCTTAGTCTGGTGTGACTTACTACTGTTTAGTTTATCAGTTTGTTCCAAAACCTCCTCTAATGGCACTTCAATTTCAGACAGTTCCTCTGATTTGTCACCTCATGAGAATGGTTCAGGTGTGGGGATCTCCCTCATGTCTGCAGTAAAGACCAATGCAAATAATCCATTTAGCCTCTCTGCAATGGCCTCATCTTTTTTGAGTGGTCCTTGATTGTCCAGTGGCCTCACTGACTATTTGGCAGGCTTCCTGCTTACAATTTTTGTTGCTGTTAGTTTTCATGTCTTTTGCTAATTGCTCTTCAAATTTTTTTTTGGCCTGCCTGCATTACACTTTGACACTTGACGTTGCCAGAGCTTATGTTCCTTTCTATTTTCCTCACTAGGATTTGACTTCCAATTTTTAAAGGATACCTTTTTGCCTCTAACTGCCTCTTTTACTCTATTTAGCCATGGTGGCATTTTTTGGTGGTCTTACTGTTTTTTATTAAATGTTATTTAGGGTATATATTTAGTTTGAGCCTCTATTATGGTGTTTTTAAATATCTCCAAGCAGTTTGCAGACATTTCAACCATTTGACTGTTCCTTTTAATATGCCTTTTATTAGCTTCCTCATTTTTGTGTAGTTCCCCTTTTTGATATTAAATGCTACTGTGGTTGGTTTCTTTGCATTTCCCCCCCCTACAAAGGTGTTAAACTTATTTACATTATGATTGCTATTGCCAAACAGTTCAGTTATATTCACCTCTTGGATTAGATCCTGTGCTCCACTTAGGACTAAATCAAGAATTGTCACTCCTTTTCCAGGTTTCAAGACAAATTGCTCCAAGAAGCAGTCATTTATGGTGTCTAGAAATTTTCTCTCTGCATCCTTTGCTGAGGTGACATTTACCCAGTCAACATGGGGATAGTTTAAATTCCCCATTATTATTATTGTATTTTCGGCCCTTATAGCCTCTCTAATCTTCCTGAGCATTTCACAATCACTCTCACCATCTTAGTCAGGTGGTCAGCAGTAGGAATATATTGCTGATTCTCTTGTTCAAGCATGGAATTTCTGCCCATAGACATTCTATGGTACGACATTCTATGGTACTGTTTGAGTCATTTAATAATTTTATTTTATTTGAGTCTGCTTTCTTTCACATACAGTGCCACTCCCCTGACCAGTGCAACCTATTCTGTCATTCTTACATATTTTGTATCCTGGTATTTTGCATCCTGGTGTTCCACTGATTATTCTCATTCCACCAACTTTACATGATGCCTTCTATATCTAACTTCATTTAATGCCAGGCACTCTAGTTCACCCGTCTTTGTATTTAGACTTCTACAATTTGTATATAATCACTTGTCCATTTTGTCAATGTTCAGTTGCTTGCCTTCATGTGTTACATTTAAATAGGAGGCTCCTGCATTTGACTGTTCCTCACTAGCTCCTATTGTACTTTATCAACTTCTTTCCTATCCTCTTCACTAGGATATAATGATGTCATTCCATATCTTTATGAAAATATGCTTATATGAATGACATAACTGAGATACTTTATGCCAGATGGATCATGTGAGATATCATTGGAAAGGTTATGATTTACTGAATGTGATTATCCAATTTGTATGTCTGTATCATTTCTGTATCTGAAGTTAGGAATATTGACTATGTATCTGTATTTCAACTATGCTACTTTGGGTGACGCCCACTGCTAACACTTCAGGTACAACAATGGAAAAGGCAGACAGGACGGATGGCCCATCAGCGAGGACAACAGACTGTGAAAAGTTTGGCCTCAATACTGTCATTGACTCGTGGATGCTGTGATCCTACAGAGTCAGGTGGTCTTGTCACCTGATACAAAAACATTACCTGGGATGACTTGTAACTTTTCCACTGTGGGGAAAAGGGGGTCAAGTTTGGGAAACAAAGGATTCCTGCCTTATGTAAACCCTATTTAAGGGTGGGGAGGAAGGCAAACAGGACTTTGCCTTCCTCCCCACCTGCCCAAGAAGAAAGACTGAAGCCAAGGGGGGAGTCCAGGCTGAAATGGGGGTCCAGTCTGAAAAGGAATATAATGGGAACTCTGAACCACAGAAGCTTTACAACCTGCCTGCAACAATGTCCAGGATGAGAAATATTACTTGTAACCAATTTCTTTAGTGTATTAAGCTTAGTTTGCGTGCTCTGTTTTATTTTCTTAGTAATCTACCTTGTTCTGTCTGCTACCTTTTTAACTACTTAAAATATACCTGTTACAGTTAATACATTTATTTCTGGTTTACAATATGATCAGTTTGTGATTTCTAACTGGGAGGTGGGGGCGAGATGTTGTGCATACCCTCCTCCATGTTGAGGGAAGAGGCAAATTCCATATAATGTTGGGTTTGTACTCCAAGCAGGAGGTGGACATCTGGGTGCTGTGGCAAGCCCATTAAGCTGAGCCTTCCCAGAGTGGATCTCTGTCTCTCGGTGCAGCTGGGTGTGGCCCTGCCTGTGTGCTTGGTTGGAAAAGGCTAGGAGCCCAGCAAGACCAGCTAAAAGGGGGCCCAAGGTGGCAGAACAGGTAGAATCAGTGATCCAAGGGGTCCAAACTGTCACACAGAGTTTCCCCCTTAAATAAATTCATCCCAGAGGGATGTCTCTGCCTGAATTGTATGCCCATCTGTTCCTGTTGGCTTTCCCCCAGACTTTAGTTTAAAATGCTTTATTTCAAACACATGCTTAATTCCCATTAATTTGAATGGGATTGTTCATGTGCTCAGCTTAGTGTTTGTTTATTATTATTAGTATTATCGTAGCACCTAGGGACTTCAGTGGTGCACCAGGTCCCCATGGTGCTAGGCACTATACAAACATGGAACAAAAAGATGGTCCCTGCCTCAAAGAGCTTAAAAACAGCTATAGACTTGGGAGGAATATAAGGAAACAATCAGACAATATTGGTCAGTACGATGGGCTGTGATAGCAGCACACCAGCAGCCTAGTAATTGTGAATTTTTTTTGTTGGCCTTTGCTGAAGCAAAGTTACATAGCGCAGCTTTGCCTTTTAAGTTTTTGAGATAACGTATCTGGATAGGGATCGAAAGGTTCCATCAATTTCCACTTGTTCACTAATTGATGGGAAAACTGTGTATTTTGACATAATCTGCTGCTAAACTGTGAAGGGCCACCAACTTAGTTGTAGCTGGAAATACTACTCTCTGCTGTAGTAATTGGGCCTACAAATTTACCTTAATTGTGAGCTCAAACTGTGAAAAGTGAGTGAAAGTTCATAAAAATGTCACAATAACCTAAAACCGTAACTATTGATAGGAAAAGATGCTCAAGGATAACAGACTGAATTAATCCAAACAAAAAAGCCCACTAATGTAACTCCAGGATCATGTCTGGTAAACAAGAAAAGTGCAAATGGACTAGAAATTAATGAACCAAACTTGATGTGTCAGAAATTAGGCCTAACTGTTGAACAAAATAATGAGTGGATGGGCTATTCCAACCATCACTATCTTCTGGGGCTTCCTATGGAAAATATGGATGGACAGAGGCGAAGCAAAGGGGAACCCTGGCTGACCGAAAGACAAGAGAAAGGGAAGGAGCAAGCTTCACTATCATGACTGCCTAGGACCCTGACCTTTATTCGTCCTAATCCTGAGGGATGTCATGACCAAACTGCGGCAGAGAGAGAGACCTAGACGACACCACCAGCTCCAGCTAAACCCTGAATGCCACCTGGGATGTTAGACTTTTGTCTACTCTCTGACTCCTCAGTGTGTCCTTTTCCTTCCCTATCTAATTTCTTTTTTTTCCTCTCTCCCTTTTCCTTCTCTCTAATATAAGTCTGGCTCAGACTGTATATTTTGTAAAACTGCTGTAAACCTGTGACCAGAAAGATGATTTAAAAGGGGTCCAGCTGTGGCCGCCGCCATTGGCAGCGCAGTGGAGCTAAGGCAGCTTCCTGCCCACCCTCGCTCTATGCCACTCCTGGAAGCGAACGGCATGTATGTGTGCACGTTGCCCCCACCCCAAACGCTGACTCCGCAACTCCCATTGGCCAGGAACTGTGGCCAATGGGAGCTGCAGGGGCGGTGCCTGTGGGCAGTGCCATGCGGAGGCACCCCCCTCGGCCCTCCTGCCTAGTAGTTGCTGCCAGAGGGGTGTTCAGGTAGATTTTGGGAGCTGTCCGAGGTAAGCACCACACCCCTCACCTTCTCCTGCTCCCCAACCCCCCTGCCCCAGCCCAGAGCCTGCATCCCACACCCCTCAGCCCCTCCTACACCTCATCCCAAAGACCACACCCAACCCCCATCCCAGAGCCTTAGGCAGGTGTGGGGAGGTCGGGACTTGGACCCATTCTGAGCACCACCAAAAATTATACAAACCTGCCACCCCTGAAAGGCAGCTAAATGCAATGCCCTAAACAGCCCAATACTGGTACAAATTTGCAAGGTGACTGATAAGATCGTATGTTGTGCTTCTGTTTTTTCCAACTTAGTTGCAAATGAGAGTCAACAATGAAGCAAGAAACCCTTTGCCTTTCTTTGTGTGTGTGTGTGTGTGTGTGTGTGTGTGTGTGTTTTTGTTTTTCTATGAAACAGGATGAGACTTTAACAGTCACAACACCCCTGTCCATCTCAACCAGCTTTTTGTTTTCTCTAAAGGACAATTACTACCCTCTTTAACACCATCTAACAAACTGTCAAAGTCCCTGCCCCCTCCCCTACAAGTCTCTCTTCAACTGAAGGGAAAAGGAGCAAGACATTAAAATGAAAGCCTTACTTAAAGCATTTGAAATGTAAAATTTTAACCTTTTATTAAAGATACAGAAGAAGAAGGAAAAGTGGTTAATAGTGTTTAATGGTGTTTGCCACGGTAATAAGCAAGCTGAGATCTCTGTATCCTAAATCTTGTTTAAGGCTGTTTAATGTAGGACAGTGACAGGATCGTGTTAACACCTCTGACTCTTTGGGCCTCTTTATTACATTCTAAATTAATACAACACCTCCAGGCTGGTTATGTGGGTGACACTGAAGGACATTCATGGGTCCCAATTATCCCTAAATTTAGCTCATAGATTAATGGCCTTTCCAGAAGTAAAACAGATTTAGTTCCTTTATCATTGTAGAATAAAGGGCCTCTCTGTATCAGAGCAAGTCTAAAAGGAGAGAAAGATCAGTTCTGCACAATCGATCCATCGCACTTCACTGATGCTAGAAGACAAGATGCGTTGCACGATAGCAAAGTTGTTCAGCACCTTCCAGCAGCAGAGCTTGACACAGGGAGAACTTCTCACCGAAATCATACTGTCAGTAATCGTCAGTTAAATAAGCTTCCAGGTAACACCATGGGCTTTGTACGAAGAAAGAAACATGTTCTTGGGCTAAAACAATATCAGTCTTTCCAGCACATTATAGAAGTCTGTTGTATTTACCTGCTTTTGAATTGACTGGTCTGCTGCCAACCCAGCTCTCCTTTCTATCAATCGGAGAGAGTTTTTTTTGTTGTGTTTTGAAATGGAATTCTCTGCTTTAAATCCTTCCTGACTGAAAGCCAAATCCTGCGTGTGTCGTCAGTAACTGGGAGGTGAAGATGCTCAGAACCTCTTGGGATTTGGCTACAGGTCCTCACTCAGGAACTCTGACTCCTGATAATCCCACTCATTTCCATTCATTCAGGTGTGACAATTGGGAGTGTGCTACAAAGAATGAACTTCCTATCTACCAGTGCCACAGCAGGGCTCCTTTTTATGTGTATCAAGCATTTACACAACATCAGTGATCTAGAGCACAAAGAGCAAATCAGCATCTCTAAAGTAAAATAATCAATTGTATGGTAGGGAGCTGAACGCATGCAGTCAGGAAACACTGCTATTAAAATTTAACTTTTATCTATCTATCTATCTATCTATCTATCTATCTATCTATCTATCTATCTATCTATCTATCCGGTGTGTGTGTGTGTGTTTGTGTGTGTAGGAGGCAAATTGGCTGTATGTATTGTATTGAGATTTCATGTGGCACCACAATGAAAATGAATTGTAACGTAGAAACTAATCAATGAGCCTTCTTGGGTTGTTTTTTTAAAATGGAATTAAAAATAAGGTTCTAACTGATCCATTTGGTGTCCTCCCATTTACAAAATAACTGATTAGTGAGACCTGCCCAATCAACTAGGGATTCTATATTCAGAATCAGTTGTACCTCTTAAGAATGCAATGCTCTGCCTGCCTTCTTGATTGGCCCACCACAGTCGTGAGCAGACAAATTGTCCACTAGTGATTCCGCTCACACAATGCTGGGCAAATGACCAATTGCTCTTATCATTTTGCAACTAACAGGTACTATTGATTCTTTTTCTCTTTTTATTTACGTTACCTCATTTTTCTTCTGTTCTTTGCTCTCCTGTTACTTTGTTAGCTACAGATTTGCCTTTCCTTGTCCTTTACCAGAGCAATGAACTTTAACAGAAAATTGTAACTGAGTTTAGTACTTATAAGGCCTTATTAAGTGGAGGACAACAATAGCACTGTCTTGAACCAAGTATAATATAGGTTTGCATTGTTCAAGCTTCCTGATATCTCTGCCAGTGTCACTTCAGTATTGCTTGGCAAAATTCCTGTTGTTCTAGTCAATAGGCTCTTTTTATAGACTGCCAATAGTACCAAAATAATAATACATAGCATTCAGCATGGATGAAGCATATTTACAGAGCTTTACAGATGTAATTATACCACCCTAAAACATAATTCAAACGTGAAGTATTTTTGCAAGTATCACCTGTGATCCAAGCTATAATTTGAACCCACACATGACAGTGTCAGATATTATGGCAATGGTGGTTAATATCTTGGCTATAAAAGCAGCAAAGAATCCTGTGGCACCTTATGGACTAACAGACGTTTTGGAGCATGAGCGTTCGTGGGTGAAAACCCACTTCGTCAGAGAGATGCATCTGACGAAGTGGGTTTTCACCCACGAAAGCTCATGCTCCAAAACGTCTGTTAGTCTATAAGGTGCCACAGGATTCTTCGCTGCTTTTACAGATCCAGACTAACACGGCTACCCCTCTGATATCTTGGCTATAGCAATTCCTAATATCACTTTTCCACATAACGAATTGCTGCTGTTGGCCAAGGTATGTCACTAGACCGCAAATAGGAGAAGCAGCGGTCTTCACAGTCAGCGTATGTCTGCACTGCCGTTGAAGGTGTGACTTCAGCTAAAAACAGTATGTATTTAAACGATCATCTTTAGCATGTCGGTAAAAAGAGCAGTGAAGACATAGCAGGGTGAGCTATTCAAGCCCACTCAGACTCCTGGATATATCTTTGGCTTCCTAGCTCATGCTGGGGTCTCTGTCACTGCATCTTCACTGCTATTTTCAGCTATGCTAGCTACATCAAAGCTAGCATGGGTATGCCTGTGAGCTGCAGTCACAGCTCTGATTGCAGTGTAGACATACCAACAGATAGGAAGGACAGACACCGTAGCTTATGCAATCAGGGATGTGCAGGTAGGTGTTCATAAGCCAATCTCTCTTAAGATGTGGCCCATGCTACAGAAGATTTGAGAACCCCTTGACTAATAGAATATTTGAAAATCAAGAATGGTCATTCCCAAATCCTGCAAGCGGCTTTTAATCACTACAGATCTCAAACAATTAAAAACATTAAAATCTTAAAATTGTAGGTACAGGTAAACAGAAGTCTCTACATAGTCAAGTGCTGCATAAATATTTAACATATCAATGTAAAACCTTCCTTTAATAATAAATTTTCCCAGGGGTAAGTTGTTATTATGCAGAGGATCAGAGCTCAAACACTGAGTTGGCTTTTCCTTACTCCATGGGCCGGTAGCAGCTGGGTGGGGGAGGAGGAAAAATTTGTGTCTCAACCTTTGGCTTGGTTTGCAGAAAGACACACAATTCTAGAGGGATCTTGGCAGCTTTCCTTTGGATGATGGAGTGTGCTAGGAGATTTGAATGACATCTGGAAGACCTATAGTCTTAGTACTGTCAGGCTTCCTGGTGAGGATAAAGGAAAATGTCTTTTCGAGAAAGCATGATGTTAAATTGTTGGAAGCTCTTTTGAACAAACCTTTTCTCCAGCAAAGGTATGGGACTAAAACTTGCATGAGTTTTTGGCTCCCCTCTCCGTAATTCTTCTTGACCCCATACCCACACCAGTGTTTAGACATTGCTGCTCCTGGCTGCTCTCCTTGACTTTGCTTAGACCTTGTTATCTCTGAGTGGAGTCTCCTTTCACATGGCTACAAAGGGGCTGAGATCTATTTACTCTTTCTTTGGATTCTGTACAGTGATCTCTTTTCCAGCTCCACAGGCAACTGTGTATAGGTAGCATTGGCATTATTTCTGGTTCTATCAACTGGCTCAGATCCAGATGCACTTTAAGAGTTTTTGAGACTGGTATTGGTTTTCCCGGAAAAGTATATTATAAGAAGACTTCTTGATTGCTAATACAACTGTGTTTTCTATAGATTTACATTGTAATTGGAACCGCTTGTTATTAATATAGCGCAGATTTCTCATAGAATTCTGTTGAGATTAACCAACTCCGAAACAACCAACTCATTCACAGCACAAGATGTTTGTGAGTTTGCAGAAAGAAAAAGCATGCAATGTTAAAAACATACTGACACAAGAAAGGAAATATATTTCTTCATTAACTGTATATCTTCCAACATGTAGGCATAGGAGGTGAGTGAAAATATGGCTTTCTTATATTCCTCAAGTAGACCCGGGTTTTGGTGGGCATATATTTTCCCCTCTCTCTAATTTCGTTCATTCTTGGTGTGGGTGAATGGGTATGTGCACACATACATTAGTCCATTTATGCTTTTTTTTTCTGGTAATTTTGGTGTGTGATTTACTTCTAGAGTGGAGTAATTCTGAAAAGTCTTCTTTGTATTTGTTTCTGGGAGGAGTATAATTTGTCATTGATTATTGATAAACTACCTATTTAGAAGTTCTCTTAATTTTTAGTATGTCTGTTCTGAAGGTCACTTCGTTTTTTTTTTTGTTTTTTTTTGAAGACTTGCAATTGTACATGTTTCATGAATTTTCAGTATTGTTTCTGGCTTTGTAATGTTTCTCTATTAAAAAGTCAAATAACAATGAAGAATAAAGTAATCTATATTATATGATGCCTGCATTCTCCAGAAAGCTACATTCTGGTTTAATATATTGTCATAGATCATGTCAGGTTGTTACTTATGCATCTTTTCACATAGCAAAAAACAGTACAGAATTTGATGTATGATATGGGGCAATAAATTAACAAAATGTCTTTTTTGAGCATTGATTCCTTGCTACCTATGATAATTTGCATTGTATGTTCAGCCTTTATATAACACCTTTAAAATATAGGTTAATAACACATACACCAGTGGAATTATAAAAGGGCCAACAACAGTTACAATCAGTTTGTCTAAAGACTGAGCATTAGTCTTTGCACCAAAATTAACATGCTGTGGGTCAAAAGTGGTTCCTGCGTCTGCTGTATTTCCCAGGAAGGTGGTTCTCTGTATAGCACACTGGCTGGGGTACATAGAAGATATGAGACTATTCATATAATACTATTCAAGTGATAGATGCCTGTGCTTTTGGTGATGAAAGTCCCAGATTCAGTCCTCATTGACAGATGAGCCATATTTAGGGTTGTTACATCTGTACTATCTTGCTTGAATGTTGGATTGGCTGCTGAAGTTGAAGTGAGGTTCCTTGACTCTGTGGTATTAGAACCAGGCCATCTCCAAAGGATTTGGTCTAAGGTAAAGACTTTTCTATTGTGTTATTACAAAATCTCATGCTTTGCTACTATCATTTAAAAATTCTCTCTATATATATCTATATATAGATGTATATAAATAATATTTAAAATTCCTACCTAATTTTTAATATAGGGCAATTTTTAAGCCCCTAACTTTCAGGATTGTTGAACAGCCTCCTGTGAAATATTTTAGCTACATTGTCAATTAAGCTAGCTAGTTTAGGGGACTTGAATTCATCAGCTCACAAAGGGCAGGCTCTGAAAATGGTGTGCTGCAGAGTTGTGGTCCTTCCTTTGGTTTAGTCATTAATCTAGCGCACACATAGGATCAGACCAAATTACATGCAGAAAAGTAGCTACTATACTAGGGACTAGTTTTGTTAACATTCCCTTGATTTGACAGCTGGAGTAGATGAATGTCATTCCTGACCTTTTCAATGTTACAGCTTCTTCACTCTCCTATTCAGACTCCTGCAGCTGTGGTATGGAAGTGAACTTTAATAATCTTTCCCAACACATTACAAACAGTTATTGTTTAAAGTAGTATAAAATTTAAGAACCTTTCATTTCACTGCTGTTTAAACTATCAAGTAAATGTTAGCAATTAAAAATGGTGGGTATTTTCTGACTGCTTTGGTAGAATAATCTGATATTAGGTCTCCAGATTTCATTGTGATTTTATGACAATGGAAGAGAGCATACTGGCCAGACACCATAATTACTGCTGGAAGTTACTTTCCAAGTTCTCCTATTAGTAACTTTTATTTAATATTATGGGGTCAAATCCTGTGGTGATGTGAGGACTTCTATGGAAATTAATATAAGTAAGTCTATAAAAGCTGAATTCTGAATACATATATTTAAAAATGATTGGACCAGATCTTTAGCTGCTGTAAATTGGTATTGCTTCGTTGAAGTCAATGGAATGGTGTCAATTTACACCATCTGAGGATCTGGCCATCTTCTAAAAGTAAATATGGTAAAGGAACTCACCCCTGTATGGGGATATATGATTTAGGGTCTGTTCAAGGTGACTGCACTGTCCTTGTGCGATGGAGAGGAAGCGGCCCCTCCTCTCAGATGGAGGGGGAGTGACAGCTGGAAGAGAAGAGGACAGTTGAGGGATAGATGCAGGCAGGGGGGAGCTTAAGAGAGACACAGATAATCTGGGATTAAATGGAGAGAAATGTGGCAAGGGAAGGGGGGCAGCCAGAGGGATTGAGTGGAGAGGCTGATATTGGGCAGGACAGACTGACATGCAGCAGAGGGGCCCGTCAACTTAAAGCTGACTGGTCAAGTCAGTCCGTGTCTGATGGATGTTCCTAAGCATCTGCACCTAGATGTTCATGCGCATTGGATTCAATCATCTCCTGTCATTGATACGTGTTGTCCTGGAGAACCAGAACATGAGTCCAAGATCCCATGGGTCTGATCTAATGTGCAAACCTGCAAACAAGTATCACTGGAATCAAGTCCATCTCTACAGAAAGTTGAGAGGTGCTTTGAGGTTCAAAGACTGACTTGGGCACTAGACAGAACCCAGTGAGAGATCTGGGAAAAGGGGAACCTTGAACTAAAAATAAATAAAAAATCATGATAATACGTACAGAGATTCAGATTTTTTTTTAATTTAGAGGGTTATATTTAGTGAAATACACTTAGTGATAACTTATAGTCAGTGTGTGTATTCAAAACTTTATTATATATTCATATATTTAATATTATTGTAGGTAGGTGGAATCCAGTTTCATTTGTTCCAGTTTAAATAACATCCCAGTTCTTTCGGGTGGGTTTTTGTTTTTTTGTTTTTTTTGGACAACCAGTTGTATTATCTATTATTAAACAACCTTTTATCACAGTGTAACACCCCTTCCCCTCTGCTTTTGCCTACCAAGTACACTACACCACCACTGTGAGATACCATTGCTAAATCTTGGTCAGTGGTTTTGGGACAGGGTGACCCTCAGATGTTTTTCAAATTATAAAACAATAACCCTACTCTGAAGTCAGTTTACAATAAATTTAATAAATCAGACATTTAGAATAGCATTTAGCATAATATGATCAAAAACATCGGTTCTGATCTGAGTTCAGAAGACAGCTAATTTTATTAGAGGAAAATATAATGTATCCACTGTACTATCATGGCAAAGTATTAGAATTTAAAATAATTACTCTGTATTGTTTGTCATGTGTATCATTTAAATAGTGAAAATAAAGAGCTGTCTAAAGGGAGGTACTGGAGCCTTTCCAAGGAAGTTTCAGTATGGTATAGTTGTTTTGAGCCTTCTGGACTGGAGATAAAAGTGCAGTGAAGATGACTCACCCTAGCAAATGGTTTGTAAGAAAACTATGTAACTGACTTCCTTAGCTTCAGAGCATGCATGGAAACTGTAAATCCGAAAGGTGTCAATTTACTGTTCAAATGCAGCTTCTCACTGCTTTGCTGGAACCAGTGACACCTGTGACAGGGCTGTTTCTGGAAATGCAGATTGCCTCTTAATACAAGCTTGGAAAAAGGGGGAAATCATTTATAATTATTTGCATTGCAATAGCAGGTAGGAGCTGTGGTCACGGACAGGGACCCCATTGTGCTAGGTGCTGTACAATTGCGGAGCAAAGAGACCTTGCCCCAAACTGTTTCAGTCCAGCTGGGTTTGTCCTCAAACTATGAATGGGCTACTTTTATGCAACCAGTGTCTAGTTAACAGAATATAGAAGAATCTTAGTGCTAATTTTGACTGATAACTGGAAGATTGGTTGTGAATGCTGAATTTGGGGAACTAGAGACTAGGTAGAGCTGGTGAAAATTTCTGAATGTTTCCCTTTGTAGATGAAAATCTTCACTGAAATTTGATTGAAAAAAGTGGATGACATTTTTGTGAAAATGTTCAGATATGATGATCTCTTGTTTACTGACCAGCTCAAAGAATGGTTGAACAAACATGAATATGAAACCAATAATGATGATCACAAAATACACTCTACTTGTGTAACCAATTGCTGATTAGTTGTACTTACTTTCTAATGTGCTAGTAAATGTACTATATATTTTCTAAAAACAACTCACTCAGCCTCTGCTGGTAAATCAGCTGCTGAGATTGTCAGTTTTGATGTGAACTGACTATTAGGAAAGAGCAGGTTAGAAAAGATCTAAAGATGGATGAGAGGCAATGTATTTTAGAAGAGAGGATAAATAATTTAGAGCATTTTTGCTCCTGGAATACTATTCACTAAAAGCATTATCTACAATGAGGGCTATAATCTGTTTTATACCAGGTCCGTCACCACAGCATAAAAGCTGTTCTGACGGGACAACAGTGGAAATGTCAAGTATTTCTCTCCTACGGTGTTCTTCAGTGTGAAGTCTTCAGGTGAAGTTTTTTCTGTGTGGACTTTGTCCAGTCTGCTCTTCTTGTAAATATGGCCATTGTTGTATGTTTATATGTACGAAAAGAAAATACATAGGCCAGGTTGTGGCTTTTAAGTAACAGCACTGAATAGGCAGGTGTTGTGGAGCCATGCTGCTCAAGGAGGAGGACAAGAGATTGTGTCCCTGCAAGATCACACCCTGGCCACAAGTGAGGGTCATAAGCCAACAAGAAGGTGGAAAGGTGAGAGGAAGGACAAAGATGACAATGACTGGAATGGGTTACCTAGGGAGGTGGTGGAAACTCCTTTCTTAGAAGTTTTTAAGGTCAGGTTTGATGAAGCCCCGGCTGGGACGATTTCGTTGGGGATTGGTCCTGCTTTGAGCAGGGGGTTGGACTAGATGACCTCCTGAGGTCCCTTCCAACCCTGGTATTCTATGATTGGATCGTGTGATTACTCAGCAAGGCATGGGTATATTAAAATTAGTTTAATTTTCTCTCATTTGTGGGAGATATGGCAGAAGTTTTAAGGAGGTATTTTAATATAGAGAAGTAAGTGGCCAGGAGAACTTGTTTGGGGAGGGCATATCATGAGCTGGGGAATGCACAGAAGAATGTAGGTGGAAACAGGAGATGGCTGCTAATGGGCATTATGGATAGCATCACTGGTGCAGAGGAGAGAATGGTGGGGTGAACATGAAAGGAGACAGAAATGGAGATACCACATGCTAGTATTTTTGTTACTTGAGTGAATGACTTACAAAACTAACCAACAAAGCAGGGGACCTAGATTGTGAATTGCATCTATTACAATCAGCATTATCATTCAAAATTTGCTTTCAATTAACATTTAAGCATTTGGGCTCAATATTTGCTTTTCACAAAACTAGCGCACTTAAATGTTTGTCAGAAAGGTTGAGAACATGATCAAATGGAAATGTGACTAGATAGTCAGGGGAAACTTTTTTGCCACTGTTTATTGGCTCTGCATTATCTGTTTAGGAAATATGTGAGTGAGCTAATGTGCAGCTAGATGTAAATCACTGCAGCCAATAACTCTCTTTTGAATTGCTGTGTGGAAAGAACAGTAAGATCAAACTTGTGAAATGGAGATCCAAATCATCACTGATGTATCTCCACTGATACCAGGAATAATTTATGTAGCCCAGTGGCTATCTCAGACTTGAGTGCAGTAATTACAGAAGAGCTCAACAATAACAACCCCCCTGCCCCTCCTCTCATTACTCACCAACCTGATCCAGATGGGAATTCTGGTAAAGTTCAGTTTAAATTAGCTGCTTTTTAATATATTCTTATTATCATTTGGAAGGCTCATTTCAAAGATATCACATAGCTAACAGGGTGGGAGCCCTTCTGAGAGTTCAAATAGCTCAGAGAGATTAACCCATTAAATAACTGCACATCACTCACCAGCTGACTTTCTTGAAGAATGTTTATGGCACTGGGGAAGAATCTTCCCTTTGAAAATGCTCCTGTTCTTTAGACCATTTGCAGCTGAATATTTTATATACTGGTATCCTTTTTTTAAATTGTTGAATATCCTTATTGTTGCAATTCCCTTCTGAGAGGATTTTAAGGTCCTTTTGTTATCAAATGAATTGGAGTGATAAGAAAAATTCTTTTCTGTCCACATACAGGATATTCAGATACCTGTGGCCAGAGTTGGTGGGTGGTGTTTGATTTTTTTGGGGGGGTGGGAGAGTTGGTGTGACCTACACCATTGCCTACCTATCATAAGGTGGGATGGCCTTTTCAGGGAGCTGGGCTTAACTCCACTCATGACTAATTAGCTACCTCCTACATGATGGATTTATTTTTTTGATACTCTCATAACCATTATATCATAAAGGCACTGACAACATACACAAGGTTCCCTACAGCTGAACTTGAGAGAAATTAATTGCAGCACAGATGCTTACAGACCAGCTGCCAAACCAAAACATTCTGAAATATAGACAACCCTAGCAGATAACTTAGAATCAGCACAGCTACCACCAATGCTAAACCTGCATCACGATGTAAAAGGGCAAGATGGGGGGCAGGATTTGATGCCACAAATAGCCTGCAGGTCACCTGGACTTAAGATAAAAGACCAGCAAGGAACTCGGGTTGGGGAGAGACGCCTGTTGGGAACATGCAGGAGGCTGGCTCGGGAAAAAGACCTGGGAAATAGCCACGCAGCACGATCTATTTTATCTGTTTGATTTATGTTGAATTGTTTTGGTTTTGAGAAATCCCTGAAGAAAGGGACTGCAATTCTGCCACTGTTTGGAACTTTATTTGATACACCGGCCAGCGAGTTGGCTCTCTGGCTTATGTTACCTGTAATGAGCCTTCTTTTTTCCTCAAATACATTCCCCAAAAGGCAGGGTGACCAGATGCCCTGACTTTATAGGGACAGTCCCGATTTTTGGGTCTTTTTTGTATACAGGCTCCTATTACCCCCTACCCCCATCCCAATTTTTCACATTTGCTGTCTGGTCACCCTACCAAAAGGCCTTTTTAAAAGAGGTACCTCCTGCAGTTCCTGAGAAGGATGAATAGCTGCTGCTGTAATGCCATATGCAGGCACAAGCACTGCCTTACGGAGGCAGTCTGAAAATAACATCAGGGTGCCCCATTTTCAAACAAAGGTGTCTAAAAGCCAGCACTGAGACACTCAAAACAGGCACATTCCTTCAGTGTGATGCGCCTGAACAATGAAATGAAGGATCTGTCTGTCCATTTGTACATCTATTTACTGAAGGCACAGAACAGTGGTTATTAGATACTATGCTCTAAAATAGCTTCACCAGGGAGGATGTCCAATTGAAAATGTTTTTCTTTATAATTAATGCTTTACACACATTTTTCTCATACAAAGTTTTCTTAAAGGTCTTGCCCTCTATAGGATTGTGTTTAAAGAATTCTCTAATGGTTGGTAGTCAATCCTCCAAAAGACTGCTCTGATTTAAAGGATGCCCTGTGAAAAAATTCTTCAGATACCACAGGCCTCTGATGCTTCTCATTTTTTGTGCTGAGCAGAGCTGGTCAAATTTTTTCAAGTTTCACAATGTTGATTGAAAAGAATAATCCGTTTTTAATTTTGATTGAAAAAAGTGGGGAGAAAATAGACACATTTTCATCCTTAAGGAAAACATCTGAAGCTCTTTGCTCAATTACAATAAATCGTTTCTAGATTATTTTTTAACTATTTTAACTAAACTATCTGAAAACAAGTTTGTTTATATATATATATATATATATATATATATATATATATATATATATATATATATATATATATATATATATATAAAATTAGCACTGTCATATGGCTTGTTTAGTCAAATTGTTAGACATACTCAGCCTTCTAGGCAGTAGGTCACTAACTACACTCCCAAATTCAGCACAACGATTACATGAGGCCCTGAACATCTGGCTTTTTAAATACTGGCTTTCAGTTTGTTGTTCTACTTTTTTGATGTTACAGCAAATCCCCACAGTCTTGGGAGACAATAACAGCAATGCAATGGCAGAAGTCCCTAGTGGATAATGAACAATACATCCTTGAGATCTGGGCCCATTCAAAGGAGGTCCAACCTTTGGTCAATCAAACTAGAAAGCAGGGGTGCAGTAAAGGTGTGCTTCAGTGCTGATTGTTTCTGGCTGTAGGTTTGCTTTTACAACACCACAGTGAAATGGGGCCAGAAACCATCCCCATCCACAACTGTGTCTAATATCACCTATGCCAGATCATACTATACCCCAAGAGAAAAATAACATGAGCAGAACCTCATGGTTACTTGCTGCCCGTTAGTTGCTTACCGCTGCAAAGAAAATCAGGAGGAGCCAGAAAGAGGAAAGGTCCCATGCATGCCGGATACCTTCCCATTTCTGACACTCCCAGGTAACATCCATGTTTCAGGATAGTGCAGAGTGGATAACAGGTTAGGGTAACTAGATGATACTCATATGTCAGTGATTCAGTCACATGACTGAATCATACAGAACATGCGGCCTTCAGGGAGATAGAGGGAAGTGTGGGTTGCGTGAGCCTGTGGGGCAGAGGGGAGGAAGCAGAGGTGTATCACAACACTTACTCCAAAGAGTGAGTTATAAAAAGTGGTATGATGCTGGCTGGTGAGAGAGAGGAAGACAGTCCTGGCAGGGTCCCAGGAACAGAGTAAAGAGTCACTATGTCCAGATGGGATGCATAGGAAGAAAATCAGCCTGTCTGGTGTCAGAGGTGGATGACTACATCTAATATGGGAAAGGAGAAAGGAAAAATCCACTTGGGGGGGGGGCAAAGGTAATCGGGTGGGCCAGGGCTGGGATCGAGTGTCAGATATCAGATATTGACTTCTGTTGAGATCAGTGACAAGATTTATTGATCCTGATGAATATTTACTTTGAGGGACTCTGTCTTGTGTTGAACTAAAACAGAACTCAATGTGTGGTGGTAGCTGCAGTCTATTACAGAAATTAATAATGACAGATTTAACAATATTCTTCTGATACTGGTAGAAAGTAAAGTATGCCATACAGTAGGTAGTGGATCTTCATCTACCAATTTGAGCACTTTCATACTGAGGCATATTGCATTATATGTGCTCTAGAGATGAAGAGAGTAACATAGCTTAGGTTAGTGGCATAACCAATTGATTAAATAGTGCTTTGATGTGAAGAATTGCACCAGTTATTGATCTTTGAGGTCATATTATAGTTGAAGTCTAGGACTGATTAATCAAATGGTCATTTTTAGCCAACCAACTTTTGAATCCTGGGTCTTACAATTGCTTCAGACTCCTGTTATTGATCTCCCATGTCAACATAATTGAACTTTATGGCTGACCACTGATACTTCTTAAGACCACATAATTACTCCCAATCAACCATGAGCCAATAGAAGCTGAGTATGTGCAAGTCCTTGGAATATCCTGCATATAAATATTCTTCCAAATGAGCACAAGTCCTACAATGTGGCAGCCTATTCTGTAGTACACATGCACAGTCCAAAGTTTAAAGATAACTACATCACACACTATTTAATTCTAGATAGATACATTTTTATTTTAGCTCCTCCTATAAAACATGCTTGGTTATCCTCTTAGTCACCAATCCTGCAACTTTTTCCACACAACTTGTTCATTCTGTGCCTTCACTTCCACTTAAGGGCAGCAGTATGTAAAAGTTGCAGGACTGTGGGCCTTGTTTTGTAACATACATTTGTTTGACCCAAGAAGACTAATGATGATGTTTCATAATGCTGGGACTGCCCAGGAGAATGGATTGATTATATGTGCTTTAATACCCAACTACTGCCAAAATTCTTCTCTCCTGTTCTTGCAGGAGAGAAAAACATTGCTCTATGCCATCATCCCCTCCTTTATTATCATGAATAATATGTTTGTCTTGTTTATATGAATAAAACAATGTCATCTCCATGGACATGCTCATACTTGTTCTCTCCATCTGAGTGGTCCCCGAGAGAAGATACCCTAGTACCAAAATGCATGGCCAATCTCTTCGTCAAAAAGCTCATGCTCTCTGGCCTCACAAAAAATCCCAAGCCTTTGTACTGGAAAATAAATAATTCAAATTCTTGTCCCAAAGAATGTTTCTGCTACTTCTCTTTTTTAAAAACTCCCCGGCAATCTGAAACATAAACAAGTGGTGTTTTGTAGAACGAGTTCAACAAGTCAAGAATCTTCACATCCTTTCCCCATTGTTGATAGAAAATAAGATCTCTATATATAGATGGCAGGGTACTTATGTGATAAATGTCCTAAATGTAGGTAATGAAAACTTCATGATGCCTTGTTGATAGCTTTTGTTGTCAAATTCATATATCAACTCTACTTGAAAAAGTGCATTGGCTTTACTGGATCATGTTTGCCAGACAGTCACGGTGCTGCTACTAGTGCTTTTATTCACTGCATTTTTTACTAATATACTATTTTAGTAATTGTTCTTTCCTTCAGGAGAAGGGAGACTTTAAACAGCTGGTGTAATTTGTACTTGATTTTAATAGCTACATTAATATCCAGGCAATGTAGGGACTGTAAATCCATTATGCCTTTTGAAGCTTTTTCACTCTTTTTTTTGAATATCTCCCAAACACATTTCTGCATGACTCTTTATAAGAGACCTCCACAAAAGGAAGCTTCCTTTGAGACCTGGATATCAGCCAAGCTCTTCCTAATCTTAAGAGGGCAGTGGCAGAGGAAACTCCCTATAATTACTAATACTCAGCTGTCTTTATGGCCAAACCATATTTCCCAAATGTCATATGAGACAGATCAGCCCCTCTTTCCAGACTTTTTTGTTTTTCCTTATCACCATGGTTCTCTCTTTCAAGTTTGTGATTGTCAGCCATGGATTTTTCTATACCAATCTCTTTGCTCAGTTTCAACCCTACAACCACCATCTCCAGCACAGACCGAGGCTAAGATTCTGTATGTGACACTGCATAGTAAGAACACCCAACCACTGCTTTTCCTAAAGGATAACTACAGAGGTTATAATGTAGCTAAAGTAATATTTAGTAATTAAGAATTTTATACATTAAAAAAAATCCAAACAGTTTTTTAAAAATACTGACCTCTTCCAAAATGTCCAACACTGATTTGTGCACCACAGTGAGGGCTGCCATTTTCCTGATATTTCCTAAGAAGAGGAATGGTCAATGGATTTATCCTGTCTCCTTAAACAGGGGCTGCTGTGAACAATGTCTTCTCCGAAGTTATATGGAGCTTGATCAGCAAAGGATGGGGGACTGGCTGTATTTTTGTGCTGTTTTCTCCATTTTTGTCTCTCAGGAAGCTTCTCTAACCTCCCTCTTCTCCCATTTTCCAGAGGTCTGGCCAATATCAGAGCCCACCTGCCAATGGATCTCTGTTTTTAATCCCCATTTTTAGAGGGAAGAGACCAGTATGCCACGCAATATGTGGACAGGCAGTGGGTTGTAGTTTGGCCTCAGGCCTCTCTGCATGTGTAAGTCTTCCAGCTCTGGTGCCCCTCCCTCATGACTGTCATGGTGACCCTGTTGCTCCATGGAGGAGAGGGGTCCTCAGAATGTATCCCATTCTTCTGGCTTTGCTTCCTGCCTCTACTCCTCAGTGTGGAGGCATTAGGACCAAATCAGTGGAAGGACGGCTTATTGCAGGCTCACAGCAAACTGCTGAGCAGAGACCTATTCAAGCACATCTTATTCTTCAACCAAGCTTCCCTGTGGTTTTGCAGGCTGCTCAGTGACACATTCTAGCAGCCTCTTAGTCAGCAGCATCCTATCTGGCCATGATCTGGTGATATGAATAGCTCCTGTTTTGAGAATTTCTGCAGCAGGCATAGATACTTACCCTTTATGAGAATATTTTCAGTCTTCCAATGATTTACCTGGGTTCTAACCCCACTGCTGCTGTGGAGTGCTACTTTGCTGTGGGTGTTCATGGCCTCTTAAAATACACCCTTTACATTTTTAAATTCTACTATTTAACTTAAAATTTGGCCAACCCCTTGCCACATGCCCCCCTAGAAACTAAATGAAGTTATACTGACTTTGATTAACTAATTGATAGCTATTGGTGTGGATAGAATGCACATCTGCACAGGCTTAATTTTGTGCAGCTTGAAATGGTTGACACATTGCAACTTGGAAATCCAGACAAATATATAAGGTGCTGATGTTACTTAAAATGCTTGTAAAAATAGCTGGTAGACATGTTCGGTACATATTTTTGTTATATGAAGATACTGTGACTGCTCCAAAACTGTGTTTTTTCCTAGATAGTAAAAGGCACCAGATTTTTTTCTTCCTTCCTTTTTCTTTTGCAGCCTCTTACAATTTTTGTACTTTTAATTAATACTTATATTTAGCTGTGTTTCAGAAGAACATGCCAATGAAATTGCTAAAACTTTATCCTTTTGATAGTCCCTTGATTAAAAAGTTTAAATAATTTGTTCTCCCTTTTTTTCTATACAGAAAAAGACATCTGAGCCACTAATTTGTTTGCCTTCTTTGAGGCTATTCAAATGTAAAAGAGACGAATTAGCGGCCTCTGGCAAATGGGGGCTGTAATAGAGATACTGACAGACTATTTATAGTTTGGTGAGGCTATCAGGCACTGCAAATAACACATTTTACTCAAAGTTACATTGACTTCTTTAAGTAATAGCTGTAGCTAAAAAGCTTTTTAAAGCATATATTAACACAGTTCATGTGTAGATGGGTTTATGTTAGTCCTAGCCAGGATACCATGCCAGTGATTGCCCAGATATTATTCTGCTTTACTTCAAAGACAAAGCTGTTTTATCTAATCGTCTGCCTTAATCACTTTAAACATACTGACAAGCACAGTTGACCAATTAATAACGCTTATGCTCTTCTTGTATCATTTGTTATCCATGATGCTCTTCCTTCTTATAATTGCCTTTCCATTTTTCATGACTCAAAAATGGAGGCTATACATAATGAATACAAATAGCAAATTGATTAAATGTAATGTACATTGTAACGCTAGCTAGATTTTTGTCTGTTGTTAATTATAGAGATCTGGTAAATTCTCATGAAAACACTCATGTCATAGAGCAATTTAGATCTAACAGCTATAGCAGTACAGCTGACCTTCTTGCTTTGCAACAGAAAATAGAAAGGCCAACATTGTCAAAAGTGGCCACAGATTTGCGGTTTCTTGGGGTTTGTGTGCTAATCGGAGACACCATCGGTCTGATTTTCAGAACATGGTGAGCACTCACTAATGAACTCACTCCTCAGCTGCTCTGAAAATCAGGCTCAACAGTGAAAACTTGCCTGTAATTTCCCACAGGTCCTGCTTGAGCCAGGAAATCCAAATGAGTTGACAGACCTTTTCAGTGAGATGGTGTGGGTGCAAAGGGGTGTCTGCTCATTTGGAATCCACAGCTCTTTGCAGGAAGGGGCCTTTGTAGGTACTAGGAACATTAACTGAGGAGCTGGCCCTGTAAATATGTAGGGATTTTTATTTGGGTACATTGAGACAGAAGTAACTTACTTCAGATCATGCAGTGAATCAATGGTAGAGCATGGATAGCCCCCAGCCATTCCTTCCAGCAGTCCTCACCTGGGGTAAATTTTCATAGCTGTCTTGACTTCAGTGCCAATTTTCATCAACTCAGAGTCCGTTCCCCCACTGGAACACAACTGCCCGATAAATACAAAATAGTTTATTTTCTTTCCATTTAAATGTTATAGTATAGACAATAAGCATCAGTATTACTAGCCTCAATTTAGAAAGTTAACTGACAATGAAGCCCCATTAATTCCATATTTCTGCTTTCAAAAATAAAAATAAGACTACTATGGGCATTATTTAAAACAAGATTTTGATTAAAAACCTTTGAAGAACTAGACGAAAATGTGCTGCTGTTGTTACACATCTCAAGATGAGAACCTTTGAAATAATTGTTAGCCTGAAATGATGGACTTTATTCTGTATGAACTTGCATATTGAGAAGTCATGAAAAAGACAACAGTTAAAACCTGCCTCTTAGCAACAAGTAAGGAAACAAAGGTTAGACTCAGGTAGAAAAACGGTGTTATGCATGTTATTTCCTACATATTTTCCAAGGACCTATTTATACCGGGTACTGAGGAAATAAAGGAAAATTGACAAAGCAATTATCATTTCTAAGTAATGGTTCTTTTTTGTTTTAATTATCTGTTATGTCTGGCCATGGATTCAGATTTCAGAACATTTCTCATTGCCAAAAAAAACAACAAAAAAACAAAAACAAACAAACAAAAAAAAAACAGCAACTTTCCGACCGATAGATAACTTTGAGACCAAGAAGGCAGGACCTTGGCTTCTATAATGTGCGATTACGGACTCTTGTACTGGAGATCCAAACGTAGGTGTTAAATAGCCAGCTTAATATGTTAATTGGCAAGGGATGATCTTGGAAGGTTCCGAGGCTTGGTCTGGATAAACATGTAAAAACAGGGGCACTTATCCTAATTTGTTCCCCCTTCAGTCACCTTCTCTTCCTGTTTCTTAACATTTGCAGGAGGTGGGGGCTTCTATTCTATTCTCTGGCAACCCCTTAGCTCATCAGCTTTCCCTCTTTCCCCACAATCTGAAGAAATAATCTTGAGCAGCTTTTCAGGCTTTAAAAGCAGTCTGATTGCTTATTGGGGAAGAGGTTGGTCGGTCTGTCTGTCTGTCTCTCTCACACCTGTAGCAGTCTTCAAGGGGAAAATGCAGAGCTTTTTGTGCCACTTCAAAATTTCTATTGACTCATTTCAGATGATTTTGTGGTCCCTTCTCGCCTTAAATGCTATGACTCTATTCTAAATTGTTTGGGGTAGGGGCTGTCATTTACTATATATCTGTAGACCACCTAACACAATGGAAACCTGACTTGATTGGTCTCTAGGGACTACCCCACTATAAATGTTAAATAACAACATATGGGTTTGGATGTGTAATTTCAAGGTAATAACAAGTGGGAGTTAAATGTAATTACAATGGAAGACTAGTCCTCTGTTATCACCGGTAATGTATTTACCTGCTGGGCTGGATGGGCTAAGGCCTAGATAAACAATAAACAAAGGACAATCTCCTTTGGTCAAAACAGAGAGAATATCTTCAGTGACTTCCGATTATACACAGATTTTTCCATAAAATCTCATTTGTTAAAACTTTTTTACTTGTAAACATAATGTGTTTCTTTGAACTGTAATTTTTCTACATGTTTTCATATGTTCATCAGACTAACACTGCCATGGCATTCATTCACTGTGTACTCTAAAAAGAATTGGTTAGAGGCATTTTTCCTTACTCCTTGCTATTAGATGGGTCAATTTGGTGAAGCAACATATTTAACCTCAACCCAGAACAAAGAAAAGGGTCAGCTGGACACTTGTCATCACTGTAAGAAGTTGATTTAGGTTGTTACTGGTTTTTTCCTATTGGAATCTGGTCATTCAGTTAGTGAGTGTCAGTGTGACATGGTATGTAAAATCTATAAGGGTCACCATTACTGTGCTGGACTTCTGACCTCCAGTAAAGTTATTTCAAGTCTAAACAATGATTCCACACAGAGAGAGAGAGAGAGAGAGAGAGAGAGAGAATGGATAACTTGCAATGTTACCAACTCAAGAACAGAAGGGAATATAATAAAAATAGATTACCCTGGGAATAGGCAGGCAGCTTCAGAAATGTTAAGAACCCTCAAACCCAGCTCATGTTCCCCAAGATTTCCCCATTCCTAGGACCCAAACATTCAGTTAAGAGCCCTGTACCATCCTAGAGGGAGATGAATTGAACTAATCATTCCTCAACCTTCCACCTACTCTTAGCGGATATGGCAGGTTTTCTTGATGGAAGGAAGGCCCAGAAGCCTGGTTCCCTCCTCTGAGGCCTTCACAGGAATTTGGGAGGTCTGTTTCCTGAATTTTCAGTTGGATCCTCTCCTCTTGCTTTCTGAGGTGGGATGATCAGGAGGTTTGTTCCCTCTCCCCAATTCCCTTGAAGAAAGCCAACCCCACCTTAGAAAGGGAGATTATATTGTAGATTCAGCAGGGAGTGCAAACCACCTGATTGCCTTTGGAATATCATGGAGTGAGATTCCCAAATAACCCTGATGTCAAAGGGGTAGCAAGCACTGGGATCCTTCCCACTACAAGCAATAGAATATGGTACTGGAGGAGCATAGGCTGAGTAGCTTGGTTTGGGTGTGTATGGGGAATTTCCACAGTTTTGATTATTTAGCTAACCATGCAGTCCTTTGAACCTTTGGAGGTTCATTGTTACTAGCAAAAACCAGGGCAAAGGAGGAAAATACAGTAAAGGGAAAAAGTGCTGCCTCCTTTGGCATGTATTTACTTTCTATGAACAAATGTGAGATACAAAAGTGAAGCAAGCTGAACAGAACGTTGCATCTCTGAGCACATTAGCTTCTCAAACTACTGCATACATATCTTTGTTTACGTTCAATTCTGTAGATACAGATCTACATATAAGCAGGGTGCTGTGTACTCTGTGAAAAAGGGACCAAAATTTGATGTGTACACCACTCAGAAACTGAAATGCATCCAATGTTTGGTACAGATACATTATAAACTGATCATTGATTAATTTCTGTAATTACATTAGATTCTAATTCTCTATTAAACATTCTCTGAGTGACTTTGGACTAGATTCTGAAACCCTTACTCACAGTATGCAGCACCTTACTCCACAAATTGTTCCATTAACTACTGTGAGATGACTCATTGACATAACCCAGGGGATCAGAATCTGACTTTTTTTGAATTTACCTTTTAAACATGGCTTGAAGAAAACTGTGGATTTTTATCCATCTTTTTTCTTTTGTTTGCTTATGTATAAAGAAGGTCTGAAAGGTGGGTTTTTAAATTAAAATTTTAGGAATATAAATCTGGGTTTTCCTGCACATTTTCTTGTAGGTAAAGAGCTAGAATTAGCTTTTTCTCAATTTATAATTGAGAGTGTGAAGTGATTTGTTTTAACAATTTTTTTCCTCCCACCAGTTTGACATTTAAATGAATAAGAGTTAACAAAAAAAAAGCCAAGCATTTTAAAACAGTCTGTCAAACTATCTTCACTTCTCAACTGCTCATATTTTCACTTTTCTTGGTACAGTACTTGTGAGGTCATAATGTTATTAGTTCTGTTTTGGTAGAGTTTTTCAGGGTGAAATAGGGTAAACAAGGCGACTTCTAATGTAAGAAATACGCAGAAATGAATGCACTCACACAAACATGTTCAGGTCTCCTTTATACATCACAATGAAGCAAAAACTACAAAACAAATTCCCCCCCTTTGCCTCTCTTTACAATATACTTACAATCAGAATAATTCTATTCTATTGTATGTTAAGACATATTACCTGTCTATCCAGCCATTCATCCAGGTACTTCTGTCGCCCCCCATCACCATATTCTCTGAGCACTGCCCACATATTAAACAGAAATAATCTTGTGCTCTTTTATCTCTGCCCAGCCTGTAAACGAAATAGCTTAATTAGTTATAGAGGTTTTGAGGGCAAGCATTGCTTTGTTTTTATTGTTGTGTTTGGTGGTTATTTGCTGCAAGGGAGAGAGAGTTGTTCAGTTTTTGAGAAAGTGAGAGATTTATCTTTGGAGAACCATGTCATATCAGAATGAAAACTATTTTTAATACACATCATTTGAAAGGCAGAGTCCCTTTTTAAATGCTTTGGAATTCATTCTATTTTTTTTTAATGGCCTGGAATTCATGACAGCTGTATGGCAAAGCCATACACTTCTACAATTTTAAAAACACATTTAGACACCCCAAGCAAAATGGATGCCACATTATTTTAGTTTATTATTCCTAGTGGAGTTCAGATTGGTCTTCCTACTTTGATATTTATTTATACCAAAGAACTACAAGAACATAAATGCCACTCTTGGGATAATCCTAATGCTGGGGATCAGATAGAAAACACATTGCATCTGCCTTCATTAGCAATAAAATGAAGGAGTGTTTAGGTATAATCCTCCTAATAAAGGACATAGTTGAAGGTCAAGTGTAGTCTTCAGAATGAACGTGTCAGGGAAAAGCTAAAAGAGTTGTTGTTTTACATAAAGGTTTTCTTGAAATAACTAACAAGGGAGAAAATAAAACAATTCCTTGGTTCTGTTGTTCCTTTCTCTTCAGGACCACTTACAGGTGTATTCAAAAAGATTCTGTGCTCTTCAAGACTTTGGTGCTCACATGAAAAATTAATTATTGTTTTGTTGCTAGACAGAAAGCCTTCTTATTTTGCACTCAGTGAAGTAGTGAGATAGATGGCAGGGGATGGTTCTCTGAGGCCAGCACACAGCTTCGCACCAGAACATTTACTGATATGGGAAAATACTCACTTTTATCTAAAGACTGTTAAATAGGTAGGATATGTGCAGGGCAGTACATACTGAACAACAGGAAACAGAATCTTGACAAAGGAAAATGTCAACCAAAATAAATGCCTAGCTGTAGGCTGACCCTGCACCATGCCCACAGGCTGCTGCGAGATTTCCACAGAGCCCAGTGTAATGTTAACTTTTCTGCTAGTTATTGTCTGGAAGTAGATCATCACTTGAAGGGCCAGAGGGTGACTTCAGACTGTCTGTATATAGCAGAAGGCAGACATACAGAGAGGATATTACACCTGTGCTCTGAGATCTACACTGGCTGCCAGTTCATTTCTGATTGCAAATTTAAGTTGTTGGTTTTCATCTCTAGAAGGCCCTCAATGATTTGGAAGCTGGCCACCTGAGAGATCACTGCTCTCCTCCTGTGGTACCATGGAGAGTATGTTCAGCTGAGGGGCTCAACTTGACAGCACTCTGGTTTAATCACATGGCAGTTGAGAAAAGTATTTTCAGTGTAAGATCCTTGAATTTGGAACTCTCTCGTCTTAGTTGCCTGGGTCTAAAAGCACCCAAATCTGGGTCATTGTGGAATTCTATAAGGGCTATCTGCTACTCCAGCCTTTCAAGAGGGGGTGTAATTCAAATAAGGTAGGACGGTATTTACTAATCCTGACAGTGAAGAGTGAGGCTAGTCTGTTACTGACTTATTTCTATGATTCACCATGCATACTAACCAAGACCATTTCAGGGGCTCCTATGAAAATCCTTAAATGTACTACTGAAACACAACAAAGTGAGCCTAGTAAGTGGTAACAAGCCTATAGTCAAACCTTACAGTCTGGTTCAGTTCTGAATGCAATGCTTTATTTAATTAACAATATGAAACCGAGCAAGTCAGTCTCAGAGACAAACTGGATAGAAATGATTCTTTTGAACATAGTTTTCAGATTACTGGAGTGGAAAAAGAACGATCCCCAAAACACGAGGCCACTGTCAACTGTAACCACTATCTATCATGAGGTTTTAAAAAAGGCTGCATTCCAAGGTATAACACACAGAGATGTATGGAAGATGTATAGTTTGGTCTCAAATGCAAAGGCAATTCACTGTACTTTGATTTCCTTATGCATCACTCCCAAGGAAGAGCAGTGTTAACGGGGGGCTCTTGCTTTTGTCAGAAGTTAAATATAGTGAAAGTTGAAGTCAATGGGAATTGAACCCCTGCAGCAGAGGGCCGGAATAGGCTTCACATTATTTGATTTGGTACGTTTTGGCTTACAAGTTTTCTTCTGAGATAGGCCCTGAATATAGCTGATTGATTATACCAGGTTTCAAGAGGCCTGAATCCACATGCAGATCTGGTAATACCTCTTTTTGCGAATTTCTCAATCTCTTTTTATATATTTTTGGGTTTGATTTGACTTTAGTTGGTTTGCACAAACACTTCTACAGTTCTTTTGAAGCTCTCCCATCTGAAACTGTGGCACCAAAATACCTTGACTCTTGTACCTTTATCAAAACCAGGGATCATGAGTGATTGAACTGGCTAACTGCCATTCTTGTAGCAATTATATTTTTTCCTTGTGGATTCTTAACTCATATGCCTCTAGGAAGAGTATGTGCTTTTTTAATATTGTTGTTATGAATGTTTTGATATTGCAGTAATGATTTTTTCATATTTGATAATAAAACTTTGATATGATAGCAGTGGAAGCCTTGAAGTAGCTTTAATAATCTATTGATTTCTGGGGGTGGTGAGAGGTAAAGTTCTGAACTCTGCAACCATCAGATTTTTATTTTGTGGGGGTTTCTCCCAATGCCTTTGACCACTGCTGTGTGCTGAATATGTATCTGCCTCTTAAAAAAGTATACAAGGAAAAATGTTTAAATGATCCTGTCCAGGTAGCACAAAGGGACTTCAAACAGCACCTCCTAGGTCTAATTCTGCACCATTAAAGTCAATATGTGGTTTGCCATTGATTTCAATGCTCACAGGATCAGGCCCTACTCGGGGATAGCGAGGATGTTTCTAATGCATGGAAGCTATATTCTAATCTAGAAAGTAAAATTTGAAATGAACAGTAGGTTCAGAAATTAGTATAATTTATGTCATCCAGACTAATTTCTTTGGGGCAGGGACTGCGGGTTTTTTGTTGTTGTTTTTGGCAAAGTGTCTTGAGCTTTTGGGCACTGGTTTTAAAAAACAAACCAAACCAAAAACCAATCTGAATCAATTTGTGGAAGTCCAGTTGATGATCGGCTCTCAGGGAAGCAGGTAGAATCCATTCCACTACCTTCATCATAGCAATATTCCGTAAGAGATTCATAACTTCCATAGGGGAAGATTACACAACAAGGTTAGAAAACTAGACTGCATTCAGAGCTTTGGAAGACAGGACAGAGGGACATTATTATGGAAGCTAAATAAGGAAATGATCTGCAGTATTAAATTGATCACCAATAAAATGTTAACATTTACCCAGAACTATCACATAGTAACATCTATAATTCTGCAGTAGGACCTGATCTACAGGAGTAATTCCATTGATTTAACAGGCATAGTGTACTTATTCCCTATACGTAGACTTGGCAAATATTCCATTTTTAAATGGTGTCCCTGGTGATTTATGTCATCTCTCTGACAGAGAGGATTGTTCCTGAAGTATTTTTCTTCTGCCTTGTCTGGCCTGCCTTTGCTCACACCTTTTGATTTGGGATATTAGATTTTAACAGGTAATTAGATTTTAACAGGTAATTATCAGGTATTGTGGTTAAGACATATGACTGATGTCAAGAGGTCTAGATTATATTCCTGTCTCTGACAATCAATTAAACATGCTAATGACAAGTACTGCTTCTCAGCTTTGTGTTTGGAAGTCTCGGGACAAGACACTCTGTAGCAACAATGTATTCTGCAAGGACTAGGGCCCCAATTCAGCAAAATACTTGTTTTAGGCACATGCCTAAGTTCCATTGAAGTCTTAAAGATGAGCTTAAATGCCTTTCTGAATCAGGGGATGCACTAACCCCTTCCACATATCTGAGAAAATCAAAGAGCACAATCTGGTAACATGCTGAGATCTGGAGAAGTGTTCAATTTATGCATTTTTTTTTTATCTTTGAAAGGGCAGCAGTGTTTGGCCCTTAGAGCACATTCTTTTTTTAGCTTCTTTCAGTATTTAACGCTATAGATACAAATACAAATATTTCTAAGGGAGAAGCCTGTTCAGTTGGCCAACCTATTTTAGATTCAGAGCACCGTTGGCAGTGCCCATATTTCATTGTGATAGAGGCAGATTGCCTTTCAATAAAAAGGTTCTCTCCTTTGAAAGAAAGAAGAACCATAATCAAGCCCAGAAAACACATCTGAGGAAGCTACTCAGTCTCACAAGGTTAGAAGATGTGAAGGGAGTTTAGAAAAAAGCAGCTCACTGTGCGTCATCAAGTTTGGTGTCCTTTTTCTGTATCTCACACACCAGATCCTGGGACACAGCTAAACCAGGGGGTTTGTGCACACGACAAAGGTGGCTTGCAGCTCATCACTGCACTCCCCTGATCCTGGTGCTGCTCTTTGCTCTGAGCTGTCAGAACAGACAAAGCTGGGCTGCTTTAATTTAATCTTCCAGGCTGCATACACTAGAGAGATGGAAAAAAAGCAACCAAAAAACAGATTAGCGCAGGCATTCTGGCCATGCCATTTTCTTCCAGCCACACTCCCTTTACCCAAGTATGTTATGCTGGCAACAGGGAGGGCAAACAGGATGCGTTTTCACTTTTGTATAACATTTGTAGAGCCAGCTTGTGAAAGCGATGCTTATATAAATACAATACATTCTGCTGGGCCAGCCCCACCTACAAACTATAGCTACTTGTGGACAATTTGTAGACATTTAAGGGGTTGTTCTATTTCTGCATGACTTGACTAAAAGCTTTACAGAGCTCTTCGGTCAAGTCACTGGTGACCTTGAAAGGTTCTACCACATGTGCCAGTGATTATGCAGCATATGCATTACCATGCCAGGCACTAAAAACCTGACATATTGAAAAAGTCATTTACCCTGTTAAAACTCACAGGGAGAAATACAAACATTTTGATATGCAAAAACAAGGAAGAATATTTTCAGCCTATTGAGTCTACATTCTGGGCTGCTGAAAATCTAAGTAAACTTCCCTATTGGTTAGGCTTGGCAAAATGGACATTACAATGAGAGACTTTGCTGATTTATTGATTGAATACACGAACTTTGACCAAGCTAGAGCAATGAAAAGATTGATTTTTTTTAAACTGTTGTTGTTTGCTATTTGTATTAAAAAGGTATCACTTCAATAGGGGGAAGCCAAATCACAGGTTGTGCCTATCCCAGGGCTATTCTCTTCATTTGCGATCACATTGTAACCCTTCAGGTACCTGACTTTCTGCCAATCTGCCCTCGAAATATTACCAGTGGGTTATGGAATACATACAGCACAATGTATGGACACTGGCGATGGAATGCTAGTCTCCAACAGACTACAGAATTTTTTTTTCTGGGAAATAGCTGATAAATTTTTTCTTTTAGAACGTAGCTAATAGCAAACCGTCCACCCCTTACCTTACAGCTTGGTCAGTGAGTGTTTGAAATGGCTAATTTTTTTTTTTGTTTTTCTTGTAAATGTTTAGACTTTCTCCTTCCTGAAGTGCCAATATTGCACACCTAAACATTCAAACAGCATTAGTCAGGCCCCTAAAAATCATGAATAGGATTAAAATCATGAGGTTATTTAAAATTTTGGGGGTGGGTTCTTTTCATTTACCTTTGGATTTTTGAACCATTAGAGTGACATTTTCAAGATTTTCCTCTACCTATGAGGGCTAGTAACTTACTACTTTTTACAATGAAATGTGAGACTTCACATGACTCCATGAGGGTGGGGCTTTAAGAAAAACACCAGATATCACCACAAAAGACCAAAGGTAGGCAACATTGAGTACGTTGTAAATGTTGCCACAGGATTTGGTAATAAAAGTACATATAACAGTGGAGAGATTCCCTGAGATAGCTTCTTAGTATGTTCATCCTGCTTTGTAACTGTGTATAGCCAGAAATCAAAACAAATTAATATAGGCCAAAGAACAGAATACGTGAACCAGGGATAAGAACTGCCTGATATGTGCTGTCCTTTGCAATATAAAGCCCACTGTAACAGAGAAATTGTCTTTGGGCATGTGGGCTCAGCCCACTGTGTTATGGGGTCTGCTAAAACTAGGAATTGTAGTCTCAGGTCACGTGTCTGGGAGAAGCATGTAACCTATAGAAAAATAGTTATAACTTAGGCTTCCTGCCTCTAAGGCATAGAAGAGAGCCCTCTGTGTAGGTCAGGTGACTAGCCTAGGAATTGGTGAAGTCTTAGTGTGGATCTTTCCATTCTAATCCATCAGCCCTCTGCCTGGTTATGGAGCCTGCAGGTGGCTCTACTGAAAACTCTAGGAGAAGGGCTTCAGAGAACCCTGCATCAAGGGATAAGAGACTATTTGAACCAAGCAGAAGGCTGATTGTAGACCCCAGAGGGGGCTGAGACACCCTTCCAGGGGAAAAAGGACTCCACTTAAAAGGGCAGATGTGAACCCCCACTTCTTCCCAACGAGGGGAACTGCATATATTTGTGTGTGTTTAATAAACGAATGTCCAAGAAGGGCCAGTTATTTGAACTACATGGGATTGCGTGCATTCATAAGGGAACCAAATGGGGGGAGGAGGGGATGATATGTAGCAGCAGATATATGAGATAACAGGGTAGGATGATACCCACAAAAAGAGTAGAAGTATGATTTCAAAATAAAGCCTTTTAGTAATAAATGAAGAGAATCAATGATGAATTTTGTTTCATGCCTTGAGAACACATTAAACTAAATGTTTTAGTTCCACGTGGTTATATTTTATAGCACAAAGTGTCAGAGAGGAATAACTCTTTCCTTTATATAATTAAAATGTAACATGAAATCCATACTAAATCCTTGCATTCAAAATGAATTGCAGCATCATAGATAATGGCCACCAGCAGTGTGCACAGTAAAGTTGTGTTAACTCTGAACATCAGCTGAAGCCACTGCAATCACCATCTCCCACTCACAAATTCAGGACTTCCCTGGAAAGACGGGCAGCCTCCCAAAGAAAAAATGGAATATGTTGGGTTTCAATATGTCCTAAAGTCAGCACTGATGATAAGGAAAGTAGCTACAGCACAGCTCACAAAGAAATGGCAGAGCGAATATAAATGTTTTCAATTGGAGTAGAAAGACTCAAAAATAAGCTAAGGGAGGTTTTATGGGAATAGGCACAGATGGGTGGCACAATCCACATGAGGTGAATAATACAGCTGGAAACTCTGAGGTTCTGCTCATGGAGTTTATTCCACATCATCTCTCTGCTCCAGTGGGCGTAGTTTACTACCATGTAAGCCTGCAAACCTCATAGATCCATAGGAAAACGATAGATTCCTGAGTTCATGCATTTGACCCCATCCTTATTGCAGGGTCCTCTCTTTTCCCGCAGAAGCCTGACTCCTTTAGGAACCAGACTGATGGTAGAATCCTCCATGGCTGTACAATACCTGACGAGAGAGAGAGTGGAAGACATGGGTGCTTATGGGAAGAAGTTTGCAAGCATTTTCTAGTGAAAAATCCATCAGATCGGCTGGCGGGCGGGGGGAGAGGGAGGAGTTATGGAGAGTGGTTCCTTTCTCTATAACAGCATCCAAATCTGCAGATCCCCATTTACCTGGAGTTGCTGTAGAAGTGCTCTATGGAGTCTAAGTGTGCAGGGGAATAGGGAGTCAAAGAGGAAACAGCATGAATGGCTGTTCTGCTCTGCTCTAGTTTGCCTGCTTTTATAGCCCTCTGCTAGTAGACTGGAGGGGGAGCAATGGGCTGAATGTTTTTAACACAATAGCTCCAAAGTCACAACCACCACACGAAAAACCAAAGTCAACATTTTATGGATATAAACTAGAGAGTAACAGTTACCTGTGTCTAATGCCTTAGGGCCTGATTCAGCTGCCATTAATGTCAGTGATGAAATTCCCATACTCTAGGTCCTGATCCTGCAATCCAATCCACGTGGGCAGACACTTGCATCCTTGCAGAGTCCCACTGAAGTCCATGGGGCTCCTCACAGGCATAAGAATCTGCCTATATGGATCTTGTCACAAGATTGGGCCCTTAATATTTGCACTTCAATATCATAAATAATTGTATCCAGTTGATATAACCTATACAGATAATTTCAAGTTTCAATGCACTCGCTCATATAAACCTTAAAACAGACCTGACATCAGCACTAGTTTATGGAGCTCTACTTGATTAATAGATTATAAGGACAGAAGGGAATATGGTATCATCTAGTCTGACCAGCTGCATAAACACAGCTCATACAACTTCCCCAAAATAATATATAGACAGAAATGAGGTGCATTATAGTGATGTGTCAATGACATTTGCCTTGCTACTAAGTGTCACACGGCATTATCATTAGTTTACACACCTACATAACCTACATTTTTAAAGCTATTAAAAATCTTTAAACAAAAATCAAAATTATTTTAAAAAATTTAGTGCCTACTTGGTAAAACAGTCACAAAAGTTTCAAAAGCATCTGCTCTAACAACACAAAAAAACCCTCTAGTTTTAGTTCATCTAAGAACTTGACACATGGTATTTTCATCACATTGTGGAGTATAGACTTGATTTTTTTTTTGCATGTTGTGTCAAATTAACAGCTCCAAAGAGTAATTAGAAGGATCCAGAAGTAGATATTGAAGTATAACAGACATTAGTATATCATTTACAAGGTGTTAGAGCTGTAGATTATTACCCAGTAAGAGACCTGATTTACATGCAATTATCATTAATTAAGTGAAACACATGCAAGTTGCTCTGACGGACATCATGTAAAAGCAGCAGAGTTATTATCTCTACATTTTGTACTGTACACCAAAGCATGCTGGCAACAACAAATTCAGAATAAACATAGTAAGACACTTCAGAGTGCAAATTACATAGTTATTTAAGAGCAATTTGCATTTCTTTGGTTAGGTGCAAATCAGAATGAGCCAGATTTTCCTCTCCTTACTCGGGCAAAATGCCCTCTCATTTAGGGGATGAACCTGCAGGATAGGGCCAGATTTTTAAAGGGATTTAGATGTTGCTTGGTTGAGAAGAGCTGCTCAGCCTCCCACCTAGTAGAATTTTCAGCCCGGAGTTAAGTGGCTCCATGCTGCAGAGTGCAGAGGACAGTTAAGCATCTAAGAAAGATTTTCAGAAGCTGGCCAGCTGAGTGAGGAAACTGCCCAAGCTAGTCAGGAGTGAAAGCCAAGGAGAAGTGGGGACACTAGAGGAGCTTAGGTGATTAACCAGTGCACCTGGCTGATGGGACCAAGACAGGTGCCCACCTCTGCTTGTGATCCTCAGCTGCAGACCCTCCCCTGGAGTTGGGCACTTAAGCCAGGTCAGTCGCCTAGCTAGTTCATACCCTAGCAGAGAAAACGGTCAGTCTCTTGCTCATGCTTAATACCTCTCTCAAGTTCATCCTATATTTCCCTGTGCCCCTGATCTTGTGGGTGGGTGCTCTGCTGCTCCTACTGGCAGCCTGTCTCTAGATACCAGCTGCAGAGTCTGACAGGTAATGCGGTTTTAGGCATGCTCAGAAAGGCTGAGATCAATCTACAGCAGGGATCAGCAACCTTTGGCACACGGCTCACCAGGGTAAGCCCCCTGGTGGGCCACGCCAGTTTGTTTACCTGTCACGTCTGCAGGTTTGGCCGATGGCGGCTCCCTGCTCCAGGCCAATGGGGCGTTGGGAAGGGTAGCCAGCACATACCTCAGCCTGCGCCGCTTTCCGCAGCCCCCCAGAGGGCTTACCCTGGCATGCCGTGTGCCAAAGGTTGCCGATCCCTGAGCTACAGGATTGGGCTTAAGTAGAGAGAGAGGTGTTCCCCTGCCTAACTTAAAAATCCCTTGTCAGAGCTTGGGCTTTGGCTAAGGCTCTGAGCAGCTCATTAGCAGTACCACTTAGGCTGTGCTGGAAATGCCGAACAATGGAGACTTAGAAGGATGGAGGATGTAGGCACCTAGAGAGGGTTAGGCAATGCTTGAGCTGTGCTTTAACAATGTCAGTGGTGCTTACATGGTGGATATAGGTGCTTGTATACCTGTTGAGGTGCCTAAATCCTTTTAACAATCTTGCACTTAGTGCCCTCAACTCCCATTACCTGAGGGCACTTGGCTGCCTGCACCTCTGATTCAGCAAGGTATTTGAAGCATGAGAAGTTCCATTCAGTACCTTACAGAATTGGGGTCTGAAAGAGATTGGGCCCTTAATGTAATTTTGCCTGAGTAGGAAGTGCAAGACCAGATCAACTTTGCATCTAATGAATTACAAACTATCCAGAGAGTGGACATATTGAGGATGCAGAGCACTGCACTGATTTACATGCTTGATGATCTTGTCATTAAATTTTACAAGCTTGATGAGCATTGGATTCCAAACCTCAAGGCAAATTTAAATGTAACCACCAAAATGTGTTATTTTAGTTTTTTGTAAAAGTATTGTATCAGCAGGATTTCAAGTCATTGCAAATGGCTTATTTCTACAATGCTTGGGTAAATCTCAAAACTACCAGAAGCTGCATGTAATTACAGTTATGGGTATGCAAAGCCATAAATAGAGCCCCATCATGATTTTGTAACAATGAGTGTGGTTTATGACTAAGATGGCTTTCCTGTTGTGACTAAGAACACTGCGATCACAAACAGGCAGCCCTGAGCCTGCCAGAAAATAAAGAATACCTTTTTTTTTTCAGAAACAGAACACTTTGATTCAATTACAGTAATATGTGGATAATTTTCATTTTCCAGGAGTCACATATAATTCAAAACAGTAAGGTGGGGGGAGGGAGAAGAAAGAATTGGAGCAGGGAAGCGCTAAATGTGAACACAGTGGTATGTGTTATTTATTAGGACATTTAAATACTTTATATATTAAGAATTTCTATTTGTGATTTGGGGCCACGACTCATGCCACTGTTTATGCAATGTGCCAGTGTAATGAGAGAGGAGCTTCTAAGGGCTCTTGGATTTGTTTAGAACGTATCTTTAGCAGGTTATCTGATCTAAAGGAAGTCTCCCCATAAGTAACATTTCAACATATTAATGAACATCAAAGGTAGTTATTTGTTCATGATAGGCTTTACTATTGTAACCCTTCTGCCCCTCTAGTTGGCAGCAACAAGGGCCGGGTTCAGTATCCAGGGATTCCGTTTCAGTAACACAATGCATAACCGGCTCGAGCCCCCACCCAGTGACCTGGGACACTCACATACCACACCCCCCTGGGCGCCTCTAGGAGGCAATACTTCCCCTCTCGCAAGCACGGAGTCTGAGTGTAGCAAAATCTTTTTTAATAAAGGAAGGAATCAATGCGGCATCCCATTGGAGAAACACCACAAACAGGGTTATAACACAAACCATAAACAAAAACCCACCTCCAAGTACGTTTGGCACTGTCCTTTTTCCGCTTAGGGTTTTAAGTCCAATCACCCCAAAGTCCAACAACCCAAAAGTCTCTGGTCAATGCCACCCCAGAGTTCGAGAGTCTATCTGTAGAGGTCCCTCCCCCCAGCCTGGGTAGAAAGGGGCACCTTACGTGGTCCAGGGCCAACTGCCCTGCCTCTCCGTGGGTTCTGCTTCCGCCTTCTCCACGAACTGCTCCGCTTTACCAGCTGCTCCACTCTGCTCCTCCAGCCGTCCTCAGGAACTGCTCCGCTCCACCAGCTGCTCTGCTCCATGAGCTGCTCTGCAAAACTGCTCGGCTCCGCTCACTCTGTGGGCCGCTCCACCCGTCCCACAGCTACTCCGCTCTGCCAGCCGCTCTGCTGCCACCAGCTGTCCCGTGATCCGCTCCAGCCGTCCCCGCAACTGCTCCACTCCGCCAGCTGCTCTGTTCCACAGCATATCTTCAGGCTCCCCCACTAGTTAGCACAGTACTCAGTGCTCTCAGCTCAGTCATTTCAGCTTTTTTGTGATTTCAACTCTTAGTGATCTCAGCTCTTAGTGGGGGAGCCCCAGTGCTAGTGCACCATTAGCCCAAAGTGCATTCAGCTCAGCAACCTGTATTTAGATTCTTGAGGGAATAATAAAAATCAACTCTGACATTCCACAGTGGAGAGAGGAGGGGGTGCAACTGGTGCTTCTGGCTCCACAAGGAGACTGCACCACCAGGCACAGATACCTGTCCCCAGCCTCTCTCAATTCTCTGGGTTTTGGAACCCATGTCCCATGTCTAGCCAGTACCACCCAACTGAGGGTGACCAATTTGTCACCAAGCAGTCCCACAGCTTGGCAGTCTGGGATAGGGTGGGCGTGCCTATGCAAATACACTCTCTCACATTCTTTCCACCAGATGTCAGGGTAGAGCTTATCCTGACTCTGCTTACACTATTTTAATAAAGACTTATTTGACCGACTCACTCCAAAGCAATGCTTGCTTGGAATAATTTATTAAAGTAAAACAACAACAACAGTGAACAGAACTTAGGAATTCATCCACAGAACTCAAAATGATTTATACAGGTGAGTAAGTGAAATGTAACCCCACTTTGAAATTGGGAAACAAAGGCACAGAGCAGCTCAGTGACTTGCCCAAGTTCATCTAACCTGTAAATGGAAGAATTAGAGAGACACAAGACCACATTGCCTCCTAACCTGTAGGTCTACAAATTCAGCACAATTATTAGGTCATATCTTCAAACATGTGAAAAACATATAAAGTATCCAAGACCACCAATTGGCTTGCATTTTAAGATTTCCATCCTTTAATAAAGGTACATATTGAGCCCTAAACAGACTGGCAGTGTCCATTTAATTGCACAACAAACGACTGCAACACTGTTCTCAAATTGAAAATAAAAGCTAGTATGTATGTATGTATGGTGTTTTCTGTAATGGGGATGAGTCTGGGTAGCGATGTAGATTTCCAGGGAAGAAATGTGCACTTCTGAACTACTAGAACAATAATTTTCATAGTCTAGCATTTCAGGTTTGCGAAGGCCATCTCATAGCAAGAAAGAATATCGTATTATAGGAACAAAAGTAGGATTCTGTAGTGTCATGGAACACTGCTACAATTCTCTATTGGCAAATATTCCCTGCAATCTGAACGACAAAGAAATCCCTGATCACTTGAACAACAAAGGAACAATCACTCATTCAAAAGCAAGTACAAAAACTATTTCTTTAAAACTCCAAAATTTAAATAAATGTTTGTATTCCCTAAACCTGTGCTGAATGCTGCCAGCAAAGAGTGGGTTATCTGAAAGGTAAGTGAGATTGCTGAGTGCCTCACAACAGGGCAATATTTCCCTAACCTCCTCTTTTGACCCTCAAATGATCTTTGCTATAAATACCCAGCCCAAATCTCCTCACAAGTGCTGCATAATCCACAGTTATCATTTTTAAAAGAACCTGTTAGCAGTGCTAAGACTTAGCCCATCCCACCCCACAGAACCAGCATCTATTTTATATAATTTCTTGGGCTGCTGCCATACCACGTAGCATCCCTGTTACTTCCAGACATTGAACACATGTATAATTAGATAATGAGATGTCATATCAACAGAACCTGAGACTGAGAAGTATAATGCACAAGGTATAGATCAGCGGGTCTCAAACTGTGGGTCAAGACCCCAAAGTGGGTCATGACCCTATTTTAATGGGGTTGCCAGGGCTGGCGTTAGACTTGCTGGGGCCTGGGACTGGGGCTGAAGCTGAAGCCCAAGCCCCACCACCTAAGCCTGAATCCAAATCCCAAGGTTCAGCCCTGGGTCGTGGAGCTCAGGTTACAGGCCCCACCACCTGGGGCTGAAACCCTTGGCCTTATCTCTGCCTGGGGTGGTGGGGACTCAGGCTTTGGCTTGTGCCCCCTTCCCTCTCAGGTGCGGCTAAGCTCAGGCAGGCTCAAGCTTTGGTCCCCCACCTGGTGTCGTGTGTAATTTTTATTGTCAGAAGGGGGTCGTGGTGCAATGAAGTTTGAGAACCCCTGCTACAGATAAGTATAGCTTTATAGATATCAATACGTAATTTACAGATTTTTTGTTGGTTTGGGTTGGGTACTGTATTTAGTAAAGTTTGGTATAAATGACAATATGCAGAAGGTGAGCCCTTTGACCTATGGGTAGAAGCAGAACCAAACATAATTCTAATTCCTTATTATGAATTTGTGGACTATGGAGTTAAGTGGAAACTAGTGACAGAAAGCAGTATTCTCTAGTGGTTATAATGGAGAGGGAGTCAGGAAATGTATGATCTGTTTCTAGTGCTGCATCTGACTCACTGGGCAAGTCATTGATCTACTCAGTCTCAGCCCTCATTTGTAAAACAGGAATGACAGTACCCACCTTGCTATCTTAGAGACCCTCAGATGAACAGTGTTATAGAAGTATTACATTCCTTGAGTAAGTATTTGAAACAGCATTCTGCCGGAAATTGCTGGAGGAAATAACGGCACAATCCAGTTTTGAATATATTTATAGGAACTTCTAAATAACTGTGATGTTTGTGAAGGCCCCAGCTTGCCATTTCCCACACCCCCTTTAGGGCACGGGATTTGCAAAACCATAGGTACTGCACATGTAGGGTTCGACTCCTATATACACAAAGGCCCCTTTACGCTGCTCTTGTAGGAGTGTAACTTATACCCACTTCAAGACCCTTTGACACTGAGTAGTGCAAAGACGCCTTCATGTAAGAACAAGGCCATACAATCATGCAATACAGTATCTTCAAGTTCACATGCAGCCACAATTTTTAAAACAATTAGCCCCATTGGGGCAGTTGCAGACTGCCAGCTTCTCTCAGCTACCCTGTAGCATAGATTTGTCCCCCTATTTTTCTTTTCAATTTTGGAGTATTAAATGTAATATCTGAGAAGTTTATAATACACCGCTGCTTCAATATAACGCTGTTCTTGGGAGTCAAAAAAAATCTTACTGCATTATAGGTGAAACCGTGTTATACTGAACTTGCTTTGATCCACTGGAGTGCGCAGCCCCGCCCCCTCCCGGAGCACGGCTTTACCGCGTTATATCCAAATTTGTGTTATATCGGGTGGTGTTATATCGAGATAGCAGTGTATTGTTATAAATATTCTCTCCCCCATTCCCCAATATGAGGGTTAGTGTTCTTATTGCTACATATAGGAGTTTTCCTATACACAGTGAGCCTTAAGAAACACAAAGCTACAAGTTCAGGTTCCAAAGGTGGCAACACCAGTTCTTTTTCAAAATAATCTCAAGATGAGCCTGCAGTAGTTTGACAAATGACAGAAAGGGCCCAATTTGGCAGACTACAAGTTAGATTCAAAGCCCGCTGAAGATGATAGAAAAAAAAATGCCATTGACTTTGATGACCTTTGGCTCTGATAATATTTGCAACCAAAACTCAAAGTATATGAGTGAGAGTTTTGCCTTGTGCCCATCTGGCTATTGTAAGATCTGAATTTTGTGTGGAGGAAAAAGAAATGTGTTGCTTGTCCCTAGTCGAAAGCAATAATCACATATTAATGCAATTAAGTTTCATGTTTTAATATAAAGTGATATTTAAACAATATTTCTCTTGTGAGCTTAAAATATTTTGGTCTTTCTGGCACATCAACAAGATTAGGATATTTTACTTGCATTTAATCTTTCTTAGCAGTTTATTATAATGCTGAGTACTCATACAATTCCATTTGAAAGGCTCTTTAGTTTGTAGCAAGAGTCTTTACTATTACACTATCACTACAGTGAGCTGGCTTGCAGCTTTAAGCCATTGCCAGCATTAGGGGTCAGTGCAGAATCACCGTATCCTGGTGGCATCTCTTAGAGGCGTTGTGAGGAAGCACTCTGCATAATGCCAACAGGAGTACTGGAGGCGTGTCAATGTGAACGGCCCCTTCTTCCCCCTCTGGAATCGGAGTGTTTTGCCTGAGTAAGGACTGAAGGACCAGGCTCTATTTTAGGGCTGCATATAATTTTGTAAAATACTAAATGTGCTTAACCTTTAGAAGTTTGTCACGTTCAAATCAAGCCCAAACATCATTAGCAGGAGAAGCCTTTGTTTCAAATGTGAGAAATACGATGTTAAAAGAAAAGAAAAATAACCCAAGTTGTGTCACATTGGTAACAGCCAGTGCAATGCTGGTAAAGCTAAACACAAAGTGAATGACATGATCTGGGTTCTTCAACCTAAGTTTTCATCCTTATTAATTAGTGTTATTTTACTATACTGTGAGGAGAGCAGGATATCACAATATATAAGAATGGAGCACAAGTAAATAGAATAGAACAGATTCAAATAGAAGTTTATTTTATGCAATGTATTAGTGCACAATTTATCTTAAGATGGCTTACAATTATAATGACTTAGCCTAGTCGTTCCCTAGCAGCTTAACTCCTCAGGCTTTTAGGACTAGTACACCAGGGTCCCACTATCTTAGGGTATGTCTGCATTTTGACTTGGGGATGCAATTCCCAGTTCGAGGGGAGACATAGTAGTTTTCATCAAGCGAGGATGCTAAATACAGAGGGTAGGTACAGCAGCATGTGGGTATTAGCGATGCCAGGCATGTACTTGGGGCAGCCTGCAGCAGTAGCTACACTCTATTTTTAGTGCACTAACTTGATCAGAGCTAGCCCAAACATGCCTCCTTGAGCTGGGAATCATACCCAGTTCAAAGTGTACACGTAACCTTAGGGCTTGTTCCTCTACCACTAAATGCAATTGGAGTTTTGCCATTGTTTTCAGCAGGAACAGGATCAGGCCCTTAATATTATCTCTATTGCTGTTACTGGGGAGGGTGACATTTCCTGAGGCTTCTGTTCACTAGCCAGCGCTGGCACTGTAATGTGACTTGACAGTTTGCACGGCCCCAGCATGGTGAGGCACAGTCGCATACTGAGCAATATTAACACTATCTGAATGGATTAAATAACACACTTCAAATATATACAATAGATAATGCTGCCATATCATGGGGGGAGGGAGTGGAGGGGAGGAAGAGGGTGTCGGTAGTTGCCTCTCCTTTTATTTAGAGATACCTTTTTTTTTTCCCCTCTAGACAATACCCAAATCAATTACAGCTGCCCCTTCAAACACGCTCTGCATCACACTCCACATGTCCACTCGCTTCACAGATGCTGATCCTCATGGAAGACTTCCACAAAGTTAGCAGGCAAAAGAAGCATGCCACAGAGTCAGAGCCTTCTCTTCCCAATCCGAGGTCTGCTGCCCTGTGCTCCTCTCTACAGTGGAATCTCAGTGTTATGAACACCTCAGAAATGGAAGTTGTTCGTAACTCTGAACAAAACCATATGGTTGTTTTTTCATAAGTTTACAACTGAACATTGACTTAATACAGCTTTGAAACTTTATTGGGAAGAAGAAAAATGTTGCTTTTAACCATCTTAATTTAAATGAAACAAGCACAGAAAATTTCCTTACCTTGTCAAAAAAAAATTTTAAAAAAAATTTCCCTTTTTTTAGTAGTATATGTTTAACAATACTGTACTGGATTTTTTTGTTTGTCTGTTTTTTGTCTCTGATGCCATTTTAGATTGGGTTTTGGTGAGTAGTGAAGACCTCATAGAAGAAATAGTTGCAGGGGGCAACCTTGGTTCGAGCGATCACAAGCTAATTCAGTTGAAACCAACTGGAAGGATAAACAAAAATAGATCTGTGAATAGGCTTTTTGATTTCAAATGGGCTAACTTTAAAAAATTAAGGAAATTAGCTAGGGAAGTGGATTAGACTGAAGAACTTGTGGATCTAAAGACGGAGGAGGCCTGAAATTACTTCAAGTCAGAGTTTCAGAAACTATCAGAAGCCTGCATCCCAAGAAAGGGGAAAAATTCATAGGCAGGAATTGTAGACCAAGATGGATGAGCAAGCATCTCAGAAAGGTGATTAAGAAAAAGTAGAAAGCCTACAAGGAGTGGAAGATAAGAGGGATCAGCAAGGAAAGCTACCTTATTGAGGTCAGAACATGTACAGACAAAGTGAGAAAGGCCAAAAGTCACGTAGAGTTGGACCCTGCAAAGGGAATTAAAACCAATAGTAAAAGGTTCTATAGCCATATAAATAAGAAAACAAAGAAAGAAGAAGTGGGACTGCTAAACACTGAGGATGGAGTGGAGGTTAAGGATAATCTAGGCATGGCCCAATATCTAAACAAATACAGGTCTGTTGCCTCTTAGGCGCATTTAACATGCGCAATTTCAGCTTTACGTGGTCAGCAAAAACAAGAACCAAAAAAAAAAAAAAAAAAAAAAAAAAAAAAAAAAAAAGAGAAAAACAATTCTGCCTGCCACCACACTCAATGTAATTTTGACTATACATGATTTTTGCTTTACGTGCTGACTGTGGAACATAACCCCAGAGTAAAATGAGACAGACCTGTACTTTGCCTCAGTCTTTAATGAGGCTAACGAGGAGGTTAGGGATAATGGGAGGATGACAAATGGGAATGAGGATATGGAGGTAGATATTACCACATCCAAGGTGGAAGCCAAACTCAAACAGCTTAATGGGGGGGCACAGATAATCTTCATCCAAGAATATTAAAGGAACTGGCACATGAAATTGCAAGCCCATTAGCAAGACTTTCTAATGAATATGTAAACTCAGGGGTTGTACCGTATGACTGGAGAATTGCTAACATAGTTCCTATTTTTAAGAAAGGGAAAAAAAGTGATCCGGGTAACTACAGGCCTGTCAGTTTGACAACTGTAGTATGCAAGGTCTTGGAAAACAATTTTAAGGAGAAAGTAGTTAAGGACATTGAGGTCAGTGATAATTGGAACAAAATACACATGGTTTTATAAAAGGTAGATCATGCCAAACCAACCTGATCTCCTTCTTTGAGAAAGGAACAGATTTTTTAGATAAAGGAAACGCAGTGGATCTAATTTATCTCAATTTCAGTAAGGCATCTGATACAATTCCACGTGAGGAATTATTTATTAAATTGGACAAGATAGGGATCAATATGAAAATTGAAAGGTGGATAAGGAACTGGTGAACTGTCAGGCTGGAGGGAGGTTACTACTGGAGTTCCTCAGGGATCGGTTTTGGGACAATCTTATTTAATTTTTTTATTACTGACCTTGGCACAAAAAGTGGGAGTGTGCTAATAAAGTTTGCAGATGACACAAAGCTGGGAGGTATTACCAACACAGAGAAGGACAGCGATATACAGGAAGATCTGGATGACCTTGTAAACTGGAGTAATAGTAATAGGATGAAATTTAATAGTGAGAAGTGCAAGGTTAGGGATTAATAACAAGAATTTTTGTTATAAGCTGGAGACTCATCAGTTAGAAGTAACAGAGGAAGAGAAGGACCTCGGAGTATTGGTTGATCACAGGATGACTATGAGCCGCCAATGTGATATGGCCGCGAAAAAAGCTAATGCAGTCTTGGGATGCACTAGGCAAGGTACTTCCAGTAAAGATAAGGACATGTTAGTACTGTTACACAGGGCTCTGGTGAGACCTCATCTAGAATACTGTGTGCAGTTCTCATCTCCCATGTTTAAGAAGGATGAATTCAAACTGGAACAGGTTCAGAGAAGGGCTGCTAGGATGATCCGAGGAATGGAAAACCTGTCTTATGAAAGGAGACTCAGAGCTCAGCTTGTTTAGCCTAACCAAAAGAAGGCTGAGGGGAGATAGGATTGTCCTCTATAAATATATGAAAGGGATAAATATCAGGGAGAGAGAGGAATTATTTAAGATCAGTAGCAATGTGGACACAAGAACAAATGGATATAAGCTGGCCATCAGGAAGTTTAGACTTGAAATTAGATGAAGGTTTCTAACCATTTGAGGAATGAAGTTCTGCAACAGCCTTCCAAGGGGAGCAGTGGGGGCAAAAGACATATTTGGCTTCAAGACTAAGCTTGATAAGTTTATGGAGGGGATGGTATGATGGGATAGCCTAATTCTGGCAATTAATTGACCTTTGACTATTAGTGGTAAATATGCCCAATGGCTTGTGATGGGATGTTAGATGGGGTGGGATCTGAGTTACTACAGAGAATTCTTTCCTGGGTATCTGGCTGGTGAGTCTTGCCCACATGCTCAGGGTTTAGCTGATCGCTATATTTGAGGTCAGGAAGGAATTTTCCTCCAGGGCAGATTCGCAAAGGCCCTGGGGTTTTTTTGCCTTCCTCTGCAGTGTGGGGCACAGGTCACTTGCTGGAGGATTCTCTGCACCTTGAAGTCTTTAAACCATGATTTGAGGACTTCAGAGGATCAGACATAGGTTAGGGGTTTGTTGCGGGAGTGGGTGGGTGAGATTCTGTGGCCTGCGGTGTGCAGGAGGTCAGACTAGATGATCATATTGGTCCCTTCTGACCTTTGTCTATGACTCTATGCTGCCTGATTGTGTACTTCCGGTTTTAAATGAGGTGTGTGGTTGACTGGTCAGTTTGTAACTCTGAGGTTCTACTGTATTTGCAGTCTCCAGTCTCAGATATCATCTGCTCTTTTCCAGTCCCATATTGCCACCGTCCAGCTGGACCCAGCAACCTCACGTACATCTGCAGTAGCAGAGGGGAGCATTTTCACTACTCTATGGAATGAATTCCTCCATTGTTATAGAGAGAGAAAATCTGCTTGGTATATTAGAAAATATGCTGACTTGGAATCTGAGGTGAGATTTCCATCATTTATGTTAATAAGCTCACTGGTGGGGATTATGTAGAATGTTTCCTTAAAAAAGCTGCTGCAGTCAGTGTTTGATGGAACTTAACTTGTTTTTTTTTCATGAAAATATACAAGATTACCAATAATTTTCCCATTCAAATAGAGAGAGGAATAAATATAGCGAGACCTGTCCTAAACAGGAGCCCAAAGGACTATCAAAAAAAATTGCCTAGAAGAATTGCACTTTAACTACAGTTTCATTTCAATGCTCCTTAAAAGGTTGGGGATACTTTTAACTGTTGAATAACCAATAGGATGCTTATTGGAATGGCTCTGTAGTGAATGTTTACTGGTAATATTTTAATTGCTGACGAGTTGCTCTACAGTTAAAAAAATTAAAGTTGAACTTTCAGAAATTGTAGGGATCAGTATATCAGCTGAAGACTGAATTACAGTGGCATTTTTTTTTTATTTTAGCCTTGATAAGCACCTGATTCTCTTCTCATATCCATGTAATACAGAAATAATTCCATTAAGATCAGATTGTCAGGTCTGTTCTGTATATAGCTGTGCTGGCCTAAAGCACCCATATAATGAGAAGATCCAGCCCAACCACTCATGATTTCCCCATTGTGGGGGAAGCCACCAGGTGAGCAGGTATTGAGAGTGGCACATGCATACAGTTCCACCATTTTCCCCCGTTGCTTCTCCCCCCACCCCAAAATTCACTCCTTGGGTGTGAAATGTTCAGATTCCCTGGAGCAATGGTTTCAAAAACCAGAAAGGCTGACTCTGGTAGATAAATTGAGATCCATACAGTTTCCTATATGCAGGCCCTCACTGCTCCATGTGGAAAAGAGAAAAGCTCCCATAAGAATAGAATCTCCCTCTTTTCACAGATAGTGTTGTGTGTTCAGGTTGTATGTCTACCTACTGCTTTACACCCTCAGGTGGCTGCATTTCTGTGGTGCTGTGTATGTACCTTAATCATCCCCAGTGTTGCTAACGGTGGTGGTGGACTGGCACATCACCTTGGGAGTAGTATTGTGTTAACAGTCACCAGGCTCATTGAGGGAATAATAAACACATGGAAATTGGGATCTGGGACTGTCACTGCTGAGGGGAGATGTTGGGTGGGGAGGCAGAAATGAAGGATTAGGAGGAGATTTGCAAGGTTGAGCTGGGCTGTGGACCTGCTACTGCGGATTGATGTGAGGTTGCTGGGTCCAGCTGGACAATGGCAATATGGGACTGGAAAAGAGAGCAGATGGTATCTGAGACTGAAGTATAGCTCAGGTCAGAGGAGCCAGCTCCGCATCCGAATATTCACAGTTACTATCACACTTCCTCCAGAAAGAAGCAACAATCAGATACTTTTTTGCTGGTTTGGTTGTTTTGTTTCTGTACCATGCTCTTGTGAGTGCATTCATTTAGGTACTTATATGGCCCACACACCAAAGTAGTATTTGAATGCTCAATGCAAAAAGCATAGTACATGACATGTCTCCTTCCCACCTAGCCTTACTCAGTCCTGCTCCCACCTCTCTGCACTGAGTGAAGCAGAAGAAAAGTAAAGTGGCAACACTCCTCAGCAAGAACAGCAGCCTCTGGGGAGGGAGGATGCACAGGGAAATGTCACTCACCACCTTTGGCACAGCGTGACAGGCTTCCTCAGCACGGAGGGTGACTATAAGGTTTAACCCATCATTTGTAAACCAATTTGGGATCCTTCAAGACAAAACACACTAAGTTACTATATTATTATTGCATCTACTATGTGTGGGATGCATCGTGAAACACATCCAAAAATAAGGGGGAAGAACCCAGTCTAAGCTACATGAAAAAAAAATCAGTGTATATGTGATAGTAAATCTGCTAAAATAAAGCCATCATTTTAGCATATAAACACAACCCTTAAATATTGTGAGTGGGGAAAAAACCAGCAACAGCTAACACCTTCTCTCTTCTGTCACTAGACATCTCAATGTAATTTGTGCAGTAATTTTTTTAAATGTTTATTTTTTGAGTGAAACCATGTCCTGAATAGCTGTAGCTATACGAATTACAAAACACACTGCTCTTAGTTCACAATTTGTTGGCAACTTGTTTCTTTATATCATTAACATTTAATTACAAGTTTGATTTATTACTAATTTTCTGTTTATTGAGTTAGTTTTTGTAACAGTGCACTTCCGTTTTCACGAGGCACTATGACAATGGAAATGTGTTTAAACCACCGGGTTCAATGGCATCGTTGACTTATGAAGTTGTTTGTATTTAAAGGGTGACATGCTAACATCGCAGCTAAGTTATGCATGAAGTCTCAAGTTATCAGTAAACCCAGCAGAGACCCAGTCACGAGACAGACCAGCTGATAAGGTGAGCTTTCATCCCAATATTGGAAAAATATTTTAAGAGCTAGACACCTAGTTGTTACAGGTAGCAAATTCAGTCCATGTAACTAGCTATGCTTGGTGGTTTATTTGTGAAGGGAAGGATTTTCAAAGCATTCAGAGATGACCTACTTTGTTCCCACTGAAGTAAACGAAAGTGTGTTTAACATCCACCCAGAAATGTGGTAAGTAAGAAATTAGAAGTGAAACATGGTATATTTTAAACAGCCAATAAAAAGTAGCACCAGCCATTACTTCCAATTCTTTTTGAATAGCATTACTTTTACAAACAAAAAACAGCCAACGTTGAGCCCAGTGTTACTTAGATTTGGATCGTTTTATACTGAAATATCTCCTGTAGTATTATAATAGTGGCCACCATTTTACTCAGGACTGCATCAGAAGTTTTCCTTCTAACCTCCTGTTTCCAATTGCTCATAACTTTCTGCAACTTTCACCTTTAAGAATGAAATTTTCCATGCAGGAATTTTGCATAAAGGTGAATTTTTCTTCCAAAGTCTTACCAAAAAATTGTTCAGACATTTCTGAACATGAAGAGAATGATTTTTTTTAAAGTGTTAAATTAATTTGACGTGTTTTTCAACCAAACTGGCTGAGGTTTGAAAAACAAGTGTGGAAATGTCCCTCAACATGAAGCAGCACAAGACTGTTCTGGAGGAAACGGGTTTTGATTTGACCAAATCATATGTTGAAACTCAGGTTTTGAACATACCTATATGATAACTTTGGCCATGTTCTTTAGGTGCATACCTAAGATAGGATGTGCGATGCATGAGCTATGCATATTGCTGGCCAGATGCTAAGCCCAGTTATTGCACCTTTGTGCCAAATTATCAGCCTGGCCTAAGGCAACCACCTTTTGGCGTCTGTGCCTGTCTCTGTGCACCAGCCTGGTTAGGCTGACCTGCTGCACAGTGAGCATCTGTGGCCTTACATATTCTACAAGGCATGGAATGTTGAAGATAATTTCTGCTTGATAGGGCCCTAACAGTTCATCTGCCCCTGCTGTCTACTCTCCTGCCGAAGTCAATCTGTTCTCTGAGAGATCATAATTGCTCACTGTGGAAGCGAACATGACACCAGAATTATCATAGCTTCATGCAAACATCTCTGATAACAAAAAATGAGGGAATCTTATAGACCGCAGTGTGGATCAGCAAGAGAATTTTGCTCTAAATTGAATTCTTACATTTCTAAAATTTTGTATAAAAACACCCAACAGATGCTCTGGGTGAAAAAACTGTTTCTATGGATAGTTACGGATCCCAAATCATAGACTGAGATTTATCAAACCTTACAGAAGAATTGCTTTTTGTTATTTATCCTTTGTAACACAGCAGCAAACAAACTGAATTTCATACAAATTATCCAGTTCTGGGCAAAAATCTTGTGGTCCTTACTCAAGAAAGACCAAATTGGGAAGTAAATATTCTTTGAAAAGAATATCACTCATAGCTAAACTGTTGATAAACTCAGTTTGAAGGCAAAAATAAGGTTCATCATGGACGTCTGTGTTTGTTTGGGGGGGAAAAAACCCCACAAATTTGACCTCTTGTGGGCCATCTCTGTAGCAAAGCTAAAGTTGAATATCTATGGAGAGTGAACTACCTTCTCAGCCACTAAAGTTGATCCTTCTAGATCAGGATTTAGGCTCTGTGAGGAAGAGAAGCTTGCATTGCTGCTGTTCATGATTAACCTGCCTTGCAGGTAGACCAAATTTTTGTTTCTAGAGATATCAGTCTAATACCTTTGATGAGCATTAAACTCGCTACTAAAGAGTCAAACATGGTATTTTTTGGCCTTTTATATTCTTACTGAATAAAATAAACAAGCCACTCGGTGTGAGTGGTACAGTGATTGCTCCTGAAGTGGTTCTTCAGAAACTCAAGAGGATCATTCAGTTTCAAAATATATTTTTCCAAATGATTTTCAAAGTGTTTTAAAACTGAGGGATGGGAAGGGTGGGGGAATTGTAGATGTTCTACAGACTTGAAACCAGCAGCAGCTCCTCCAAAACCTGCTCCTGGGTAGATACCATACACACAACATGCTTTTACCTTGTTCTCGAAAGCATGATTTTTAAAAGACATGACTTCCCTGGAGGATACCGCAGCTTCAGTCAGTAATGGTTTGCCAATACCTTGACACCATTCCCTCCAGATACAGCTTTTGGTGCTGTAGATCTTCAAATGACATACGAGGGCAATGGCCATTGTAGTTTTGCAGGCAGATGAATTAATCTGTTTCCTGAATCTCTGTAAACTTCTGTATTTGCAAGTATTCACAGTTTCGATATCTTACTCAACACTAATTAATATGTGTCTTTACATCTCATTGCTTACATTCTTCCTGCTGATCCTTCTTCTTTCATACTCAGAGCCAGAGTCCTCTGTCCATACACAGATTTTCAATATAGCTACCAAGTTTTGGGCAACGCCGTTTAACATTTTATGCAAATTATGTAATGAACTAATTTGCAAATAACCAAAGCTGCTTCTTAAGAAATTGTGTGGCTATAGTGCTCGTGGAAGGTATCAGACCAACAGACCTGTGCATGATGCAGCTGCAATGCAAATTTCCCACACACACTTGCCTCAACCATGAATTTGGAGGAGAGGATTTAGCTAAGAGTAACAGGGGTCATTTACTTTCCATGCCCTGTGCAGTTCTTGGCCATCTGCTAATTAATTCAAAGCTTGATGGTGAATTTGTGATGTGGGACCAGGAATGGAGACCCACCAAACTCATCTCATAAGGGCCACCAGACATCCTTTAGATGGAAACAACTTGTAATCCCTTCTGATCTGGGCTGGACTCAAATTGGTGAGCCACAAATGAATGGCTTTGTAGTTCACTGGTAATGACCTGAGGCATCCAGTCCCCCAAGAAGTGCTAAATTAAGAGGGAGACCTATAGATAGATGTTACATTAAAAGAAGAAAAGTTGAGAAACATTAACGTTACAAAGTTAGAACGTTAAGGTTATCCACCAAATCTTAATTTGCATCTTTGACATTTCACCAGCAATCTAGGAAGGTGAGACAAGGCATGAGTGTCCTATGAAATGGAAGATGCTTGGCTCTGTTTCAGTTGATGCCAATAGGTGAGTTACAATTCCTTTGCTTCAAGCATGCTGCTTTCTTAAAGAAAAAAAATTGGCTTCCCAACTTCCAATCCCAGTCAAGAGGGTCAACAATACTGGCAATATATTTAAATTAAAAAAAAAAACCCAACAACCTATAAATCACTTCCTTGAGGGCTTCCCCAAAAACATAGGCTGGCATGTAAAACTTAACATTGTTTCTGGCTCCTTTATTCTATTTTCTGTCTTCAAGGGGGTATGCTTGGGGTTTTGTGTTTTGTCTCCACTCCATTTGACTATTCTTTTTTTGACGCCTTTCCGTTTTATTCCCTTGAGCCAACATTTTGGAGGATGCCATACCGTTTCTCTTCCCACTTTCTGTAAAAGAGTTTGGGGTACTTTGGTGCGCCCTGCAGTATGATGCTATAGGTTGTCATCTGTGTCCCTTACCCTTAAACCAAGCCCTATTTCAACCTTAGGCCTCAATACTGTAAGTAAAGTTATACATATGTAAGTACTGACATTAGCACCAACAGAGCTAGTCGTGTGAGTAAAACTGTGTGTGTTTACAGGATCTGATCTTTATAAAATAAGACTTCACAATTATGGCCTCAAAAATGAAGTGATTTAAAATCAGTAGTTACAGAAACTCATAATGACCTGCATGGAGGCTTTTTTTTTGGGGGGGGGGGGTGGGGGCGGGAGACAATGGCATCAAATATTACAAGAGCACAGCTGAGTTTTGCTATGAAATTCCACTCAAGATTTTACCTGGGAATATCAAATCAGTTTTGAAAACAGATCTGATAGTATGGTCAGACGAGTAAAGAATTTTCTTTGGTCTGATTGTTCACTTCAAATACTTCATCAGTGAATGCTTTTCTTTTGCAGTTTCAGATTGCAATGTTATGCTATCCCATCCAAAATGGATAGTGGTAACATACCCAGCTAGAGCAAGCAACGTTTGATATTACTGAATAGTACTAAATGTATGCTCCACATTAGTGCTACTCCAAGGCGTAGGGAATTGGAACATCCAAAAGCAACAACACAGATGCCACTGCAACTCTCCTTAAGATCCATTTCCTGAGCAGTACAATACATTGAAAATCCTGGAAGCCTAAATATATGCTTTTAAAGTTTCTTGTTTAGTAAGGCTCAACTGAGATACTGCATCTGTAGATAATAAAATCCTGTTCATTTCCCACAATTTTTACATGAGAGTTGACACTAAAAAAATGAAGTGAGCTAAGAACTGGGTCTCCTTGGATCTCAGCCCTTTGCTCTGATCACTACAAAGAAGATCTTTAAAAAAAGGCCAAATTTCAACCACAGTAAAGATGAAACTGAAGTTGATACTCTTTCTGTTCTGTTTTTTTTAATCACGTTAACTTGTTTCATTTGGCAGCACTGATCATTGCACGGCCTTTCAGGGAATGTGAAGGGACCTGGGCCCTATTAAAACTTTTGACATCTGAACAGCTAACCTTTAGAATAGCATTAAAATGCCAACTCCTTACAGCTGAGTTTGGAAAGATTTTATTTTAAACAAAACTAGGCTCCCAGCTCTTATAGTCGATGGGAGGCGTCTGAGCCTCCCCTACTACATTTACCTCCCCTAGCCCAATGTCATGGGCTAAATCCTGCTTTCCTTACTTACCCGTAGTAACATAGAAGTCAGTGGACCCACTGGTGTGTCACAAAAGCACATAATCTTAAGCCCCTTATAGCACCAGTGCAGAAGTCACTCAGCTAAGAGTCATCTGCACTGGGATATAGATGAAACCTCAAGTAGGAAGACACTTTTACCTGGCAAGTAGCTGCAACTTTTCCAGTGCCTCCGTGCTTCTAGCTCCTGCCCTCGAGGGCAGGACGTGCAGTAGCAAAGGGGGAACTTACGAGAGCAAAGAGCCAAACGATCCAACCCCATAAGGGACCCCAGAAACGCTCCCTCTCTCTCCCACCCCTATCTTTACAGGAAATAAAGAAGGGGCGTCTGTAAATGCCTGCACCACCAGGCTCGACCTGGATTGCACCTTGCCTTCACCCCAGGCACACGCACCGCACCTTCCCCCTTGGCGGGCACAGCCCAATTCATCCCCGGGGCAATCCGCTGAAAACTCGGGAATTCCACTAAGGATGAATTTGGGCCACACAACCTGCAGCTGAGCTGTACCTCCCCCTCCATGCACGCTGCCTCTGCACAATCCGGAGTAACGTCACCGATTTTAGTGGCTTAATCCGGATTTACACCGCTATAAGGGAGAGCAGCATCAGGCCGCACTTGCTTCCCTCTTGCACAGACGGACTTCCGCTGACCTGCACACACACGGCCTCCCCCCGCCCACTCAATCCCTCTATCTACTCACCCCAGCCCTCGGGGCTCTCGGGCCGCAGCCGAGCTCCCCTGTCCCCTTTGTAAGCAGGCTCCCGCAGGGCCGCCCCTGCAGGCGCCACAGCGGCTCCCAACCCCCCCAGACGGGGGCGCACGTGCCACTAGGCACAAGGGGGGGTGTATCTGGACGCGGGCAGCGGGGCACTGCAGGGAGCGAGCCTGGCGGCGGAGCCCGCCCCTACCTGCCTCGCCGCCCGCTGCACGAAGTCCTGCCCCAGCTCGGCCCGCCCCTACCTGTCCCGCGCGGCCGAGGCAGGTCCGAGCTCCCCTTCCAGACTTCGGCGAGTCCCGGCTGCGGCTCCGCACCTGCCTCTCGCACCTAATAACAAAAGCCCGGGCGTCAGGTGGCAAGAGACGGACTGGCCGCCCATTGGCTGGCCCGGCGAGCGCCTGTCGCTGGTTGGCCAGGGGGCGGGCCGGGGAGCGCTGACGCCAGGCCGGGGCTGGCGGGGGGCGCGGCGCGCGGCGCCTTTGTGTTCTCGGGCAGCGGCGGGGACATTGGCCACATCCATCATTGCGGGCGGCGGGGCTGGCAGGAACTGCCGCGCTATGTCTCCGAGTGCTCCTGTGCCTGCTCAGGGGCCGCTGCCGACGCGCCGCGGGGCTTTCCACCCGGCTCTGGAATAGAGGGCGAGGGGAGCCGCCCGGGGCGGGGCAGGGCTGGCCCGAGCGCGGGGGGGCGCCGAGAGCCGAGCGGGAGGGAGCCGGGTTTGCAAACCACCCAGGACGCTGGATTTGCTGCTGGCCCGGTAGAAGGGGGCGGGGGAAGCCGGGAGAGGTGCCTGGGCTCGAAGCGGAGGCTCCGTGGCTTTTTTGAGCGCGCGGCGCGGTGCGGCGCGGCGAGATGCTGCGGCTGGAGCTCTTCCTCGGCGTGGCGTGGCTGGCCGGGCTGGCGTGCGGGCAGAACGAGACGGAGCCCATCGTGCTGGAGGGCAAGTGCCTGGTGGTGTGCGACTCCAACCCCACCTCGGACCCCACGGGCACGGCGCTGGGCATCTCGGTGCGCTCGGGCAGCGCCAAGGTGGCGTTCTCCGCCATCCGCAGCACCAACCACGAGCCCTCGGAGATGAGCAACCGGACCATGCTCATTTACTTCGACCAGGTAGCGCGGGTGGGGCGCAGGGGCGTCTGGGCGGGGGCTGCCCGGGGATCCGAGGGGCGGGTTGGGGGGGGGGGTCCGTGGGGAGAGACGGGGGGGGGGTCTGTGGGGCAGTTGTTGGCCTGGTTGAGGGAGGGGATAGACGGCAGAGTGGTGGCTTGAGGTCTGCTGTAGCCGCGTCCCGTAGCCCTGCGCCAGAGACAGGCGGGCGGGCGGGCGAATGGCAGCGTCCCGCTGTTCCCCCGGGGGAAGCAGCTCTGCAGAAATGCCCGTTAACACCCAGACGCGGAAACTTTCCAGCAGCGCAGAGGGGGGGCAGGCAGCAGAGACGGGGCTGCGACCCAGAGAGGCGCGGGCAGGGAGCCTGCGAGCCGAGCCCCCCCCCCCCCCCCCGGGGCAGCCTGTGCCCAGCTGCGAGGGGTGCAGAGGGTGGGTGAGCAGGGCAGCTCCGGATGCTGAGCCGGGAAAGCCCAGCCCGGTGCCCTAGCACACGCCCCTGCGGGTCCCTCCGCTCCCCACTGTGATGCTGATGTCCCCGTTTCCATTGCAGGTGCTAGTGAATATCGGAAGCAACTTCGACTCGGAAAGAAGCACTTTTATCTCGCCCAGGAAAGGGATTTACAGTTTTAATTTTCACGTGGTGAAGGTGTACAACAGGCAAACCATCCAGGTCAGACTCCGCTCCTCTCTGCCTTTGCTCGCTGGGCGCGTTGCTTGGGGTTAGGCGCGCCCGTGCCCAGCGCCAAAGGGCCCCAAACGTCTCTCCTCGTGCTTGAGCTAGAGCTGGTGAATTTATCCTGTGGCTCTTGGCAGCGTCAGGTGTGGAGCGTTTCATGTCAGTAACCCAAGAAAATTCAGAGGGAAGGGGAAAGTCAGGAGACTAGATAGTGTTTCTTGTATCGGGGTGGCTCTTTAGGAGCTCTCCTGTTGTGGGGTAATATACTGATCCTTTCTATCATGAGCTTGGGATGAGGCGTTTTAGACAGAAAGTGCTGAACTTTCCCTAGCAATATTTTCAAATAGAGTATCGTTAAATCTGCTCAACGCGTCTAGGGCCTTGCCGCGGACCCCTCTGACGCATTGCTTGTCCTGGGATGGCTGAGTATATACTGGTGACAGATGAACCGCCCAAAATGAGCGCTTAGTAGTACAAGCAATTCATGCTTTTCCCATTCCCGTTGCCCGTGTAACGCAGGGCCGTGAACACTGATCCCAGCACTCATCTCCAGGAAAACCTAAACATTGTTCGACTAAATGCAATTTATCTTTAACCCAAATTATGAAACTCTTTAAAAAAGAGAGATGGAAAAATTATATCATGATTATTAGGTTAAAATCAGCGTGTCTCTCTCTCTCCTTTGGCAAGGTGTATGGAACGGATTTTTTTAACATTTGGTAGTTGTACAAGGTTTAACCGGTGATGTAGAAGGCTGGGGACTGAAGCATCTAATCTTGATACCGCAGATCTATTGCTGAACCTGTGTGTATTGTATATGGTATATATACCATATGCATTTATACTGTTATATGTTACCTGCCGAGTAGCAGGTCATATAATCTAAATAGCAAATTACAGTTTATATAGGTACAGAGCAAATTATTGTGTGTATATATTTTTTATGCATGACCAGATTAGGCATGTAGTACATTATTAATATGATGTGTACAGTGCTGGTATTATTAGTGTGAGATATACAGTGCTTATTGACTCTGTAGTGGTACATTGTTTTTGCTGCCTAACAAAGGAAAACTATCTCCTGAATACACTTCAAAGCCATTGACTGTAGCTGCAGTGGCACTTCTCTTCATCCATCTTTCAATAAGTAGGGACAGACCTCTTCATACCCTTAAAGCAAAGGCATCCTATTGAAATTGTTCAAAACAGGATCAGTGTCCTATTTTATATGTGTGATGTGTTTTGATGTAGGCAGTCAATCCAAAGCAGAAATAAAAGATCCCCTTTCTTTAGAATTTGTACCCTAGCTGACATTAGACTTACATTTCATTTTTAGAAATATCTAGAGTTTCATGTGGCAGAAATAATAGAGTGACTATTTTGCTTGCTAGGTGATACTGGCAGCAGTTATGAAGCCCTGGCTGTTATCCCTGTCTGATTTTAATTTACAGAGGGCTTTGTTTTATCTTGCTCTTTAGGTGAGTTTGATGCTAAATGGGTGGCCAGTGATTTCCGCCTTTGCAGGGGACCAAGATGTGACCCGAGAAGCTGCCAGCAATGGAGTCCTGATTCAAATGGAGAAAGGAGACAGAGTTTATCTAAAACTGGAGAGAGGAAACTTGATGGGAGGCTGGAAGTATTCAACATTCTCTGGATTTCTAGTGTTCCCTCTTTAAATAACTTATCATCTGAACAGAGAGAAAGCAGCGAGTCAGAGAATTTCTTACAAATTCCCAAATTGTAGCTGGTTATGAAAAGCCTTGGACAGCAAACTTTTTAACATTCAAATATTAAAGAAGCTAAATCCTGCTTAGGTTTGTGTACATCTGCTTTGAACAAATATTTTTGTTGTTGCAGCCAACAGATAGGAGACAGTGTAATTGATCATATCTCCATTTATATTCCCCTCTTTGCACCCCAAATTAGTTAAAATCTGTGTATCACTGGTGTAATTTGCCATCATTTCCCCAGTGGTTCAGTATTTACACTATTCTTCATATTTTGTAGTTTTGTTTTTAAAACATGTTGTTCTTGACTCTTTATCTGAGTTTAACATTAAAAAAGCAAAGTATTTTTGAGTATATAGATGCCACAAAAGATTAAATGCAAATCTTGCTGTATACTGGCTGACAAAAGTTTAAAAAAAAAAGAGAGAAATTTATACATGAAGAACTATTCACAGCCAAGGCTGACCAGAGTATTTCAATATTTATATGTAATTCTGAGTGATTGTGGAATTTAAGGCTGCTAAATGTTTTGATGCTTGTTTAGCTCTTGTAAAATGTGGCCCAACTAAACTCCAGGAAGTATATTGAACTTTTACTATTATTCTGTAATATATGTGTGAATATCAAAAATTAATTTTTGCTTTAATTCAATAAAGTTTAAATGGGCTTTTATTATTCTGGCACAGAAAATACAATCTCTCAATGGAATTATTAGCCCCTTATCAGGTTAGAAAAAGTTTAATAAGCTGCAGGCACAAACACTTGTAATAGTGATGATCTGGACAATAAGTGAAGCAAAATGTAATTTTGAAGGTATCTTGGCTTGTTAAAATTTTCCCCTTTTGCAAGGGTTAGTCCTGCCTTTTTCCCCACCTCTAGCGCTGTATCCTCCATGTGTTACGCGCTATTTTAAATTGTATTAAAAGAGTTAATTTCAGCAGATCATCATCAACCAAACGCAATTTAAACTCTGTGGTTCAGATCACCCTAGTGATTAAGTACCTCAAAGATGAGAAAAATGAAAACCAAACTCAGATATTGCTGAGAAGTCGCCCACAGAATCTTAGATCTGTATTGTTTATACCATTATCTGTATTATATTCTATAAATCAAATCTCATTTTATACAGCCGTCTAAAAATCTAACAATGTATACTTCAATGCTAGTATTATTTATTTGCTAGTATTATTTTGTTTACAGTCTTTGAAAGATGTAAATGCTATAATTTTGCAGTACTCAAAGAGAATACTACTTTTATTAAAAAGGTACGTAAAGAATTTTGATTGTATCTAAACCTAATGTGAAATAAACCAGTGTAATAAACAAATGGACCTCTTTTTGACTGGAGGACTATCCAAGTCAGGTTGATTCTGTGATGAGAGGGTGCACATCTTGGATAGAATAATCAATAATATTAATGTAGGCTACGTTAAAAATATATTTCTCAAGGCCAAGCTGATATGGGCTTGGCTGCTACACAGTTCAAATCGTAGGCTTTTGTTGTTGTTGTTCAACCCTGGGTTTCAGGAAGGAATTTCATTAGCTCCTGAGGGGCGGTGAAATTAATACTAGCATAATAAGCAACAATTTATTCATATTTTTGTCTTGGTAATAGTTTCATAGAGCGGGTGGCGACTCTGTAAAACCTTCCTAAAGTCCAGGCGACTCCCTTATTTTGAGTTTGATTGTTTTTATGGAGGTCTTTAAACAACTGACAAATGTGCCTTCTCCTAGTTAGGAGAGCACGTTCGTTTATACTAGAGATTCTGCCAAGTAAAACTGAAGGGGCGGATAGATAGATTAGGCAGACAGTCAATTTTCTTTCTGAATTTGAGTGAGATATCTGTAAGTCTTTTATTTTCAAATAAAACAAATCATCAACTACCTGACATCACCAGGATTTATTTTCTCTAGAGGTGCAAAGAGCTAAAAGTGTCTTTCTTCCCCCCGAAGCCGGGGTTCTGGTACCGGTGTTTATAAATTATGCACAGGCTATCGCTTCTGTACAGGTGTTACATAACAGAAAGGAAGGCCCAAGACACAGCGGTCTAGACCGATCGATTGGACGTTAGAAATTGCATGGATAAGATTTGGCTGGAATAGGTGCAGATATCTGTTCGATTGTCTGGGATGTTGCTCCGTTCTGATGCGATTATCCACTTTACAGACTAGTTCTGAGCGACCACTGAGGACACCCCGGCCCTTCCTCTCCGCTCCCTCCCCCTTCTCACCACGTGTTATAGAAATGATGAACATCCCTAGCCTGAGAGAGACAAAGAAACTGGCTGGTTTTCATCCTGTGGTATAGGGGAAAGCTGCCACAAGCACTTCATTATAAACCCATCCAGATTCCTGGCATCAGCAGCCGCTGGCGAGGAGCCACAGAACGGAACAATTGAAATTTATGAAGAAGGGTTCGTGATTGGAAGGCAATTGAGTTGTTTTCACTTTGAGTTATAATTTGCACCAAACCGGTCTGTCTCTCGGTGGCGGGGGGCTCCACACTCCTGTCTTTATGAAACACACTGTATTGCTTTCCCCGGAAGCTTTAACTGTTTCCCTGCCAACTTTCTCTCCCCTTTCCATTCCACGCCTTACACGGGGGGTTGGTATCAGTTTTTAATACAGGAGGACCCTAGAAGCCTACCCTCCCCACTTTAAATCCCTGCATCTTGCTTGTGATTTCCCTACGCTTCTGATCACCTCATCAGCCTGCTTTTCACTTGACTTGGGCTACAGATAAATAATGGTTTTATATCAGCGCGTAAATCCATTGACGACAGTAGCTGCTCCTTCACCCCTAGTAAGAGGAGAAGGGATTCTCTTTGGAGTCTTCCAGCAGCGACCTAGATGATCCAAAGGGAAAACAAGGCAAAAGTCGTAGACATTCCGGATAAAATTAGAGGCCTGATCCTGCAGCCTACACTCAGGCAAACCTCCCTTTATGCCTTATGGGTTTGGGGTGTGTAAAGACTGAAGGAGCCGGTCCTGTGGCTCATATGTGCCTCTCCTTTGTATGCGTCATAAAAGGAGCCTGCCCACACAATACAGAATTGTTCCACAGGAAACGCTACACATGCAAAGGCTGATGCGGCTGTTTTACTCTAAGAAAATAAATCACCATCTTCCCATGAAAGTTTTCCCCCTGGTTATGAGAGCCGCGTTAATATTGTACAGTTGGAAATTCTATTTCCCTCATTGCAGCAAATCACCGAGCTTCTGCCATTAAAAACTCCACAGTTGCTGCACGGAAAAGTCTTGCTCAGTCAGTTTCCGTGTTATGAGCCCCTCAGCTCCCCTTCACCGCGAGCCCCCTCCTGGCAATTGCACTGACATTCATTAGGCGGCCTCGGAATGATTATACCTTTATTAGTCCAGGTTAAGCAATTCACAAGCTCAGCAAATCTCATTTATCCAGGGGTGCTATGCTACAAGGAATGCTTAATGGGACAGGGCAGCTGAAGGATTCCCTTGAAGCAGCTGCTGAGAATGGACTCACTGGAAGAGAGCGGGAGGAGGCAGGAATCTGTTCTAGTCTGGATTCTGGACATTTTTATAAGCCAAGGAGTGGCAGTTGTTCAGTGAGCTGAGCAAACTAACACGCACTGTAGTGGGACTCAGCAACCCACCTGAGCCCCAGGCTGGCGCCGCCAAGCAGGAGGTCTCCGAGCTGATTGGCAGCCCCACGTTGTAAAGTGGAATGCTGATGTTTATGGGAACTCGGACCGCATACTCCTCGCAGAATAATATTGACTTTCTAGTTCCCTGGCATGACTATGGGACAACGTTTCTGGCTTCTGGATCAGCAATTTGTAAAATAGTCTGGGCTTTTTTCTTTCCTTCCCTTCGAATGGATTTTTGTAGTATTTTAGCTTGGCAATAATGGAAGGCGAGTAGCAGACGCTACTTTCTAAAGGTTGATGTGGGATTTTCTAAAACGCCCTTTTGTAGGGCTTGTGAGTTGGATGGACTAGCAGAGTTTCTGGGAAAAGATTAAACTATAGAAATCTCAGATCATTCCAGCATGCTGACTTTCTCCCTGATCTCCATATTGCATCATATTTTACTCTCATTACATTTCTGGGGCTCGAATGTATGGTATTTGATTGCGGCCATGTGTACTGGTGTGATATGGATGTAACTTATTAAAGAGCGGTGTGGGTAGAGGCATATTATTTGCTCTGATTAGCTTTTAATTGATGTAGTGGAGACGACTAGGAGCTTAGAAGCACTCTGAGACCTACTCAATGGATCAGCTAAAGGGACATTGAATTGAGAAGCGAAAAAGGCACCCTGCAACCTCAGAAAAGTGCATCTGCCCAAAGCATGTAGTAAGATCAAGGCTGAGGTGCTATTTGAAGGCCAGCATGGGATCCATATCTCTACTATTTTCCTTTTGTAAAATGTTGGGTCGTTTGACTAATTTCTCATGCCAGGTTTCCTAAACCCGGATATTCTGAATCTAAGGGAATGCATTTCAGAGTAATGCAATGATAATACTTTCCAAAAGCTTTACCTTACAGCCTAGGCTGTAAAAGAAAAATCCTTTCAATGATCCAATGGAATGCAACAGGAGCTGGATCAGCCCTAAAAAACCCTCCAGCCTAGGCCACTGAAGTCACTGGGGATTTTGACATTCATTTTAATGGAGACAGGCTGCCGCCCTAAACCCACCCACCTGTTCTTTTTCACAGACATTAGGCTGTGGAATATTCCTCCAAGGCTAGGGACGGTAGGCACGGAGTCTAAGAGCTACAAATCACAGTTCAGTCTGGACATATTTTTAGTTCCTATGGGTAAAAGTAACACCAAGAAGAGTAGAGCTGAAAGAGAACAGCGATTAGTTTGTCCCTAATGTTGCTTTTTGTACTTGTGCATTTGACAACACTTTTTGTATAGACAGCTCAGACTTTGCCCTACACAGTTTGGCAACTTTTCCCTTCTGTTTGTGTGTGCGTGGGGAGGGGCTATCACACTGCAGCAGGGGAGAGAGGAACATAAAATCAACTGTAGTAACCGAAACTACTTGGAATTCTCTCTCTCTCTCTCTTTTAATTGACTAGATGTCAAGAGGAAAATGGCCCTTGAAAACAGGAGACCATATATTATAGGCACACTCCCTCATTGGCAGGATTGACGAAATGTGTCTTGCGTTTAGTCACTAAGTCAAGGGGAGTTAGGCGCTTAAATACCTTTGTGAATCCCACCGACTGGTTAGTAGGACTAGAAACCAGATTCTAAGTCATAGTCCTCAGGACATACTATCTACTCTCCAAACGCCTATCACTATACATGCATCAGCACACTTACCTATAATTGTCCATCTGCTCAAGCTATAGCAATTGCATTTTGAATTATAAAGAAAAGGCATGTGGGTCCAGAGCCATAACGGTATTTAGGCTCCTAACTTCCATTGACATCGATAGAAGTTAGGACACTAAATGCCTCTGCGGATCTGGGCCCTGGTATCTTGTGCTAAAGCCTGCTAATTTTCCTGACACCAGTTGTCCCATTAAGTCGTAATGCTGTCGTGTCGATCAGCCAGCTTGTGATGAAGAGTGTATTGTCTGGCCGCTATATATCTTAAAGTGCTGCAAGTCCTCTGAGAGCCATTAGATGATAAATGGTACTAGCATGCAAAATCACACTAATAATATGCATTACCATCATGTCCGTCATTCATTATACAGTGTCGCTTTAGATGTATGCCACCAAAGAATCAAGTAAGTGGCAAATTAATTTGTCTGGTTTGAGAAACATCTTTTTTTTTTTTCTTCTGAAGATGAGATTTGAGGTTAGTCTGAGGAGGGCTCAGTCTGAACCAGTTCATCAGGGCGTGGAGAGGCTGGCACGACCTGGAAAGCAGTATTTCGGCTCCCACTGTTCAGCGCTCAGCTAGTATATGGGGAGGGGCGACAGGGAACAATATAAACTGAGGACAAGTATTGATCAGATCAATCTATTTTCTGTAACATTATTTCTTAGTTCAGCATTTCACCTCTGAATAATATACAACCGTCTAAAGTGAGAGAACCCCAGTTCTGTGCTGGACAGGACTGGCTCTAAAGCTGAGGGAAGGAACTATGTACCCAGTGACAGCTGAGCAGTAAGGTTTGATTGAGTGAGCATGGAGTCTCAGGCTGTTCTCCTTGTTGTGGTCCATGATGTGCTGGTTTCCTGCGATAATTGTTTCATTTGCTCGTCCTGCCCAATCAGTTGTATTTATTGAGAACTGTCAAAGTTCATTTCACAGCTAAGGCAAGTAGACACCGCGCGATTAGATGACTTGGCTAAAGCCTCGAGCCGGGGCAGAGCTAAATACATTTCCTGAGCTGTGCTCGAATCTAACCACTAGACAAGGCTCTCTTGCTAGGAGAACAAACTGCGTATGTGAGACAGAAGCTTTTGTTTAAACACAATGATATCTAATGAGCAGGAGGAAACGGTGTGTAAGCAATATTAAGGTCATGGCACTGACAGCAGTATCTTTGGAAAGGACAGCTCGCCATCGCTGATTGTGTCAAGCCGTGCACACGTGAAACAACATGCTATGACCCCTGCACATTTTGGTCACAACTAGGTAAGGATGTGTGCCAGCCTTCACGATGATTTTCCTTTCTATTAGCTTGTTGTTATAGCTGTCAAGGGGCAGTGGTCGGCATATGGTGTATGGATCTGTCACCACCTTTAAGATCACATTCATGTTAGAAAAGCAGTTGTGTGGCTCGAAGAACTTTTTCCTCCCCAACAATTGAATTAAATTATAAGGAGTTTGTATCTTTCAGATTTATGGCCCAGTCATTAAAAAGTTGGGAGAATTAGGCATGAATACTTTACTTTTTCGTGAGCATCGTACAGTATTATTGTGGGTTTCCCATTGGTATTTCAATGAGGAAACACTTAATGTTTGCAACAACATTTCCCTTGGTTGGGTGGTTCTTCGGTCCTTTAACAAACTATATTGAAGAACTATAAGTTTTAAATACAACCCAATGGGAAGAGAATATTTTCCAGGTTCAGGACCGGAGCTCTCCCAGTGTTGGGTATAACTGCGGAATTATTTCACACTGGAATAATATTTTGGATTTGATCTAACGGACAGGTTTTTTTTTTGTTTTTTTTTGTTTTTTTTTTTTTGCAGAACATATATGAAGATGCTTTGAGAACCAGTCTCAGCGAGGGTCAGCAGCAAAGGAATAATAACAATAATAAACCCCTACAGCTCAACTTTTATTTACAAGTTATACACGAGACGTATTTTAATAGAAGAAAGTGGTCCGCTATATCCAGACCCTGAAGAAACTTTTTTTATGAGAGTTCATTTGATTGTTCTCGGTATTGAATTCCGCGCCCCAGTACAATGAACGTGTGCGTGTGTGTGTAGAGCTCACAGTGCACCCGATTTGTGAGCTTATCGTGCTGCCATCAGCACCACCGCCGCACCGCAGAGCGAGGGCCGGATCTTGCTCCAGCCCTAAGGAACAGCTCGTCTGAGCTCGTTTGCTGTCTTTATGAAGGGGATACGAACCCACTTTAAACTGTCACCCTGATTTCAAATCCCGTGTTAAATCAAGAGAGCGGTTTCCTGGAAGCTTAGTTTACCCAGAAACGTGACTCCCTGTGTGTGTGTTACAGGTAATGTAAGCAATGGAATGTCTTCAATGCAATCTGCATCTGGGCTGGACATACAGAAGGAAAGGTGCCTTCACTTTGCAGTACACAAAGTACTCCCCGTACAGACATCTCCCACCCCATACACCTCCCTCTCCCTGCTACTTAAGCTCCTACCGATGATACATTCTGTTAAAGTCGGAGGAAAATCCCCTGTAAGAATTCAACCAATATTTACCCCCATCCAGAAAATATTCACGTGGATTCTATGTGCAAACATGGCATAAATACCAAGCACAAGCGTTTAAGTGTTGCATTCGTCTGCAGATCACACAGAGCAAAGGGAAGCCTTTTTAAAAAAAATTTATTAGTCTTGGTGAATCTTTTTTCCTATCAGTTATGGCGTCCTAAAATATTTCTTCCTTGTGCTTTGGGTCCCACAAACCGCTGATCACCCCCTTTAACTCTTTGGCGGACATCAATCATTTTCTTGCAAAGGGCTCAGCGAGTTGCACTGAAACACCCCGTCAGATCGTTTGATTTCACTTGATCCTCGTTAACGCAGGCAAAGGCGAATCCTTTCGCAGTGGATTTTGCCAAGAGCGTTACGTTAGAAACTCTGATCCCTGTTAACATTCGCCTCAGGGTAAATGGCCATCTTCAGCTGGTCTGATGTGTAAAAGTTCTGTGCACTTTCCCCACTAATTTTCTAGAACGTGCAGGTAGCTTCCCTCACAGAAACCGAAGAGTCCCCTTTAAGCGAGACAGGGTGGTATGCAAGAATACCCGGGCGGAACTGTATCAGAAGCCTGAGTCAGCCTTTGAACAAGGAGCTCAACTTTTGTGAACCTTTCTCCCTTCTGAATTACTCAGTTCCATCTCGCGGCAGCGCTGCCGTTAGGGCTAATTACTACTCTTTATTAGACAGCTAGAGACTGGATTTAATTTACTGAAGACGCACGCGACTAGGTTAAACCCCCCAACATTAGACACCAAGCCACAGTTAACAATGGGATCGAGCCTTGCGCTCCCGCCCGGCGTGCAGAAAGGAGGTCATCGTTGGCTACTTCATTGTGCAGAAGTGGTAGGCGGCTGATTCCCCCCCCCCCCGCAATCCTGCTAAAAAGTGCACGAATGAATTTGGTTCAGCACATGTCTAGGAGTGTGAAACAGGTCACTGCTCCTGCCGCGGCTCTTTAGCTGCAGGGCTTTGACAATTTAGAATCATTAAGAACAAGAAAAAAAAATCTCTAAAACCCCAGCTCGGGATTTAAACCTGCGCTTCTTACACAGGCCCGAGAATATGTGGTTGACCGCAGAGCTTAACCTCCTAGGATTTAATTAGACTTCAGTTGTCTGCCTTTTCCTTTAACATCAGAGCACCACCCCGCATACTTTGCGTTGAAATTGTGTAACTAGCTACACACGAGCTACCCCTGTAGTAACTGAGGACAGTGTATCAGGTACACCCCCAGTTCAGCCCACAGCTTTCTGCTTGCTCCTGTTTTAACAGGCCGTGTGTAGGGACAGGGAGAGGCTTCAGCTGCCGCAGGACAGAGCTTTGTCCCGAGCAAGACTCCAGCACTCTCTAGCTGAATAGCTGGTTAGGGTGAGAGGCCTTTTGCCATCGGACTGCGCGAAGCATTTGGCTGGACCTGGGAAGCAATGCAAAGGGGCTAGATAGGCGCTGGAGGGTCCGGGAATCCCCTTCGTGGGGCTGTGTCTTCTCTCTACCGTTCATAACAACGCTATTGCTAATAACTAACTAGTAGTGCCACAGCATCACCTGCCCTTCTGCTCGCTGGTCTCTGCTGCCCACCTGCAGGCGGACTACAAATTGGCATGAAGAGAGGCAACATCCATAATTATAGCGGAAAATCGAACCGATTTCAGAGCGAGGAGATCGTGACACTCCCACGCCTGCGCGTGGTCCGAGGTCGCCAAGGGCCCTGACGTCCAGGCTCGATGAGCAAACCCCCAGAAAATAGGGGGCGCGTTAATTTCGGGTTTCTCCCAATTCTGCCCACCCTCAGCACGTGCTGGGGGTGGAGAGTGGTTTCTGCAGGCGCGTCTCGAGGGGACCTTGGTGTGTGAGACGCGAACTGAACCCGTGAGCCCCGCGGGGAGACGCTTCCAACAGGGCAGTGGCTGCCTGGCTCCCAGCAACTGGAGTCTTGGGCTTTCTGGCAGCAGGCCTCCTCCCGCAGCCCCGACTCAGGCAAAACCCCAGTTCTGTCATGCCTAAGGGCTGCCCGGGGAGAGCGTCAGGCCAAGTCTCCACCGTAGAAGATCAAAGCAGCCTAGCGGATGAAATCACGGGACATGTTCAGGTTCCCCTTTCACGAGACCATCTCCAGA